>NC_045173.1:5085527-5443027 GCF_900700415.2 Clupea harengus
GCTCCCTTACCCCTTATCATTTTATCTTTCACTCCCATAATGCACACCAGTGACTTCACCTTTAGGGTGGCTACGCACGCACGTGTCTTTACCTGAACACTTAACCCTCCTATTATGTTCAAATTTTACCCACATCTATTATGCTTGGGGTCAATTTGACCCCAGCAATTTAAACCTCCAAAAAATTATTATAATTCTTTTTTTTTACCCAAGTTTTTGTGTCAGGTACTTTAGGTTTGTTTGTTGACTACCTAAATAGCCCTTAAAAATAAAACAATACCCCCACCCACCCTCTTTATACATCCAGAATACATGTTACGCGACTATGGAGAAATATGCAGATCCCCATAAAATCTCACTGATTGACCTAAAATTGGAAAGAGATATCCTTCTGGTGTTTTTATGGCTTCATATTATTTCTAAGTACATATTGTTGCTATCTATAACATTTGGAGTAAAAAACTATTTCTTTTATCAAGAAAAGTAACAATGTGATGAAAAAAGTTGATATTTCTTGTATATTTTATACAATTAAAACAGCCTGGGGTCAAATTGACCCCAAACAACACCTATGCGTAAAGTATGTGTACAGGACATTGAAAAGATATCATCATGTTAATTTTGTCTTTACCCAGTTGTCCCCATTAAATTAGGAAAAGTCATTAAATATGAAGCAAAAAAAATGATGTCAAACACTTATTTAGAGACGTTAAACATTGAATGGGGTCAAATTGACCCCAAACATAATAGGAGGGTTAACATACTCATCACACAGGGAGAGACATTATGACACTAGCTTTAGTGGCTTATTAGCATTTTTATGGAGTCATTGTGGGGTAAGGAAATCTTAGCCAACTTACTGACAGCAACTGTGTGTAAGACGTTTGTGATTTGCTCAATACATACATCAAATGCCATTTGTGTGCTTAGACGTGCATAGGCAGGTGATGTTTTAAGTTCATGTAATCATTAAACAAGAGAACACATAATCTGTATTTTCATGTGTCACCAAACTAATGAAAGATACCATAGCCTGCAAAAGCTGCTGTGAAGCAACAACATCCTGGTGTATATATATCCTGATATGAAATTCATGAACACATCAGAAATATCGAATTAGAACAGTTTGTAGCTTGAAAGACGCTGTAAGATGAACACTCTTTTCAGGAACGGTCCATGCCACACCTCCATGGGTCGTGCCTCCGCACTGAGGGTGAGCTTCACGCATCAGTGCCATACTAATCCTCCCACAGGTGTTCAGAGACACAACAATTGAAATTTCGATTTGTAAAGAGTGTTATTTACGACAACTTCGTATTCAAGCCTTGGAAATTCGCTTCATTAAGGCTCGTCTTATTTACACTAGGGACTGTTTTTGTTTATTTAAATGTTTTATTTTTTCGATGAACGTGCATTAAACACGTTACTGTTGTCTTCCTCAATCTTCTGTTGCGGTCCGCTTCAAGGATCCCACTGTGCTGATCACAGTAAGCTGATACAGTCTTACAGGATTTTAACCGGCAGTTGCTATTCAGGGAAATCTGAGTTTTATCAACATACCCAACTTTCTGAATTGACCGCATATTCAATCCGTACTCAAGTCGGCGAACTTCAGGAGGACACAGGTAAGGGTACACCATTGGCACAATAGGCTGGATGATTCTAAGAACGAGTAGAAAGACTGATTTATACTTCTTATACGAAGAAAAAGACTGATTTATACTGACGAGAAACAATTTAATGTGTGTAAAATACGTTTACCGTTGTATCAGTTACGAAGCAGTGTAGCCTAGTTACGATGCAACAGTGTAGCCTGGTTGCTCATTGTTTTTCGTTTGTGAATTTGATTAATCTCATGAAAATTCATAGCGCACCAGAAAAGTGATACAGCCAACTAAAAAACTGAAGAAAAAAAACAATCTTCATAGTAAAACACATTTGGAAACAAATAGGCCTATATCATGCGCGACCAAACCTTCCAGTATGGTAATTCAAAAGTCTACTTAGGTACAGTATGGAAGCACAAGTCCGGTTGGCTGGCAGAGTGAGGTTGTGTTGTGTCCTGTTAGAGTATCAGATAAGTTATTCAGACACCACTGAAGTTTTTCTTTCACATTATGATATATATTACACTGTCTCTTGTGTTAGTATTCCGTTTTTGTGTTTATCCAATTACTGGGTCAGAATGTGTGTAGTGCAGTATTCAGTGGGCCTAAAACAACTCACAAATATATCTAATGTCTTCCAGAATGGACATACTAGACCAGTGGCTGTGGAGGCAAGAGTACTGGCTGCCACCAGGTATCAGCTGGGAGGACATGAGTAAGGTGGCGGGGGCTTCCTGCCCTCGCCCCAGAGACCTCACCCTGTCTCTGCCCATTGCCGTTGCATTTATCGGCCTTCGCTACATCTTTGAGAGGTAACTCAATTGAGTCCACCGAATTACGCTGTTTGTATCACTTCTAAAAGAATAGAAGGCTATAACATCCACTGTTTTTTGTATACTTTGACCAGTACTGAAAATATGTTGTTACACTTGTTATACACATATACTTTTTAAGAGAAAGGAATAACAGAGCCGCTTGTGTGGAACAGAAGCCTTTTCGACACTTTATCCGTTGGCGGGCCATTGGCATATGCTCAGCGTTAACCAGGATGTTTGAATGTCCCGTGTCACTGGAGGGCCATGCTTCAAAACAGGTGCACTGGCGTGTGTGACGAGAGGCAGCCCAAGGGAGTTGTGGCTCGGGGGCGGAGGTGTGAAGCAGAGTGGGCCAGAAATGTTCATTGTTACCTGTTAGTGGGTTAATGTTACTGAATAACAGCAAAGAGAAGCAGGAAAACAGACAGAGAGGATAGTGTGCCATTATGTGTGCTTGCCTGTATGCCTGAAAGTTTGTTTTGGACGTTTTTAGTCATTGTTTTAAACGGGTTTAATGCTGCTGAGGGAGGGGGTAGTTAGGGGGATGGAAAGACGATGCTGTTGCCAAAGCAGCTATTCCCCATGGTAACAAGACACAACAATAGTGTCAACTGACATGCAGGTCTGCAGGTGGAGAGGGGTGTTTTATCCCCTCTCCACAATCTCTTTGAAGCCCATAGAAAAGACTTTGTATGGCTCACTGGATCACGTAAGACTTGTAGACTCAGACACACACGATAACACTCAGCACTGCTCAGGGTCCCATGTGTGGTTCAGACCTTTCCACAATCAATTCCTTACCTACAAATGATAATAGTACCTCCTATATCATGGGCCCACATCCATATACATATAAGATCATGGCTGCTGCCATATGTTGAAATGACGGCCAGAGAAAAACAAATCAACAAATTGCTGTGTTTCCTCTGCAAATAACATTATTTTTCCATAACAGGACACCTTGTAGGCCATTATCCTGCTCACACCATGGTTACCACATAGCAGCAAGGTCCCGTAAAGTCATAGTGTTCTTCTGGTCATACCAGAATGTACTTATACATTTTTATAGATCATGTGTAGTCCAAAACCTCAGCTAAATGTTAGAACAGTGGTCCTGGCCTATCTTAGACCTGGGACATTGACTGCCACATGTAAATACTGTATATGTGCTTTGCTCACTGGAAACAGCATTTGTTTGTCAATGTCGGTTGACAGGATGGAGATTTGCATGTTCCCAGTGCCCTAGAATACAGGCATCTCTTCTATATGCATCGACTCGGCCATCAAAATCTGAATGGCACTAATGAAATTCTTACCCCTTTTTGTTGCCGTTTCCACCATGTTCCCTCTGGTTCTCCACTACTGTTTTTTGCTCACAGTGACAAAGACTCTAATGACTATTATGCCATTTCTCCTGATTAGCCCAGATGTAATTTAGTACCCAACAGTCTGCATTCATCCAGTTTAGTGCTTCTTTTCACTGTATCTGCATGATTGCCATGGTTATCGTTGTGACTACTTTGATGTCATGCAATTTGTCAAATGCCCTCTGACAGTCTGTAAAGTAAAACTGTGGTTACAGAGAAATGTGAAGAATACTAGGCCCTAGTCCTGAGCAGTGTGTGGCATGCTTTTGAAAAGATGTTTTGACAAAAACCTTCTTAGCATAGACAAGAGATCAAAGAGGTCTGGCTACTGCCATCTGGTGGCCTGCTTCCATTTTATAGAACCGCGATACATTTCCACCAGTGTGTCCTGTTTGCTGAAACCTGCATTTGACAATATTGGTGTCATCTGTCATTAAAACGATGCTTTGAGTTTTGTCTATGTAATATAACATGTCTGATAATGTTTTCATGTGTTAGCATGGGTGAATTTTTGAACTGTAAGGGTATGTCTATTATAATATTTCCAGGTGCATAGCAGTGCCCTTAAGTAGGCACCTTGGAGTTCGGGATCGAATAAGGGTACCGGTCTTCCCCTCTCCAAAACTGGAGGCTTTCTACATGCAGCATCGTCCTCGGGAACCATCCCAGGTTTGTTTCATTACCACAAAGCTGTGCCTCACGACAAGAGAAGGTACCCTCTTGTGGTGAAATTCAGTTCCATAAGAAGCTTAAATTGGGAACGCAGGTCAGTGGAAAGAGGACACCTCCACATACGTCTTTGCATTCTGTGGCCCATTGTAAAAGTGTTTTCACACTTCCTCATTTTACTTTGGATTTGTTTCTGTTACAAAACAAAAGACTGACCATAAAATGCCTCTATATTTAACAACACTATATAGCTGTGGATGAAATACATTTTAAGTGGACAAAACATTATATATAGAGAGGTTTTAGTATCCCTTTATGGTTCAATTTGTTTATTAAGTTTCCCTTTTTTTAATGAAATAATTGAAAATGCAGTTTTCACTGCATTTGCGAACTATTTTCATTACTATTTTCATAGAACGTATAAAGAATGTAAAAGTGAATTTTCTTTTTTTTTAAACTTTGGTGAATGTTTCTGAGCAGTGCCTCTGATGTGGTCATAATTAAGCCTGTTGTTCCAGTGTCCTGCAGTGATTCTGTGCTTTGTTTAGAGTGAGATGACTACACTGGTGAAGCAGAGTGGTTTCACGAAGAGACAAGTTGAGTTCTGGTTCCGCCACCGGCGGAATTTGGACCGACCAAGCAGTACCACAAAGTTCTGTGAGGCTTGGTAAGCTCTTCTACTTTTTTTTCTTTTCCAAATGCATCATTGTTATTTAAATATTTATTCAAATAGTTCAACAATTTTTATTACAATTTCTAGCTGGAGGTTTGTATTCTACCTGATGTCGTTCTCTTTCGGACTTCTGTCTTTGATTGATGTAAGTACTTCTTACGGTTTCATCCAGTTGTTCAGAGCTGCTAAGATGAAAAATATTAGCAATATAGACATTAATAAAAAGAGAGACAATCCTGCATTACATTCTTATGATTTAAAAACATTTCTCAGCTTATTGTTAAAAAGAAAGCCCACCTTCTTCTGAATGTTTGTTCCTGCTTTGCAGAAGCCATGGTTCTGGGATCAGAGAGAGTGCTGGAGGGGTTACCCACAACAGGTAGCCTACAGATGACAATGCCCCTTCCCATATCACTCACCTAGCTTCTGTCCTTTTTACACGGCCATGTGATAGTGTTTGTCTGTTCTGTAAAAAGTATATTTTCACCGAAAGAAATGTGGTGTTTTGCCCTTTAGTGAAGCACCTTTGAAGATAGAGAGAAATCTGAGACTTCTGGAATGCAGCCAAGGTTGACTGGGCTCAGAAAAAAGTTATGAGGAAGTGTGACTTGATTGATCCCGGTCAGAACAAAAGAGTTATTAGGAAGTGTCTTCTCCTTCAAGTCAGATTAAAAAAAAATTCTTTACACCAATTGGTCAGTTCTTATACAGTATCAAATTTGTATTTATAATATTCTTAGTAATTTTTCTTTGTATGTCATATGTACTGAAGATCTATCAATATTATTGACAAGTTAACAACAGTCTGATTTATGACCTTTTTGGAGTTTGAAGGGACATAAACATTAAGTGCTTAAGTTACATATACATTTACATTTAGTCATTTAGCAGACGCTTTTATCCAAAGTGACGTACAAAGGAAAGAACAATCAAGCATTGAGCAATAGAGACCTAGTTTAACAATAAATAAATACTATATTATAAATACTACTTTACATAAGAAATAAAAAGGTCTCTGATCAGATGGGACGTCCAGACTTGCATTGGCTGACATTCTACTGAATGCTCAAAGGCCACTTCACATTTCTGTGGCTCTTCAAAATGACTTGCCACTGTTTCACCAGCCGCTGGTCAAATGACAACTGCTATACAAATGAACTCCTTCAAACCATGAAATCAACTGTTGATGATAATGGTCTGAGTATTTAATTCCTCTGTACTTATGTGTTTGATTCTGCATAAACTCTCAGATGTTCATGTTAAATGAAATCAGAGTCCTCTTTTGTCTTACACTTTTCACAGCCTGTGGAGCAAGCTCACTTCTGGTATTACCTCATAGAGCTGGGCTTCTACTGGTCTCTTCTGCTCTGTGTGTCTGTGGATGTCAAACGCAAAGTAAGTTTTCCTCTGAGGACTGTTGGCTTTGCATATCCTTTAGCTAAGGGACACTGTGAAAAGGGAAGAGATTGAGCAGGAGACAGAACTAAGAAACCAGCCTAGTGCTACATGGTGTTCTCCCAGCAAAACGATTTTCATGCCTTATTTCCTCAGGACTTTAAAGAGCAGATCGTTCATCACATTGCCACCATTTTCCTGCTGGGCTTTTCCTACTGCTCCAATTACGTCCGTGTTGGTACACTGGTCATGCTGGTCCATGACTCATCGGATTTCCTGCTGGAGGTAAAAACAAGTCATGAAGCTCTTGGGTGTAGGGTTTCATGATCAAGGCAGGAAAGTGTTATCTCTGTAGTGGTCTTAACTGCCTACAGAAAGGTGTCCATTTCCATGTCATTTGAATCACAGTATATAATGTGCTTTGAGACGCTTATCTGCCTTTGTGTCTCTCTCCTGCTTCTGATCAGTCTGCCAAGATGTTCAACTATGCTGGCTGGAAGAAGACGTGCGATTCCCTATTTGTCATCTTTGCAGTCGTGTTCCTAGTCACACGGCTTGTGGTATTTCCCAGCAAGTGAGGCTTCTTCTGACTTTTAACCCAAATGCTAATGTGTCAAGAGATTTAGGAGATGAGTGTAGTTATCAATGCATTGATGACTATGATTATGAGATGAAGGTGAGAATGATGACCATATAAATAATGTTTTAGTGAATAGTGTGAATTCCATCATTTCCACAAACAAATCCTTTTTTCTACATCTTTTTCAGAATAATTAATACAACCCTCATCTTGTCCATGGAAATCTTTCAGCCTTTTATGGGTTATTACTTTTTTAACGCCCTGCTGTTGGTTCTCCAAGCACTGCACATCTTCTGGGCTTGGCTGATTTTACGGATGGTCTATAAATTTCTCTTTTTGGGGAAGGTGGGTGCAAACACATACTTGCTCAAGATCAAAACATCAAGTGAAGTGATATATTTACAATATGTTTGTTCTCGAGTCATTTTATTTTTTAGCTTGCTGGTCCATGGGTAATTAAGTTCTTATTCAATCATCAGCTGGAAAAAGATGAACGCAGTGATGACAGTCTAGAAGATGAAGAAGACTGTGAGGAGGAGCAGTCTTCTTGGAAGAAAAGAGAAGTGGTCCTAAACTCTAAACTGTCGAGCTTAACCAGCAGTTGTGTGATGAACACCCTCACACGTCAGAGAGCAAACTCATCCTCCAGACTGCCCAAGGCAAGATAAGCTTCTCAAGCCTCTAGTGACTAAAGCGGTTACAAACAATATGGTCTCGATTGTTGGACGTGCATCTGACCATTGCATCTGAGCATCATACTGAGGACTTTACAATAATACCCCTGAACTAATGACACACTAAATAAATGAAGTGTGTACCATGTATTTCACCTCTTCATGGCAGCATGGTTGTAAAGGTAAGGTTAGCTTGTGGGTGGTTTTAAAGGACACATTCATGTTAAAACATATTGAGGGAACCACAGGATATTGTATTGTGGCATTGTAGATATTTTGTATATAGACTATAATGGTCTTTGCACTACCTCTAACATGGGTAACATGTTGTTTCATGTAGTTACACAATTTACTGCCAGAATCATCATCAAAGTAAATTGCCTGGCAGGGTGTGTGACTGTTTGATTAATGACTTGGTTGGTTTTGTCCACATTGATCATTTAACAATATATACACTTCTTATTGTATATAATTACAGTCATTGTAAATATAAGCCTACACTAGAGTTTTGTCTGAATTATCTGTGTACACAAAATATTGTCCATTTTTAACAATTTGTGGTGTTTATACAAATTTACATTGCAGTTTAGTGATATAATCTTATTGAGCACGCCAAACTTGAAAAAACGGACCGGAAGACAGTCAGGATTTCTGGAGTTTATTTCAGCGTGAAAACCCCCTCTAAATCCTGCTCAGAGAATGGCCTACCTGATAGTAGAATATGTTGGCATTTATACCATTCAGTTAGCTAGAATACAGGGGAGAGGTGAGACCACACCCTACAGGTAATGGCAGGAAGGGAAGACATTGGGGTGGGGGGTTCACCCCAATGTCTCCATGTATATATGTCTATGGGTTCACCTGTGGGGGGAGAACAGAGGACAAAGGGTGATAGCAGGAAGGAAGCTATCTGGGGGGAAGGGGTTCAGATGCTAACGGTTCAGGTCTCAGTGAGTCAGACAGTACTTATCCAGGGGTATAGGTTACAGATACAAAAGAAGGTCACACTTATGACAAGTTCATGTCAGTTCATGTCTCTTACATTTGGTTCCATCAGTAGTAAGTTTGCATATGTAAGGAAATTAGTTACTAAAGCAAAACAATCAATCTTGAATTTGGTGTTCACACCAGTCTAGTTGCTTTGATAGCTACTGATGCTCCTTTATTTTTTTAGGGACATTGTCCAGCTGCATATGTGACCACCGCATAAAGTGAGAGAATAAACAAGAATTAAGGAAATAAAAACAGTATTGAAAATATATATAAAAAGACAGAATAATATGTATTTATATACATGTGTCATTTAATTTAATTTAATTTAATTTAAAGACTGACAATCCAATGTTAGAAAAAAACATATTTTTAAAGTTGAAGTATGACCTTTTGACAAAATACAAACACACACACACAAATAATGATTCACATATATCAGGACATATTTCATCATTCTGTGATGTCACAGTGAATATAATGCATTATTTTACAATAACAGAATAATGAATAACTCATAAATGTAGCACATATGTAGGTCGCTCATACAGCAGACACAAATGTGACATAAAAATACTTGTATTTCAGATTATGCATGATATTGAACAAAAGTCAACTATTACATGTGTCATTCTGCAGGATATATTGGTGGGGGCGTATATGGGGCGTACTGTCCAATAATAGTACTTCCTGAAATCAAGGTTAGAAGCTGTAATAATAGAGGGACTCCGTGCAGAGGGAACAAAACCCTTTGTTCTTGGAACATTTGAACAATGTCATCTCAAACAAATGTCAGTTAAAGACATTGACAATGAAGTATTCTTGATTTTCATACCACAACCACCCTTAAATAAATTCATGGAATGTTTGACAGATATTTCAGCCATACATATCAGTTTTTACCTTTGTAAAGTGTCAGAGAATCTGATATACCTGACAACTCTGAATGTCTCTGATAGATGAGTTGAATCTGTTCCCAGACTGTACAATGCCATTTCCAGCACTACAGTCTTTTGCATTTGATTATAATAGGTTTCAGCACCCTTCAAAATGTACACTGTATAGCATTCCTGCAATTTTAGTGTGGATGTACAACAGTATCTAATTGTATTTCATAATAATTGTAAAATACTGTTAAATAGACAAATTAACACTTGATGTGGTCAGCTAACCAATACCAGTTGATAACTGCAATTTATCAGCATAAAACAGTATTTTCTGTGGATCATCCATTTACAAGTTCAGTCACTAGTACTATCCATAAACATCGTACTGATGATTGTAGGCTAATGTTTCCGTTTTTAAAATTTAAACATAACACACATTTTTTTTTTTTTAAATCAAGCTACTCATTTTTGGCGTGACATGATGACTGGCTATTCATGAGCTTTACTTTGAACAGCACAGCTTCAGTAAGAGAGCAGTCCATGTGGAGTTCAACCCAGGATGTACCGCTCATCTCCCGATATAATATTGGAAGTGTCCGGTATTGTTTTGTCTGTCATGATTATTGAACTGTTGACATTTCAGATTCAGTAGGTCTGTTTTTATTCAGTCAGGTTGCTAAAATTAGCACATCAAGCTAGCTCTGTAGTCGAGCAACGTTAGCTAGCGAACAGCACAATTAAGGCGTTGTTTTGGACCTTTGTAAAGTTTGTTTTAGGTCATTATGTTATCGTTTATTTATTTAACTTTGTTTGAAAACTAATGCTACTAACAGCACAGTCTTCCAGATGAACAGTTCTGTGAGAGATAAATTCATAGATCTAACACAACACTCCAAGTCAATACATCTGACGTAAAAGACTACCACACTTCTCAAGCAATAAATACCATGTAGAAAAATATGCAACACTTCTTTTACACACACGTGACAAAGATCAGGCTACAAATGCATACAACACCTGCGCCGCGGCCGTAGCCAAACGATCGCGTAACAACACACACAAACAATGTGTATAGAGTTATTAAAAGCGGACTCCCCTGTCTCGCCGAAAGCAGGCCACAAGTCTCTGGTTTGCACGCTCTTACCAGACAGTGACTACAGTGGAGCCGTAACCGGTGTGGACGTACACCTCCTTCAGACAGCAAGGACACTGAATCCCATTTTGAAGTTACATTTACATTTACATTTAGTCATTTAGCAGACTCTTTTATCCAAAGCGACTTACAAGTTTGTATATACATTTTACATCTACACTGATGGCACACTGCACATCAGGAGCAATTAGGGGTTCAGTGTCTTGCTCAAGGACGCTTCGACTGTGGGAATCGGGTTTTGAAAGACAACATTGTAAATCAAAAGCAAGGACACTGAATCCCATTTTGAAGTTAACTGTAGACCAGAGACAAAAGCCCTGGAACCCTGCAGGTAGGCATAAAAAGTGTATTTCTGCTAAAGTTCATCCATCACCATGTAATCACAGAAACATGAGCAAAGATCCTTCCTGTAACTGTGGTGTCAGAATAAACCTGAATGTCTGTCGCTACACGATGGTAGTCCTTTGGGGGATCGTAGTCCCTCACATTGCGCATGCGTCATTTTGCGACACTGTCGACTGCTGTCGACAGCGAAGCCGCGCGCGCATGCGTCACAACGACAGATCCGTTTTCAATCATGGAGAAAAGCGACGAAAGCCAGTTTTTTGAAAACATGACCATTTATTTAAAAACAAAGAAGATGTCACAGTGGACAAAACAGATGAGGTGGAGGATCAAAAAGTCTCTCCCCAGTTTCGTTTCATATGTTGACGTAGAGCCTTATGCTGTTAGCCGTTTACAACATAATTAAATATAACATTAAATATACCCACATTATGCGTTAAGACAAGCCCCATATGTTGACGTTTAAACCGTTTACAACATTATTAAATATTACGTTAAATAAACCTACATTATGCGTTAAGACAAGCCAGATATGTTGATGTTGATGTTGAGCCTTATGCCGTAAACCGTTTGTGTCTGAGCATGCGCAATGTGAGGGACTACGATCCCCCAAAGGACTACCATTGTGTAGCGACAATGTCTGCCATAACTGAAAGAGAAAGCACATGCTGTAGAGATGCAAACAGACTACCCCCCCGACCCCCCCCTCCCCAAAAAAACAAAACGGAAAGGAGAGAAATATCCTGTAGAAATTAAAATTTTGCAAATGAGATAAATAAAAAATGAGAGACATAACATTTATTTTATTTATTTATTCTTGCATGATTGACAGTTGTTAATTTTTTTAAGTATCGTTCTTGAGGCTTAAAAGACAAATCCTTAGCATGAAAAGATAATGTTCATAGCATTCTCGAAGCTCTATATATTAAAATAAGAAGTCACCTGGTCACCAGGAATGAGGAGGCTAATCAGTCAGCATTAACCTTTAATTAGCGCACAATCCAAATGACTAATGGTACCAGTGCTGCTCAGTGTGTACACTACATCACACCAGTCATTTTTCTTAATGTTCTTAACTTTAAACTTCTCATAGGGTGGGATCAGTACTTCTTCCTCGTCAGGCAAATGTGAGAAGGTTCCCAGAGCTGCACCATGACAGGTCTCGATTTCAAAGCAGGACTTCTTGCCAAAATGGGTGAGACCTTTACTCAAAGAGGTGGATGTGAAGTATCCGAATCGGATCTCCTGGTTGACTTTTGTGTGATAGTCCAGTTTGGTTCTGCGGTAGGTGGTCACACACTTCCCCCTCTTCTGGTTCTTCTTTAGGTGCTTGAGGGCATCAGTTAGCAGGAAATGAAGAGCATGGTAGTTGAAGTTGGTTTTGTAAATACCCCTGCCATCGCGCACAGCTGCATTAAACTTGTCATAGATCTTGGGTTGACCATTGGTGTACACTCGAATGGCGATCGCGTGGTTTTCGGTCAGACCTTTTCCTGGATTTTTGTGCTTGTTGGATTTCTGTGCTCTGTTCCATGCTTTTTTGAAATCAGCATTTGAGTTCTGTTCATTGGTTAGGTACTTGGACAGAACCTGTCTTGACATTTCCTTTGTGCAGGTAGAGTAGGCATCATCAACAGAGTTGGGTGCCATGTCTAAGGGCAGTGCCTTGAGTGGAGAGCGTATATGTAACCCTTCAAAAATGTAAAAAAATTAAAATTGATGGCAATTGAAAGTCAATGGTTGTATTTATCTCACCAAAGCAGACGCCGACATACACCAAAACCAACTAATTCAGTACATACCACTGCTGCAGTCACCATGACCATTATCAGAACATGGGCCCTCATTGTAACAGTAGCCAATCTTGTCCCTAAAGTTGTCAGAGAGATGGACAAAAATGCTTTTCATTTCAGACATCAATGTACTAGGATTTCAGACATCTAAAGTATAGGTCACCACAGCCAACAACAACAACAGCAGTAATAATAATTCCTTTAATATAACCTTTGCTCTCCACACATAAATAATAACCAGAAATAGATTGTGTTTCCTTATTATAAGTTGTTAAATGAGATGTACTTACAGGCACAGAACTAGTGGATGTCAGAACACAATCTTCAAACGGAGGAGTACCACCTTCTCATCACCATAGCAGACAGAAACAGACACAGACAGACAGACAGACAGACAGACACACACACACAGAGGGGTGGGGAAAGAATGACCACATTTTTTTCCACTGTACTCACACTCACAGTGACGGCAAACGGTAAGAATCCATACTCTGCATGAAATGTTAAGTTTATGGAAGATAGTGATACTAATATGTATAAACGTATTAATGATTCATGATACTCATTTTATTGCAACCAAGGTCCTAGAATGAGCTTAAAAGACTTTAAATACGCCATTGTTATTTTACTCAAATATAGTGTACAAAATAGAGATTTAAAAGAAAGGAAGAAATACGATCACATAACATTATACATCATATAACAAATACACACATACAGGAAAAATAAACACAAAAATTACATAAACACACCCTGGGTGACCTGGCGGTGTGTTTGTGTGTGCGTGAGTGTGTGACATCTGTATGTGTGCGGCCAAAAGTAATTGATTAGTCTACTGTGAATAATACAGTGTGTATTATGCTTGTTGGCCGCGATAAGAAATACTATTCTGACTACTACTGAACCCATGAGACTTAATTTGGGAGGCTTCTTGAGCTCGTCATTGCTAAATTAATTTCTTTTTCAATCTAAACTACACTAGTGTATGCTTCTGGACACTTTAATGTGGTTGTTTATGCATAATGCTTAGTTACTCATGGTCGTTAAAATACTTTTATAATTTATTTTCAAATGCCCTGCAAGCCACTTTGGATTTGACAAATACTTAAAAATTAACCTAAACTTTAACTTTGACGTTGGCAGCATCCAACGATAAATTATGTGTTATAATTCTCTTCTGGTTCACCACAATTTCTCATGACAGTATGGATACATAACCGTCTGATTGGTCAGTTGTTTTGTAATATCTGTTAATAGAGTGGGTACTCAGTAACGGCCTTTCTCAAGCAATACTTTAGAGTAATCTCCACAACTCATGATGAACAAAACAGAGTTTAGATAGAGTTCAGGAAATTGTTAGCGTAAATTCTGGATATTTTGGTACATATCTTGATCAGTTGGTGTCAAGTTGGGAGAGCAGCAAGAATAATCTTCCTGATTTCTATATATTCAGTGCTGTTGTCTAGCTCTGTTATTAAACACTTGATGTATTTTACTTAAAACGATTTACACCTGTAACTGCCAACTATGCCTACTTCGCTTGGCTTTTTTGTGGTCAGATTGATACTTGATACCGTTGTTATCATCCCATTCCATGTTTTACTTTGCAACAGTAAGCAGCAGTGGCGTATCTAGCCCTATTTTGGGTGGGCTGGAGTCCCCCCAAAAGTTTCCTTAGCACCCCCAAAAAAATATTTTTATTTTGAGATCGTCAAATTCACACCTAACAACCGTTTTAGTGAAATGATTTTGTTTAATTTTTAGAGTTGGAAATAAATAGTTTCGAGTAGCACAGGAATCCCGCCTGTTTGAGACGGTGGTGGCAAGCGTACGGCTCTGTTTGGTCGTGACTCGTGAGTGAGCCTCGCGAGCGTGCAGACAGAAGGTGATAACGTCTAGTAAACAGACTTGGAGCGACTGTCCGACCCAAGCTGGTGAAAGCTGCCATAATCAGCTGCTGGATATAAAGGTATAGCACATGAAGTTTAAAATAGTAAAAAAAAAACCGAAATGGTTAAATCATCACCAGTTAATTATGTCGTGGCTCTCTTTTATCATGCCGGTTCATTGATCCTGTGGGTATGCCTACTCAGTAGCTCCGCCAGCTATAACTAGCTAGTGAACTCTAGCCTACAACATTAACCAACTCACTTGAGCTGCAAATCCCTACCATGCTACAGTATAATTAGCAACTATCTCAGCAGATGTCTTCAATATGTTTATTGTTGTGCCATATTTTAAATCTAAATGTGTTAATTTCTCTTCCTAAAACCCACTAGAGTAGGGGACACTATTTAAAAGGATATTTCCCAAAAAATCTTATGGGGGAGCATGCCCCCAGACCCCCATAGTTTTGCTGGGTCACAGGAAAAATAATAGGTTTTATCTAGGGGCTTAGCCCCCTCAAAAGTGTGAACCTATTCGCCCCTGGTAAGCAGTAAACAGAATGCACTTTCAGTGGATCAATTTAAGCTACTCAAGAACTTCACTGTGGGCCAGAGGGCAGTTTCACCATGTCAGATTTGCGGATTATTTTGATCTGACACAGATCACACCAGGTAAAATCAAAAGTAACAAGCCTGGATGTCATCTTGGATACAAAGTTAAACTTCAAACCCCATATTAGTAAAGTTACCCAGATGGCTTTCTTACCCTTGTGAAACATTGCCAAGGTGCAGTCTTTTTTAACACAAGATGCTAAGATACTAGTAGGTTAAACTACTGCAATCCATTTTTTACTGGACTCCCAAAAAAGTATATAAAGAAACCGGAACTCATCCAGAACACTCTCCCACTTCACCTGCCTGTGAAAGCTGTCAGTATGACTATTAATCTCTGCTGTTGCATTTATTCTCACAATGTCTATTTGGTCCAGGTTCTTTGCTTTCTTTTCTTCTTCTGCTGCCGCTGAATTTATTCCTACAGTTTCGTACTACAAATTTGTTCTACTTTCTCAGTTTTTCTTCTACTTTTTTGACTGCTTGTATTTATTTTTGTTTTTTGTTCTGTTTCTGTGTTAATTTCTGTTTCTTGCATTTGTTTCTGTTACCATTTTTCATCTATTCTTGTTTTAAATGCTCCAAATTTAAAGCACTTTGAGCTGCATTCTGTGTATGAAAGGAGCTATACAAATAAAGTGTATTATTATTATTATTATTATATATTAAGTGCTGGACACTCTAGTGTTTTTTTTATTTTGTATTGGTATCCAGGGCATTACAGAAGGGTATTCACATTGAAAGATATCTTGTATCTTTTTGACAATTGTACATTCTCAAAAGCATGGTAAGCAAATGTACAAGTCGGGACATTTATAGAAACAGAAAGAGGAAACCTCCAGGTTATTACATGTCACATTTATCAAGGGTTTCAAATTCAAAAGGAAAACAAACCTACAAACAAAGAAGAAATACACTTGACTGTCTTTTGATAACTTGTACATTGACCTTCTTTGAAGGGTCTGTCTGGTACCGTATAAATAACTATATAGAACCGGTAGGAATGTGTGTACTGTACATACAGTATACATCATATAAAGTCTGCTCTTCTGGAAGCTATATATATATTCCACTCAAACCATATGCTGGTAAAGTCTTCTTGGCGAAGTTTGAGATAGTATGTCAGTCTCTCCAATTTGTATAATTCATAAACTATATCAATCCAATCATCGATCAAGGGAGCTTGTTGCTCCAGCCATTTACAGGTTATGGCCTTTTTACATGCAGCTAATTATATGGACATGAGCTTCTTGTCTTTAGCATTTATCCTTTGTGGTAAGTTACCCAGGTATAGAGAGTCAAATCTGAAGGGAATATTATTTCGGAAAACCTCCTGTAAAATCTGATGGACACTTTTTGTGAATGGGACTAACACTGGGCAGGACCAGAATATGTGATAGTGATTCACATTATCTGTTTGACATTGTCTCCAGCAGTCTGAATCAGTAGTGTAATGTCGCTTTTGTTGAGGGGTTATGAAGAAACAAACCAGATTCTTCCAACAGAATTCCCAGCTCAGAGAACTAGTGGTTTTCCATTGTGTTTGGCAAATACCATACCAATCGTCCTGAGAGACATCATTTGTCTCACTATCCCATTTTTCCTTTATATACAATGACTCATGTGATTTTCTATGTGAGAAACAGTTGTATATTTTGGATATGGTTTTAGTGTTGCATTCAGAGTTGTATGCAGATGTGAAGATTTTCATCATTCCACTCTCTAAATTTGACATATCTATGTCTTTCTTAAGCAATGTTGCATTTAAAGGAATCTGTAAAAATCTTGCTGTTCAAGACCATACTCTTCCCTCTTAGTCTGGAAGTTCTTCAGTGACCCCTTTCGTATCAGAGTAACGTAAGCAGAAAGCATTTTTTGCCCATGTCTTAAATCTTTCATCACTTAAATTAGGGGGGAAATCACTATCAAAGGCGCACCATTTTAATAGTTTAGCAGTTTTTTGTATGTTGCACAATTTCTGGGTTTGCTTCCAAATTTTAAGAGATTGACCAATGAATGGATTTGCCTTGTCCAAGAGATGTTTGGTTAGTGCACCATCTGAAATAATTCCCTGAAGAGGGATCCTTGACATTGCCATTTCAAGGTCCTTCCACCTGGCGGAGTATCCAGGATTACACCAAGGGTAGCCCCACTGTCGTCCACCTACGCTTTCCTGCCTACCTTTGCAGAGTTTACCCCTGTGTCTTCCTCCGGGCCAGTGGATCACCGGTTTCTTCAGTGCCGGCGGTGCTAGCCAATCACGAACGCCTCAAAACATCCCCACAGTCCAAGTGAACCCAGCAGCTCCCTACAGCATATACAGCCTGTATAGATACACATTAGTGCATGAAATGTATTGCACATTTTGTATTTTAGAATCAAATAAATAAATATAATTTGTAGGTGTAATTTGTACAGTGGTTATTAGAGTGTTCCAGGGTTATTGCACAATGCCACAGTGAGTTAACTGTTCATTAGTGTGACAGCGAGGGGGAAGAAACTGTTTCTGTGTCTGGTGGTTTTGTTGTACAGTGTTCTGTAGTGCCTACCAGAGGGGAGAAGTTGGAGCAGGTTATGTCCAGGGTGTGATGGGTCTGCAGTGATTTTCCCTGCTCGTTTCCTGACTCAGGAGGTGTACAGGTCCTGGACGGTGGGCAGGTCGCAGACCTGACTGTCCGTTGTAGTCTCTTCCTATCCAGTTTGGTGGCCGATCCAAACCAGACAGTAATGGAAGTGCAGAGAACAGACTCAATGACTGCAGTGTAAAACTGGACCAGCAGCTCCTGAGGCAGGTTGTACTTCCTGAGCTGGCACTTGTACTATGAAGAAGGGCCTTTACGGATCCCGGGTTCGACATGCGTGTTGTGGCTGTCTCCAGCCAGTTGTGTGTTGTTGTTTTATCTATAGTTGGGCAGTTGTTATATTGGTTAGGTTAGGTTGCTGGCTATGAGTCCTTCCATGTCCTCTACTTTCAAACTGTCTCTGTATCTTTAATTTTATACTGCCACCTACTGACATCACATACAACCAACCACCTATCATTACATCTCCTTCCCTAGATAGGTCAACAGAACAAACTTTCATAACTTTAAATCTTAACAGTACTCTCTACGTTTAAATAGGCTTGAACAACATTCAAATGGTCTCCATGAAGTGGAAAGAATATACACGTTCAATCTTATTTATTTGGTTCACCTCTCTTCTCTTGACTGTGACTGGTGCAGATGATGCCAAATGGAAGCCTGAGGAAACAGTATCACCCGAGAGACGTGTTGAAGGTGCAGTACCTTCCACATGAAGCATCCAGTTCACTGAAAAACTTTTGGCCAGCCATTTCACTGGATTTCTCTTTTTGAGATTTGGTAGTGTTCTCTTTACTCTTATTCAGATCTTTGGGATTGAGGCAGACTCTTAGACCCATCAGTTTTCTTAACACAGGTGATTAAATGTACCCAGTCTGTGGGCCTTACCACGTGGAATTGCAAGATAGTGGCTGATTTTCTCTGTGACAGTATGACAATACACACACACGAAAAACATTTTCTATCATTCATCTATCCCAGGATATTTTTAATCAGATCATCATACCGAATACCAGACTGAATGTAAAATCCATTTTAATATAAAGATCCACTTAAAGTTAACGCATATAACATGTTAACAGCATGTTGATACAGTTTGATACAGTTTGAAATATATTCATAGAGGACAGGATGACAAAGGAAAGATAAAAAAACAGACATAATACACATAATTACATACAAAAGATACTATAAAAATGGAAGGATAAAATATATAATGGATGGGAATATGAGTTTTATTGAATAACAACTCTCGGTCTATAGGTCAATGTTATTTTGGCTTTGACAAATCTAAACAGAGAAATCTATCTATATTAATGATTGATAGTAGCTGCAGCAGTGGCAATGACTAAAACTGCCATATCACAGATATATCTGTTTTAAATTACTACAAAAGGAGTCATATTTAGGAGTCATATCCAACATTAAAATTAGCCTTAAAGGAAATCATAATTGACATACATACATACAAATAGGTAATATGTCTTGCATATGTATGCTTGTACTGAATGCTCATGAAGGTGTTGAGTGAATGCTCTTCTGATATCATGGTGAGGACTGTGAAGAAGCAGAGGAATTTATTCCATGGCCCCATTCAGTATGTATTTCCAAAAAAATAATGTCTGATTCAAATACATTACATAACAACTAAAGACGGGCAACTTTCTCACAAATCCAGTGAAGTTTAAGATCACAGGAGGCATCATCCCAGGTTTTAAATGGGTCGTATCTGTCAGGCAGGAGAGCAATGCAGTCCTCTCCCATAAAGCCATTATCTGGCTGGTCATTCATCCAGTACCTTGGAAACAAAATCATCAGGCACAGTAATCGATAATATACAGTACAACAATAGTCAATAATACTACCTAGAACCAAGCATCACTCACAGCCTAGAAACAGAAACGGGGCCATTATGGATGCTGTAGTGTAAATGGCACGTAGGTGGCAGTTTTTGGTGGGAGAATATACACCTTAACATTTAATAGTTGTTGAGTCAGGTAATGTAATTGCACTATCAATACTTTTCGTATCATGAAACTCTCACCCAGTGATGACTGGTGTGCCATCCACCCACATCCAAACTCCTTCTTTGTCATGGTCTGTTGCTCCTACCCAAGCAATCTTTTCCATTTCTTTCCCAAAGTCGACTACAAATTTCTGTTAAGGAAGAAAAAATACGAAAAATGCATCTAAATCGAACCTTTTCTCTATAGCGCAATACACCCATATCCATTCGCCATGTTTCAAGAGGGTGAAACAGGGGATTCAATTATTTAAAAACCAGCATATATCCAAGCACGTATTCACACATGCACACACACATGTACACACATACCTGTTCCTCTCTGCTGTTTATGACCACAAGATCTGCGCCCCTCTCTTTGCAGTTATGCCTACTCTCCCTCCAGGCTCTCTGCTCAGAGGAGATGAAGTAGAAGCTGGAGCTAAAATATTTCCAGCCATGTGCACTGGCATTTTCTGTTTAGGAAAAGTCCAGAGTAGCAAAAGCTATATCATTTCCCCTTAGACAACACATTTGGTAATCTAAAATGATCTCCATCTCTACTAATGAACAATCTCAAATAAGAAGAAACCAATGAAGAGCAGCAAATGAAATGGTTACTGCAGAGATGTGTGAACCCCAGCACAAATAAAGGTATCATAAAAGTGTTACTGTATTTTCTGTGAGTATCAGTGGCCCACCAAGCTTAGAGAGTTTTCTCTGAAGGTTGTCTCTCTCTGTGGTCAGGTTTTTGAAACTGGACTTCAGCTGGTCTCTCTCTGTGGTCAGGTAAATGTGACTGGCTTGCAGCTGGTCTCTCTCCTTGGTGAGACTGCTATACATGACCTTCAGCTGCTCACTGTCTTCATTCCAGCTGATATTGGTGCCAACACACCTGTGGACTGTAAGAGATCATCTCATTCTGTAAAACTGTTCAACTGTACCGCTGTGCCACCATTAGGGTAGTTGTGAAACATGAGTAAAGACCAACACTATCTTCCTCATGGTTATTGCCCCCATTCCCTAAAATCAATGTTGTAGTTGAATGCACTCACAGAAGACACGCAGTGAGACATTAAGTGTTGCTTGCAGAACAGACAGCAGACCGAAGCATACGGCAGCCAGCCTGTAGACTCCATATCCTGTTAAAAAAAATAAAAATAATTAAACTGCTTTTGAGCTGCAGGTGGTGTTTGTTGTGGTAACCAGCTAACTAGTTTGTTTGGTAACAGGGTAATGCTCACCAGGTTATTTGCAACAGTATAATTAAAATTCCTACCTGCAGGTCTAGACTTATACAATTTGTAGGTTTAAAATAGTGTAGTAAAAGTGTTGCATTGCAATTTGCTTCTAGCTTCTAAACACCAGCTCTCCACATATAAGGAACAATATGTTTATCTGCCAGATATAAGCAGAGTAGTTAACTAACCCTAACCCCAGATAAAAGCAGAGTAGTTTTATCCACTTAGTTATGTCCACTTTGCAGACATAATATTACTCCCCCACATCATACTGGCCCCAACAGTGGAACATTGCAATGCTACCCCTGTCAAGACGCATAGAACAAACTCTGCGTGGGTGACTTTGAGTCTCCTGTCATGGAACCTGGGGGCAGCTACTCAGTAACCACGGAGGAGCTTCCCCTCCCCCACAAAGCTTCAGTGCAGTGCAGCCTATGTCCTTGGCAACCGCCAACATCACACACGTAAACGGATATTGAATAGGTATTCTCACTGACAAACAATATTTGGGTCCAAATAATGGTAATTGTACTCACCCAGGCTATATATATATCTTGAGGCTCTGACAGACATCTCTGTCTGTCTGGTAAAGTTTGAAGGTAGGAATACCTATTCTCCAACTATTCTCCCACTATAAGTGATATATTCAGACAGTATATTAAAAGGCTATACAACTTCTATTTTGATCCTTGCTATTCATCATTAACCTTAGGTTAACACCAACTATAAGGGTTGCAAAATTCCGGGAATATTCAAAGTTGGAAACTTTCCATGGGAATTAACGGGAATATACGGCAATAAACTGAACATTTTGGGGTAATTTACACTAACTGTATTTACCTTGTCATATATGACAAAACAACAATTTTTCACCCATTTGCAACCCTACAAACTAGTACCAAGAATAAATGACCTATTCAGTGAGAATAAGAAATTGGTGGATACTGGCCTAATTAATGATTATCAGTGCTTAATGCAGACCTTATTGGGCAGTAATACATATACCAAGTAGTTATGTGTTAATGGCTAACATTTGTTCCCTAAAGTAAAGTGTTACCCCAATAGGATATAATTACATCAGTTACATGTATTCAAGGTAATATGGTTAGTTTTTGGGCAGCAAGCTGAACCAAGCGTATCTGAGAATGAGAGAGCTCTTACCTTTCTTAGAGCTTTTCCTTGGGTTTCTCTCTGAGGCTGTCTTCCCTGTGTTTAAATCCCCTCTCTTATACCTAGGAGTATTTGCTTCTTTAGACATGTCTATAAGATACCGTGTATATTTCAGTGGGCTTTCCAAAAGACTTTCATGTCATCAAATTTATAACAAACCGAGCAGGAAGTCCTTTGTACTGCGGGACTAAAATTAGACTAAAATGTGGTCTTTGGGTGCATGTATATGGGCTGGGCCTGCCACCACAAAAACAACCCCTTTGTAGTTGCCCTGTGCAAAAGTGATATAGTGACAATCAAATGTGCCATGATTGTAGTCTTTTCTTGTGCATTTACAAACATTGCCTGTGTAACACAAGGAACAACACATTACCCGTAGATTGACACATCATTTTCAGATCAGTTAACCAGTATGATAGAATTAATTCCAAAACACTGTTAATGACTTAAGAATGATTTAATCAAGTGCCTTGTATTAATAATTACCTTGTTTGAATCATGTGCTTATGTAAGCAGGAACATGACTTTTCTGTGATTCTGTGTCTGTGTGTAACTTAGATTATAAGGTGCCACACAGTCTGCATACTGTATGTGTAAGCGCATGTTTGGGTCAGAGGTGATAAGAAACTGTGCTTCTTCCAACCTTGTGTAAAACTGACATCCTTGCATGACAAAAAGCACAGTAAGATGACCTCGGACGTCAGAGACCCACCACGTGGTTATCCCTGCCCTGCTGACGAAGTGTTTTGGCGTTAGAACGCTAACTTCTTTCTATATAAACCTTGTGTGATGTGTTTAATTTTGCTTCTCTCTCGTATGCTGCAGTCTGGGAGTGAGCCCGGGCTCCCTCTCTCTCTGAAAGAGGCCCGTGCCTTTCTCTGACCTGCCAAGACGTGGGTGAGCCCGACAGGCTTGTTGTTGTTGTGGAATAAATATACTTATATGCAACTCCGGAGTTCTGAGGTAACTTGAATGAATTTTCACCTAACACAGTATTTATGCAATTCAGTTGGAAACTGACTTTATTGCATGTGACCTTTGTCGTGATGACAATACAATACAGTAGTGCTTGTCAATAGTGCAAGCAGTGTTGTGCACGTTCACACCTCTCATGAACTAGTTCAAAGTTCAGTTCATACAAGTAAACATGAATCGTTCACGTTCATAGTTCACCATAGTTCATAGTTCAGTTCATTTTCATTTTGGAAATGGTGGATCGGATGTAGGCCTACTCGCTGAGTCTGCGTCTCTGTTTTCGCTTTCACTTGCCATTTTTATATTGACACCGAGAGCTGTTGCCTTGGAATACGTTGCTTGTTTGGTAAACATGTGTGTGCGATGATTCATGGGTAATGAAGGGCGAAGTCGAGTTAGTTGGTTTAGGTATCGCAGAAATTATACGGGTACTGTTATAGAGGGGGTTCGGGAAATGTGTAATCACTGAGGGTCATCCGATTAGAATGGAAAAGAATGGAGACTTGGATATTCAGTTTGATTCTTCACTCTTTGTATTGCATTAACAACAATGAATGGGATACATTGTAGGTGGGTGTATGTTTGTGTGTGTGTGTGTGTGTGTGTGTGTGTGTGTGTGTGTGTGTGTGTGTGTGTGTGTGTGTGTGTGTGTGTGTGTGTGTGTGTGTGTGTGTGTGAAAGTAAAGTACAAACAGAAAATAAACATTAATACACAGCCCTGTATTGGCCTACCATTTAAATAATGAATTATACAGGGAACTAAAGGTAATAATTTAACCTCTTCAGCAATGACATGCTACTGGCTTAATCTCAGATCAACAAGGACATGTGCACTAAATGAAAGACCGCCTAAAAGTTAGCATAGGTAAACCCTGTAACACTCGTATTTGTACATTAGCAGCTTATGCTAAGCGAGTTCACGAACAGTGCATCATGCTAGATTAATTAAGTGACAGTGCTCGTAACAATTATGAGAAAGCTAAACTATAACAAACACATAATGACAAGGTAGGCTACAAAGTCAAACTCACGTGTACATGGACGCACACAACTTCAACAAAGTGCAACATTCAATTATGTGAAAATGTGCCCGAAGTGAACTGCTACTCCATCTAAATATGCCGTGAAGCGATATCAAAACATTGCACCGTGAGAAGTGGAGTCACATGACCAACGCAATTACCAAATATGGTAATTTACCGAAACATGGTCTGTCTGGGCAATTTAACAAACAATTACTATGGCCAACGACAGGTACTGAGCAACTACATGGTACAAGCATTCGATTTAGACAGCGTATTTCCTCAGTAGAAGGAACACATTCAGTAATGTTTTAGCTAGACCTCAGATAATATGAACGTGTTCACCGTTCAAATTCATTATTTGTCATGAAGTTGCGTTCAGTTCATCGTTCTCATAAAAATGAACGTGTTCAATGAAGTGCAGTGGTATGTGTTTGCTGCTATGATACAGTATTTACATTCACATGTTTTTCTCTGATATACATTTTAGCTGTTACATATTTGTATGCTCTACCTTTACATGGCGAATTTGCTAAAAACGAATCCTTCTCTCACAAACCCAGTTGAGAGCAGAGTGGCATTCTGTATCAAACCAAATGTTCATGTCATTAAGTATGAAGGAATTAATGGCAGCACAGTTCTCATTTTCAGGTCCAAACCCATTGTTGGGTTCACCATTTGCCCAGTACCTGAAATAGAAATATGATATGTTTTATTGGAATAGGCATGTGAGTATGACAGTGCAAATCTGAATGACATGTAACTAAGTGCTTGTTTCCATATTGTTTTAGGTTTTTGCAATACCCAGTGATCAGGGGACCATTGTCTACCCATCTCCAGTCCCCCTCCACATCACCATCAGTTAAACCAATCCAGATATCCACACCAAATCTTCTCAGATATTCCTGTCCAAATGACAAAGTATACAGACAAACATCTTAATCAAGCGGGTCATTTCTCTACTAATGTCTGCCTGTATCTCCCTAAGACCACTTAAACATTTTCATTTTCAATAATTCTCTCTTTCAATAATTGGCTTGCTCTCTCTCTTTCAATCTTCCATGCTTGCAAACCCACCAACTCACTGTCACGAGTTGGACTCCTTTAGCTTGTTGTGTGGCTTACCATGTGCTCTGAGTTTATCTTTGTTGTCCATGTGCTTCAGACCCTGCCTCTCACCTTTTGTGTCTGCACTCATCTGTTATTCATCATAAAACTATCATGTGACTAATTACCAGTGTTGGGAGTAACGCGTTACAAAGTAACGCATTACTGTAATTCCACTACTTTTCGCGGTAACGAGCATGTAACGAAGTATTTTTTTTAAATCAAGTAATGCAGTTACAATTACTGAAATTGAAATTAGTTCGTTACTTGCGTTACTCTCTTTTGTGAACAATGAACACTTGGAGACAAGAAGACAAGATAGGCCTACTTTAGCTGCTTCTGATCTGACGTCGCAGGACCATGGTGGCGCAAACAGATACACCAATCGAATCAATCAATGAGCATTAAACCACATCATGGCCGACAGTGCGGATAGAATGAGCTTTCTCTCCTGGAAGTATGGACATTACTTTTCGCTCGTCGAAATTAAAGACAAAAATGTAGTGGTGAGTTGTAAATTATGTGCAGACAAAGAAGCTATCCACATCGAAGAGTAGCAATTAA
The DNA here is from genome assembly GCF_900700415.2 of Clupea harengus. NCBI lineage: Eukaryota > Metazoa > Chordata > Actinopteri > Clupeiformes > Clupeidae > Clupea > Clupea harengus. The sequence continues at coordinate 5,111,637 of NC_045173.1, forward strand.
AATCTTATGAAGCACCTGTTGAAACAACCCGCTTCGACAAAGCTAGTAGCGAAAGACCCCAGCCCTGCGGATGCTGAAGGCGCCACTTCATGCAAACAACCAAGGCTAGACTTTACACGGTCTGCAGTGCAGCCGATAAGCCAGGTAGAGCTGAATAAATTGATTGCTAGGTACTGTATGTTGTCGATGACATGCATTCTCTGTCAACTGTCGAGTCAGTAAATTAGCTAATAAGCAAAATACCAGTGATAAATGGAGGCTAGGGGCAAATGTGCAAGAAGACGTTTTCCAGCTATTTAGACAGAGAATATGCGAAAATGCAGGTCGGGCTAAAAAAAAAAAAACATTTGAGGGTTTACAACATGTCTCTACCACAGCAGACATCTGGACTGCTTACAATAAAAGCCTTCTAGGTGTAACTGCACACTGGATTAATCCGAACAACATGCTACGTGGGAAGTTAGCCCATATTGTTAGCCCCTTTTAACGTTTGTTGAGAATCTCATCTCTTATCTCTATTTAGCTTTGCCTTATGAGCAAATACCATTGTGTTATACCATTTTGTTAACCTTTTGTTAAAATCACATATTCAATTATATGCAGCACCTCAAGGCACCTTTGTTTTCTCTTTGAATTAGTGTTAATACTGTAGGCCAATCACTTTTATTTCATTGGGCCTAATGTGGTAAAAAACACTGTTAAATGACTGAGAGTTATTTTGTATTAAGTTAAGTGTTAAAAGGGACTTTTGTACTATTGCTTGATTTGAAGGCCTGTTGCCCTGTTTATTACAATAAATAGGTCTAAAAAATGTTTATTGTGTTTGACTGTTCAGTACTGTTCATATTCATTACATTTAAAAAGCAGACATAAAAGTAACTTAAAAGTTACTTTCCCTAGTAACTAATTACTTTTGATATACAGTAACTGGTGAAGTAATTCAATTACCTTTAAAAGACGTAACTAGTAACTGTAACTAATTACTAATTTTCAGTAACTTGCCCAACACTGCTAATTACCCTGTGTATTTAAACCTGGTCTTTTGAAGATGTCTTTACTGAGTCTTTGTGTTTCATTGGGGGACTTAAACTAGTTCCTTAGTACTTTGGATTTAGACTACAGTTACCTTCTCTCATCCTGCCTGTTCTTTAGACGGTTCTTTACTCTCTTGGATTTCTTCTTCTGGTTTGGTCTCTTGGATTGAACTTTGTTGCTGACCTTGGACTACTCTTGACTTCTACGTTTGGACTTTTCTCTGGAATTATCTGCCCTGTTTTTCCCCATTTTGCTGAGTTACTGATTCATTTTGGATTTGAAAATGAACACTACGTATGCAAAAATCTCTGCACTTGGGTTCTCCATCGCATATAGGAATAAACACTGTGTTATCAATCGAGTGGCCTGGGTTACATCCCCAACTCTGGCCTGACATGCATACACAAACCAATACAAGATCACATTCTCTCTCACACACACACAAGCAAGCAGTACTATACCTAGTTAGGCAATGCATAATCCTCCAGCATTCTCACCACTATGCACACACACCTGTTCCTCTCTGCTGTTTATGATCACCAGGTCTGCTCCTCTCTCTCTGCAGTCCTGCCTGCTGTCACTCCAGCTCTTTCTCCCAGCGGAGATGAAGTAAACACTAGCATTAAAATAACTCCATCCTTGTTCAAGGGCTTGCTCTGTTAGAACAACAGGCACACACACACACACACACACACACACACACACACACACACACACACAAAAACACACACACACACACACACACACAGAGAGAGATTTCACCACCTCTGATGAAAACATCAACTATGAATTGATTACTATTTAATTATGGTCATGTTCATGCAATCTTGTTAATGCACCCAGCAGTAATGTACTGTCTAGTAGTTTATATTGCTCACCCAGCTTATAGAGCCTCTTTTGAAGCTCATCACATTCCTGCTGTAGTCCATATAGGTTTTTACTTAAAGAGTCTTGACTGGTCTGTAAGAGGTCTTTGTCTTCACTCAGTGCGGAGTACCCAGCCTGTAACCCGTCTCTCTCTTTGATCAGGGCTGTGCACTGAGACCGGAAATCATGTGTGTCTAACTTGCTGTAGTCTGAAAACACAAAAATATGTCATAGGTCATGTAATGTCACACATGTGTTTAAGTCATATAACTATCATTATAACTGCTGTATCAATTTGATGTAAACTCACACAAAAGACGCAGGGACACATTTAGTATTGCTTGAAGGACACAGAGTACTCCAAAGCACACAGCTGCATGTCTGTAGAATCTATAAACTGGCAAACACATACATATCATGAGGAAATGCGTATTTTTCAATTTCCTCAAAAAACGTTTTGTTAGTTTATGTTCTGTGTTCTTTGCTTTGTCAATGGGTGAACAGGATTTATCGAGAGCACATCATTTTTACCTTTGTGTTGAGAGTCCACAGTCAGTTCCTCTATCTCTGTTTGTTGGGCCTGCGTAACATTACTATGAGCTTTCCTATTCTGGCCCATTTCTGTAGTTCTAAAAAGTCAGCTCCTTAATATGTCAGAGGTACTTTGAGGATACTGCTTCATCTTTCACTTACAGAATGTGAAAGAGGACAGATATACGGTAAACTGCTTGGTCAGTAGAGGAAGTCGCCCTTGTGGTCTCTTACATGCAAGAGCTACAGAGAGGAATGGAAATACTGACTCATGAACTGCCTTCAATCATCATGCGTATTTTGCCTAGCAAAACTCAACAGCAGATTGATGTTAGACAGTTGTAAAGCAGCAACCAGACTGAAAAAGTCATGCTGGTGTTTGAATCTGTTTGCTATCCAACACTGAGTCGAATGATCTTTGGTAACTTCATGATCATACTCCACTGATGATTTTCCACTGTTGTTGGCTACAGTGGTTCATTAGTGGTTGAGGCAAGGGTTTTGTTTTAATGGTATTATCTAAACACACTGTTGCAACTGAGACCTGTTATCCCTGAGTTTGTTTTGTAAAAGTCTGAGGTGGATTGAAAAAGAAAACAAAGCACATGTTATCAATATATTGAACCATTTATTTGAGATTGGAACAGATTACCCATAATTGTGAAATGTTTTTACATCGCATCGCATCTTTTCATTTGCCTCCTCTCAAAGTAAGCCAGTGCCACACAAACAAATGCAAATTATAGTGCAAAGCTCTAAACGTTAAAAAAAAGAAGAAAAAAGATTTGCAATAGAACTGTGAAAAACAGCAAAGATGTCAAGATCGGTTTAGGCGCACTGGTGGCCTGGCTCTTGCGGTGCATATCTAATATTACCTCCTGTTGGGTTCACATTGTGTGGGAGAATTTATGATTTGTGTCAAATTTACCCCAAGAGTTTGTCTTTTTGACAAATTATGCTGTGGATTTGCTTGTGTAGATGTCCTATTCTAGTAACGTAAGGTATTCATCAGTAAAAGAATAGGTATTATGAAAGTCTAGGAATTGAAGATGTATTTGATGTGAAGTTCTCCTCATTGCTGGCTACATTTCACTAGTTCTGATACTGACTTTCTCTGATACTGCTACATGGATTTTCATCTGAAAATCTAGAAATAAATGCCAGTGTCTTTGCGAACTAATGGTGTGTAGACTTGGAAGGTAGGCTTATTTGAATAGCTAATAAGTACTGGTAAATTATGTGAAACAATAAAAAAAAAACTGAACAAAACTTGAATTAAGCTGAATACAATTATACAACTTCCAAGTCCATTAACTATGTATTTATCTGTTTTTCACATATCCAGTTATGGATTATGGAACATTTCTCATCATTCCAGTTTTCAGGGGGTGGTGTTGTCCAAAGTTTCACACAATCTTGTTCTCCTTTGTAACTGTTTGGCTGGTCTTTTGCCCAGAACCTAAAAATAAAGCAGTACAAACTGATTAAAGGCAAATGTACAAACACAGAGACATAGTGTGCTCACTTTGCCATAGTTAAGTCTATGAAAATACATTGGACAGTGTTATTTATTCAGGATCATACTTGGTGGTTAGTGGGCTACCATCAACCCATCTCCATTGCCCTTCAATGTTGATATCAGACAGACCAATCCAAGCGTCCTTGCTGAATGATGAGACAAATTCCTGTTGTTTTATACAAACATATTAAGATGAGATGTTAAAATGAGGAAAAGTACTATTTCATTCCACAGAAGAAGACATTATTGCCGATTCTCATGTATTCAGTTTACTAACATTGGAATCGCACAAAATAGGGCTGTAAGCTAATGGCATACAAGTATTTAATAGCTTGTCTCACACACACACACACACACACACACAAACACTCACCTGTTCCTCTTGGCTGTTTATTATTACCAGGTCTGCTCCTCTCCTTTGGCAGTCCAGCCTTGCGTCATCCCAGGATTGGTTCATAGCTGAGATGTAGTACAGGTGGGAGCTGAAATACCTCCAACCTTTCGGATAAAAATATGTGTATGAAAAGCTGAGGAGATGACTAATCTTAAAATAGGTCTACAACCATACGTGTGTGGGATAAAAAAAATATTCGCCAATGCTTTACCTTAAGGCACTGTTAAACCATGTTAAACATGCCCTTAATCAAAGTTTGAACATATTATTTTTGTAATTGGAATGGAAATTATTAATATACTCACCCAAGACTAAAAGCCCATTTTGCATTTCGTCTCTCTCTTTCTCAAGGTTGGCATAGCTTGTGTTCAGCGACTTTTGATCTCTTTTCAGTTCATTGTAACTGGTCTGCAACTGGTCACTTTCCTTGGACAAAGTATTGTGACTGGACTGTAACCGATCTTTCTCTTTGGCCATGTAGGTGTAGCTGGCATTTACCTGGTCCCTCTCCCTGACCAGAGCATTATAGTTGCTCTCTAACTGTTCTTTCTCTTTTGCTATGATAGTGTTACTGGCCTTCAATTCATCCCTCTCCCTAGTCAGGTTAGCATTAGTGGAGTCTAACTGATCTCTCGCTTGAGTGAGGCTAACAGCAGAGGTCTGCAGCTCATTTCTTTCTGTGGAGCTTTTGACACACAACCCTATGGTGACGATTAGCAGAACACACAGCAGCACCAGACTCACTGTAGCCAACTTGTAGCAGCGCCTGGTCCCTGTGGGAAATACATTCCAATGAAAGTTAGTCTATGACCAGAAGCTGTTTACATATTCCTGTGTTATTTTCATGAAATTATAAACACACAAACATTAGTTTGTACCATGATTTATACATTATAGTCCATGTAAATACTGATCAGTCAGTGGAAAGCATGATGGGATGTGAGGAGAAAACAAAGAAGATTGATTCACATTTCCTCAAGGAAATACCATTGTTTGGAAGGCAACATATAGTGTGTTGAAAAGATGTGTGAACAGATGGATACCTTGCTTCTAAAAGATTTAAAGGTTAGCACCTGGCACAACATGTGCCTACAAAAACAGCAGTTTAAGTTTTTTCAATTTGACAAGATAGAAGACAGAACAGATGATATTAAAGAACAGATAAAATAATAATAAAGCGTTGACCTTTGACCTTTCCAAAATCAAGTTATGATACTGTGCATCAATATTCCAGATCAAGATTTCAAAAGCAGTTAGAAGTTCAAAGCTTTCAACCAACATTTCTGTGAGATGTTAGATTTCTTTGAGTAGCGAATTCTATTGTGCACTGTTAACACAACTTGTTGTCTTTATCTTTCCTTTAAGCTATATGATGTTTAATGTATATTATAAAACAAACAAAAAAACAAACAAAAACAGGTCTGCAGCTAGCAAAGAGGAAAATTAGACTTGCCTTTTTGCTTAACCCTTGCATCTCCTCTGCCTTCTACTGGCCAGTGGCTGCTGGTAGTAGTGTTATCATATATGTCCATATTGTCTGTCAAAATCTGTTTAACTTCAACAATATCATCTCTCTCATTCATTTTTACAGACATTTCTGCAGGATGGTCCCTACCAAGTGCAGTGGTCAAACTAGCCTTGCGGTCTGGTTCCCTTTTCCTTTAGCCTGGCTTGAAATGGTGGCAGATTGGGGAAGCTGAGAATGGAAATCTGCTTTGCAAGCATAAACAACTCTTAAAAAAAAGTGTTGAAAAGGACCTCAGATGCTGAGGTCTCATGCTCAGAAGCCAATGTGCTGTCAGCATTTCCTTCCAGGAAAAAATAGATTATAAAAATCATCACAACATACAGATCAGTCTTTCATAAGAGGCTTTTATTTGATGATTGTCACATAATTCAGAGATCATGACAGACCTGAAAACATAAACTTCATAGCATGAGACTCTTCTGCTCTGCTCAGCTCATAATGCCTCCACTGACACAAATAACTGCATTTCTTGCATGACCAGTTAGTTCCATTCTTATAAAGCAGCTTCTTAAAAACGTTAATCAAGACACACCACCTGATTTGATGTTTCCACACAGTAAGCGTATGTGTGTGTGTGTGTGTGTGTGTGTGTGTGTGTGTGTGTGTGTGTGTGTGTGTGAGAGAGAGAGATAATTAACTAATGAATTAAGAGTGAATAAACAATCTAAGAGCTGCCATTGCAGGCCATCCTCTCACACACCCAAGCGTACTCTGTGTGGCATCTCTCATCATTCCAGGAGTTGAGTGGATCAGAGCCGGGGCGACTCACAGCACAGTCTTCCCCACTCCGAAACCTATTGGGCTCCCCTGGCTCCCAGAACCTAAAGACATCAGCACCAGACAATAAATGGATTGAATGAAATGGTCATAGATATGAATTCCATAGATATAAATGCTAATTTGCTTCATGATTCATATCAGATTCATTTAGTGGTTGAGTTATTTGTTGCATCTCGGTCTCCAGTACTGGCACTATGTAGTCTAGCTTTGATGAGGCAGGGACGAAAACCCATGAGGACCAATGGGACTAAGTAATGGCCAAATGTGGACTTAAACTAGCTACTCGATAGGCTATAAGAAGCAGCTAACTTGCCATTCTGTTGCTATGTCTTGCACGACACTAGTTTGCTGTTTGGCTGAGTTAGCCAAGACATTGGCTTGGTAGTTTTGGGCTGATATACCATATGGGCGATATCTGAGTAACATTAGCAAACTTGCTAGATAACTTGGACATTGATACTGGTGATAAGTCCTTTCAGCATCAATTGTGCTCGGAATTGACATTGCGATCGAAGAGCAAAGCTTGTGTCAGATAGGTCTGGTAGGTCCTATAATAAATGAGAGTATATCCTGTGAGTGAACATGAGATTCATGATCAAGCAGCTGCTGTAACCACCAAAAGTTGGCCAGCATAATATCCAAAATGGTAATCTTATCATGGTAACAAAGGAAAGGTCCCCACACTGGAATTGCTCAGACACCTGGGGTCAGGAACATGGACGGATTAAGAAACCACGGCCCCTGGGCCTGGACATGTTATCACGCTATCAAGACCTGCTTCAGAAAGTACATAGTCTACAGACACAATTGGCATTGCCTCAAGACAAAAGACCCAAAGAGGAAGCTATCAATACCTGGCCTGTGCTTGCCCTATTCCACTTTACTAAAATAAAGACAGATTGCTGATCAACCACAAAAGAAACTTCCTTTTTCTTACAGTCCGATACCGCAAAGTGGAAATTGAGTGGTCATTTCTGTCAGCATTGCTAACCCTTCCTTTTACAGTTCCCTAATTACTAAGTATTAACCTTGTAAATATGTGCTAAATTATAGTATATTATTGGGTAATCAGTTACTAGTTAGTATGTAAATACAGAGAAACTACAGCTGAAATACTAAGAGAAACCTCATCAACTAAGTACCATGTAGTTGTGACCACTTTAGATTGGTAATAACTCAGACATAATTGCGTACGTCCTTAGGCAACCAATTCTTAGAAACACTTCCTCTATTATACATAAAACCCATCGATTGCATGGAAAAGGGAATACTCTATTACAAGGTATATGGTAAGAGCCTGGTAATACCATGGAACCAAACAGGTCTTCCTTTTACAGTACAGTTTTATCTTACTTACTGAGTAAATTGTTAAAAAAAACATACCCAGTATTTACAAGATGTACCATTAATCTACAGAAAAACTTTTCCTGAGGGGGTTGTTACCAGGTAAGAATGGTACATTTTAGAATCCCCTTATAAATGGGTGTAGCCATGAAAAATAACTATATAAAATGTTTTACTTTTATGGAAAGTACCATTTTAAAGGTGCAGTATGTAGGATTTAGAGTAATCTATTCGCAGAAATGGATAATAGTATTCATAATTATGTTTTCATTAGTGTATAATCACCTGTAACTATGAATCACTGTGTTTTTGTTAGCTTAGTATGCGCTCTTCGTATCTCCAAAAGGAGTGGGTCAGGCCAGTGGGTCAGTGGGTGAGTCCACCATGTTCTACAGTAGCCCAGAATGGACAAACAAAACAGTGGCACTCGAGAGGGCTTTTTGCATTTTTATGGCACCTGTTGACTACTCTAACTTTTCATACACACTTTGAAAGTATTCAGTTGGTTACAATCTGCAGCCTCACTGCTAGATGCCACTTATTCCTACATACTGTACTTTACTTTCTAAATAGTACATAATCACTAGTAAACTTGGGCTGTTACCAACCTAAACCTTGGACAGCTACAATTGTAACTCGAATTGATGGGTAGTAGAGGTGGTGTTTCTAAGAATTGTTTGCCTACTTTCCAAAGAACTATATAATTATAGGTCAATGCCAAACCTCCGCGTTATATAGCTTACTATCTGAATTTACTGCTGAACGTACATTCTGAACATTCTAGGGGGGGTAAATTCATGACTAGGGGATTTAAGGTGTAACTTATGTGTAAGTGACGCTATGATATAAGGTTTAGCTTGCCACAAGCAGTCGTACAGTCATTGAGTTCTATAATGTGTCAGTATGAGATATTTCCGTTAGTTAAATGGAAATGGCAAAGGCTAGGAATTTAATTTTAGTCTTTGTCGCAGCAAAAACCAGCCACTCTCTTGCAATTCCACAACCAAGAGTCAAAAGGCTGAATGTGTAGATCTGAAGTTTATTGCAGTCAATAAGCCACAATAGAAGATGGTCCATGGATCTCACTGTATGAATGACTCGTCAGTCTTTTTTAAGGAACTTAGTTCCTCCCACTTTGGCTGTTCTTCACGGCCAATTAGAACTGACCCCGTCCTCTCAATCAGAACTTGTTGCGTGTTTGGCAATGCTCCCATTTCCTGGGGTAATTGTGGCAAAGTCAATTAATCTGGTTTACAACCTGGCTGTCTACCTTTCAGCAGTCAGCCTGTTTGGTATTATTTGTCAGCCATTTTGAGTGAGGCTATTCATACATACAAGAACAAAATAGTTATTCATGCAAACAGAGCATTTAAGTTTCAGGTGTTACGTAGCAATATATTACTTGCTGACTTTTCGTACGCACCCTTTAAGTTACAATGATTTTTTGATACAAGAAGTGAACTGACTTGTGGAATGATATGAAGGATGTGAATCACAAGCACAAACCCTGTTGTCAGTGGCAGCAGTCATTATTCATTTTCAGCTGTCATGATTAAGAATTAGCATTTCCCAACATGCCCATTCCCTTATGTTATAGCTAAGTCTGAGTTTTTTGGAATGCTTATTGGCGTAACAATACAAATCCTTCAGGTTGTCAACAACTGCACGTGTACAGGTGTCCATGAATGACTACCTGGTTTCCAAATTCCTAAATATAGGGGCTTTCATTTACAATATTCAAGTAATCTCTTACCCAGTTATTAATTGTGTGCCATCCACCCACTTCCACATCCTGTTTGTGTTGATCAGACCAATCCAAATGTGCTTATTCAGGTTTTTGGCAAATTCCTATAGAAAAAACAAACAAACAAACAATTACTGATGATAGATGATAAATGTATCCAGGTAATTGTTCATAGTCCCACACTATAATTACATAAAGTAATGGGAAAATGAGGCTTTGGCATTGCCCAGTTCAAACATATCCAACGTCACCATGTATGTTCATTCCGACTATTTTGTCTGCCCGTCTTTAGGTCTGCTTGACATTGATGGCATAGGCTTAGACATTCTTCTGGGAATCTGCCAACATGACATCACTTAATCATCCCCATATTTCTTACCTCAAGCTTTGTCTTTTGCTCTCTCACCCCACTGTTGCACACTGTATTTACCTGGATGCAACCACCTGTCTCCTGTTTCCTCCTCCTCCTATTTCTCCTGTTTTTGCAGGAATCCTGTCTGTTTATGGGTTCTCAGTCTGAGACCGGTTAAATACACACTGGCCTAGCATAAGCATTCTCTGCTACTGGAGCCTCCTGTTGGCTGTAAATGTAGGTATGCTGGATGAAATACTCAGCTAGCGACTGAATAATTGGCTGATGGATGCTACACTTTAAAACAAATAATGTAAACAGTTACTGTATTTAGTCACACTCAGTTTCATTGACACTTTGTTACATTTATTACATTACATCTTGGTGTCTTCACACATGGAAATCACTGGTCAACAAAAAAGTATAAATACTGAGCACAGGGCATTCCCAAATAGGACAAATTCCTGTTTTGAAATTGATTTTGTCATGCAGTTTACAGGTACTGCTTCAGTCACGTACAATAAGAGAAACATGAACCAAGATCTATTCATGTGACAGCGCATTGGCAGCAAACACTCTGCATAGCTTAGACTGCCAAAACGAAACTGCTGATATTGCTCATGTCTTTCTATGAGACAAATAAAAAAACATGGTTGTGATTTAAAGAGAGATGCAACCATCGTCTAGTCTCTTGTAAATTAGACTGTTGTTGATGAGATGTAAAATAAAATATGCATTGATGATTCAACATTACCTACGCACACTAACTGTGCTAATAAGCACGGCCCACATATTGATTTATCAGAGCGGAACATTCTCCACCTTCCCCAAAGACTGACACAAGTTCTGAGAAGATCAACTACACCAGGGAAACCACCTGACAGACAACTAGGTGAACTGTTGAACTGCTTAAAAGAAAGACATGTTGTTTTCACTTTTTACCTATTATGTTTGAGACTGTGCATTTGAGGTGAAGCAAATACATTAGATTGAACATGTATATTCTTTCCACTTCATGGAGAACATTTGAATGTTGTTCAAGCTTGTTTAAACTTAGAGGGTACTGTTAAGATTTAAAGTTATGAAAATGTGTTCTGTAAACATATCTAGGTAAGGGGATGTATAATGATAGGTTGGTTGGTTGTATGTGATGTCAGTAGGTGGCAGTATAACATATTAAGGATACAGAAACAGGTTAAAAGTAGAGGATATTAGATATTAGTTAGGGCACATGTTACTAAATGGCAGTAATAAAGGCAGCTTGAAAGTTTATTTGTTTATTTTCTTTAAAATAAGAAACGTTACACTACCCAACCCTGATTGCTGGCAATGATGTTAAATAGTCACATTAGCCTACCTTGTTGAATGAACACAAGCAAAACATTAGCTGAAATAAAACACAGGCGTACGGATATGTTTACCTGATCACACAGCTGCAATGAAGCCATATCGTTGAGTGGGCTAATCCTACTCTCATTTTGAGTTTGGCTGCCAGAGGGCAAACAATTTAATCCAACTCTACTCTTGAGTTTGCACATTGCTTCCGCAATCACATAATAATCTGTCAGCTACAAAGTATCTCCTTCAGACTCAAAGGACAGCAGATTAAGTTTAGGTCTATATGTTTGTTTTACATCCTAGTAAGGCAATGCATAATCCTCCAGCATTCTCACCACTATGCACACGCACCTGTTCCTCTCTGCTGTTTATGATCACCAGGTCTGCTCCTCTCTCTCTGCAGTCCTGCCTGCTGTCACTCCAGCTCTTTCTCCCAGCGGAGATGAAGTAGATACTGGAGCCAAGTCTTCTCCACCCCACAGGACACGTTTCCTCTGAAACACACGGCAAAATATGAGTGATCACACTCTTCAGTCAGTAAAGGCCTAAAGCTGGTTACAGATACATACTCAGTTCTTAACATAAGGCTTCAAACATTTAAAAGTGCCTCTTAACAAGGGGAAGTCCTCAGAGATCTGACATGGAACTAATTGTTATCACCAGAATGACATATGCACTAAGGAATTTTCTCTTGAGGTAAGAGGTTTGGTTCTATCTATTCATTGTTGAGTTGTGTAGCAGAATGATTATGGACATACTGTTTTAATTTGAGTTATAAACAGGAAAATATGTTGAATTCCTTGTGCTATTGGTTGGGGACTTTCCACAGCGGCCAATCCTCTCACTGTCACATGGATGTACTCATAGCCTGTAACCTAACCTAACCAATATAACAACAACAATATATGCTCAAACATAGATCCTGGGCTGAAGGATAAATCAGCAATGCAAAACTGGCTGGAGACAGCCACAACATGCATGTTGAACCCGGGATCCGTAAAAAGGCCCTTCTTCGCATACAACTGTTTGTAGCCCATAAGTGCTGAACACAACATGGCTGCCCAACCATAGAACCTGAGCAGCAGGGGACAAGAACAAAGCTGCGCTTATGAGCATTTCACTGGGGTTTTCCAGGAAGACACCTTCCTTCATCAGTGTTTCATTGAATTAGGCCCAAAACATCTCCAGAAGTTTCAACAGTGGTGTCTGGCGTCCTAGACCCACCCCCCTCCATACTCATGATAGGTTAGAACACATGCCACTACCAGGGACAACAACAGATACACCTCGACAAGATTTCACATCTCAGTTTTAGTTCAGGGCAATTCATGACCCCAAGTAGTCTGCTTCAGACAACTCCTTTTAAGGTCCTTTGAGTGACTGTTCTCGAAAACCAAAATCTAACAGAAGTATTTTCGTTGATTTAGCTACAAAGCCTTTAACACTCTTGGGTGTGCTTACCTCGCTTCTGCTACCAGTTTAGCACACCTTAGCTTCTTCCTTTCAAATGCTTCCTCAATCGCATCTTCAAAGGAAACTGTTAACTCAATAACTCACACTCGGAATACAACACCATGTCTGGTCCCATAGTAGTCACAACAATTTAAACTTGAAATTGTCTACCATGTAACATGTAACATCTTGATACATACTTAAAATCGACAGGTAGGATACTCATGTCTTACCAATTCTGCTCTGCAGAGTGTCTAAATTACTTTGAAGCTTGCTTATCCTCTTAGTGTCTGTGTTGTGACTTGCTGCCAAGTTGTCTCTTTGGGTACGACATGCATCATACTCCAACTGGAGGTACTTGCTCTGTTCAGTGAGGTTGGCAAGAAAAGGGCTCTCCTCAGCGTTACTGAAGGCTTTATCTGTAAGGCAAATTACCATGAATAAACAACCACACCAAAGAGCATTACTGCTCCTTGTTCTGTTATTGTTTGTACTGTGTAAGTCAAAAGTATACATAGTTTCGAGATGTTTAGAAATGGTTATTTAGAAATTGTGTTTCAACTCTGGGCCTGTACTCACAATGGACACAAAGAGATATGATAGCAGCCAGTAGAATAGGACACAGCAGACCCAAACATATTGTGGTCTTCCGATAGTATCTGTGGACTCGTTCCTTCGAGATGTCCCACCCTGTTTTCTGCACATGTTCAGGGCAAGTCCCTTGGAAATATGAAACACAGGGCATTCAGGGACAACATCAGAGAGGTAATGGAGTAATACAAATTAACTAAAATAACGTAATCTCTGATAGGGCTCCATGGGCATATCCTAGACAGGGAAATAAATAATATGAACCTACAATGAAGCATATACTGTACATGTTTGTTTGCAAAAAAATTTATGAAGCAGTTTAGTTATCACATTTCATAGTGTTTTTATATAAATTATGAATGAGTATTTTATTGTAGGCCCATTTTACAGGACAGATCTGGCTTCAGGTTTCATGTTGATCTCATCATAAAATAGATTGAAATCGTTTAAAACACATTTATAGTGGAGATATGTAAAATATTCTCACATGGAAGCATCTGGGAGTGATTTTTACTGTTTCATATTCTAAAATTAACTTAACATTATGGCCAGTGAATAAACCCTTTAAATCCATAGCCCTTTAAAAACTATGGATATGGTCATGCGTTTGGGAATAATATACTCCCCACTTGCAAAATACCTACCATACCACATGTAGTGTCAAGTGAAAAGCATCAAGAGACGTATTTCAGGTGGCCGTTTGCATATTTACATTTATTTTCATTTGCACTCTTGTGTGTTGTCTGTCCCTGTTGTCTGTGGGACTGACCTCACTGATACTAAACCACATTTCTATGAAAACTGAGGTGGGGTTTAGTTTTACCTTTCAGTGGGTGTAGGGATTTCTGTTACTAACAAGTTCATGGTATATATCAAGTCATTTCTGTACTCTAAAGCGCATTCAATAAAAATGATTCTGCAGGTTCTGTTAGATTGTGTCTGAAAAGGCATCAATCGGCAGTCATGATCATTTTAAAGATATATTTGTATATTTGTATTTCCATACAAGTCACATAGAAAGGCTGAGGAAAACAGTGGAGCACAGCTATTCCCATCATTTTATTTGCCTGTGGTGTGGTGACCTTACTCTATTACGCGGTCACCACAGCAACCTCCTTTCTAATACCAGTGCAGCTTTTACTTCTTTTTTCATTATCTTCTTTTTAAATGTCAACATATTCTTCCAGGAACGTCCATACAAGAATGTGCATTGAATTAAAGCTGTCAGCAAGGTCTATTACTCCATCATCAGTTTTGATCAGGTTAAAAAAAGTCATTGTCCAGACTCTGTCTTGAGGACAATGACACAAAATGTACTGACATCTTCCCCAATATTGCTGTGCTTCCTGAAAATTCTTTGTGTGAGGTGTTTCAAAATGCATTTGTTTTAAATTTTACAGATATGTGCAAACATCCAATAAATAAGCTGAAAAAGGAAGAACACAAGCCATAGAATGTGCTGTTATAAACTGTGTCATTGTCTCGTGCCTTCAGACTTTATTATTAGGTCTAGAAGCATTTTTATTTCTTGACCAAAATATGTTTTCAAATATATATCGCATGTGTGCCATTTGGTGATGAAAAACCATGGTGGAATGGGGGTGAAAATGTTTCGTAATAATAATACAGCTAATAACTCATAATACATTTGTACTCCAACATTGACCTTTAAGCTGTGTGTGTGTGTGCGTGCGTGTGTTTGTGCGTGTGTGTATGCTTACCTGCAGATTGAGGGTGATGGCCATCACCTATAGTTGCATACACATCACCATCAATATCAAGAGTAGCATAAACTTTAGTAAGTTTGTCCATGCCTGAACGCACTAACTTCAGGACTCAACTGGTTGAGCCTTTTATCTCTGGTCGTTTCAACCTTCACTGCAGCAAATGGAGAACGAAAAACGAAACTAAGAATAACTATCTAACATTATCTGAAAAAATGTCTCTGCCTAGCAGTTGCTTGTCTCTCTCCATTCCTCATACAATGATCGCACATACAGACTTTTGCTTCATCATGTTGTTTCCAAGAGGCAATCCACAATCAACCCAATAATTCCACCCAGGAACCTATAACTAAACGATAGTGTGGTTAGAAAATAAACAATTGCTTGATTCAGACAGGTAGGGTTAGGGTTGATTCAGACAGGTAGGGTTAGGGTTGATTCAGACAGATAGGGGTAAGGTTGATTCAGACAGGTAGGGGTAGGGTTGATTCAGACAGGTAGGGGTTAGGGTTGATTCAGACAGGTAGGGGTAGGGTTGATTCAGACAGGTAGGGATAGGGTTGATTCAGACAGGTAGGGGTAGGGTTGATTCAGACAGGTAGGGGTTAGGGTTGATTCAGACAGGTAGGGGTAGGGTTGATTCAGACAGGTAGGGATAGGGTTGATTCAGACAGGTAGGGGTAGGGTTGATTCAGACAGGTAGGGTTAGGGTTGTAATGCCTGCAGTATTTCTCAGATGTCTTTTGCCGTGTTTTTGTGAATCTGGTGACAAATACACACTTGATCTCCAATGCAATTATTTATTTACAAGGAAGGCAATTGCTGTGGACCTAATAATCTTTGTTGAAATGTGTAACAATATATTCTGTTC
Organism: Clupea harengus; assembly: GCF_900700415.2. Classification (NCBI taxonomy): domain Eukaryota; kingdom Metazoa; phylum Chordata; class Actinopteri; order Clupeiformes; family Clupeidae; genus Clupea; species Clupea harengus. The sequence goes on from NC_045173.1 coordinate 5,127,707, forward strand.
ATCTCTGAATCTGTTGGCATGCATTGCGTTAGTTACCCTAGAATACTATGCTCTTAATGGTAATGTTAAGCAATTACATAGACTCAGTTTAGAATGCAGTCCTTGACTACTGTTATAAAGCCTGATCCAGCATAAACCGCTATGACCAAAAAAAACACCCAATATGCAGAAAACTAAAATGTGAGTGCATGTGATTTCCTGTGCTGATGTACTTAGCTTCCCTTTTCATGGTTTTCTATGTTCCTTAAATTTGTTTTCGGGACACTGACACTGACTACATGACCCTTGAAAAAAACACCAAATGCTACTTAGCAGTTTATTAATTCTAATTTGTAAGGGTAATCTGATGTAGTCGAGATACAGTTGCTTATACACAAAGTTCCTCCAGCTAAAGAGCCCTCATCCCCATTTGAAGCCCAAGAGTATCGGTAGCCCATGAATACTTTTACATCTGGTCTGGTGTATGACTCCAACTGGACTGCACATTCGCAGTTTATAGAAGAGTGTGTATGCTCCAGGCCAGACTCTCTAGACCTTGAGATAAAGCAGTGGGAGCATAACTATGGGCCACAGCCAGATGGAGAGGTTAAGGCAGTGCCCTGCACTGGAGGTGGTGGCTATCTGCGTCACTGTGGCGTTGGCTGTGGGAGTCTGAGGGGTGGTAGCAGAGGAGAGGCCTCTAATTGAAGCAGAGCAGACACCAGCATTGCCCACGTCGTCAACCATGACCAGTTCCACCACCTCAGAACAGCAGGAGGCGCTGTAGGACGCAAAGGTGATGCCTGAGCCAGAAGAGCTGGTGTTGAGGGTGCCATTGCCCTGCTGGAGTGTTACGAGAACAATGCCTGTCCCATTGCCATCAGTCAGGTTGGCAGAGAGCTGCCATGTAGCCTGGCTGCAGTCTTGTGGACAGTTGGCAGTGAGGTCCACTTGGCACACAGGACGGGTGAAGTCAGTCACCTGTGAAAAAGAAACCAAAGGCCTGTGTCAGTTTGTCATTAAATGACTGCTAGTCAAATTCCTTAAAGAAACCTTAAAGTTACCTTAGTGGCAACAGCAAAGCTAATGACAACATAGTTGGAGTCGGTGGCTCCAGGAGCTTCTGCCTCGATGGTCAGCGTGATGTCGGTGCCTGAAGGGGTGTCTGAGGGAGCTGTGAGAGTCACTGTGCCCTCAGCACGGCCTTCAGCCTCCAGAGTCACACTGCTGGGGAAAGACACACTGAAGCCGCGGTCGTTCCTCACTCGGATGGTATAGCTACCTGCTGTGGTATTGGTTTCCACTGTGAAGGGCACAGTGATGGTTGCTCCAGGTTCCAAAGTGGCGTTTACTGAGGCCTGTGATGAGGAGGCATCATAAGAATACAGCTTTAGTGTCGTCAGTTGTAATGGCTCTGCCAGTAGTCTCTCAAACATCAATGCATTTTGATTGCCTCATCTATAAAATATGATGTTAATAAAATATGAATAAACATTGATAGAAATGGACATGGGCTATGATGAAGTATCTAGATCCTCAGGAGTATATAACATGCATCTGGGGTTAGTCACAAAATGGGAAAGAAAAGATAATCTTGAGGTAAAATGTAGAAAATTTGAAATCATCCTTTGGCCGCATAGTACAATTACAAACATGACACATGCCAATGATTCTGACTTTAAGGAATTAGAGGTTAAAACACTGTTAGCTCACCGTCACAGCCACCCTGGAGGCCCTGAGCTGTGTAGAGGACTGCCTAAGGAAGAGGATGGGGGAGGAACGAGAGGCCCCACTGGTTTCCCCCCTCAGATGGATGATGAAGTTTCCCACTGGCGGTTCATTGATCGTTACCAGGAAGTCGTCCCCTCCTAATGCCTCGATGGTTCCATTTACAGCCCCAGATCCAGAGACAGGCACCAGAGCCACCTCAGTCACCCTCAATGAATCACTTCCTGTTACTGACATCAAGAGGGTGGCGCTCTTACCTGTTTTGGAAAGACAATTGATTATTCAGTGGTCACAAACAAACAAAAAATCTTCCAAAAGATGGAATCAAGGTGGTGCTGCTTTCTGTCCCCTACATCCAAATATCAGTCATGTACAGATTAAGCTGATGTACTCCTGCAGCTGCATCTTATTAACAAGCACTATTGGAGTGCTTTGAACATACCAACGGATGGACGACTCTGTTTTAGGCTAAAGTCTCCATGTGCTCCGCCAAAGGCCTCCACAAAGTTGAACAAGAAGTTAATGGAACTTTGACCTGCACAGAAACACACACAGAGGCACACACAGTATGAAGTTACATGTAGGTTATCGCTATGTTCCATCATATTTCTCTGCACAAAATTTTGAGAACTGCTCACCTGTGACTTTGACAGTAAATGTTACTGTGGAGTTGATGGTGATATCCCACAGACCTGTGCGATTGTGGGTCTTGACTTGCATACGATGTAGGTTTCCCACCCTCTGAATCGTACCCAGAGGTCCCTCTGACACCTCATGGCTCTGTGACTCGCCTGAAATGGTGAAAATATTCATTGAAGGAAAAAGAGACATTTCGGACTAATTTGTCAAAAAATTGCACAATTCAAGGAAAATGCCTAATATCTCTCTAAATATCTAATATGTACACAGACATGGGTGATGGTCACCCCTCAAACCTGTGGGACTGTAGAGAGTAAACGCAGGTGAGGACCCTGTGATGTACAGCGTCACATTGGACACCAACTCGTCCAGCAGGAAGGAGAAGTTCTCAGCCCTCAGCGGGGTCCTCACTGCCTGGAGCAGGGTCACCTGAGGGGGGCAGAATGACATTTTATTAACCCACCAGCACAGAAAGCCAAGCTAACCAGTCTTTAAAACACAAAATTATCCCTACATCCCTAATCAATGTGGAAACCTATCGAGTACCAGAGCAGGGGTTGAGGAGTCCTCTATGATCACAGTGGCCTGAGGCAGTGAGGACTTGGAGACCTCTATGGCCTGGCCCCCTGAAGCCTGTGCTAGGTCCCGGTAGAGCTGAGTGTCGGCGACAGATAAGCGATTTGACGCGGGGCTGCCAGAGCGCTGATGGCGACGTGCTGAGCGGGAAGGATCAGTGAGCATGAAGGTGACCTATGGGACAAGATATGTGCTTTTAAATAGCATACGAAGAGTATCTACACAGTTCTGAACAGAGTATGTAAACACTACCAAGATATAGTATAAAAAAAAAATACAGCTAGTTGCAGGGACGTGCACAGGAGGGGGCTAAGGTTGCTCGGGCAACTGCCCGTTTGCCATCCTCGATTGAAGTTGCCCCTCCGAAGAAAATCTATATATATTTTAAATAGTATTACGGCTGCACATACCAGAACTTCATGTAGGCGTAGATAAAATAATCGCAGAAGGGGGGTGGGGACGTGGCGGCGGTGGTTAGTGATCGACCCTGACAATTTCAGAGTTTCAAGTGATATAGGCAGAATATGAGTCCAGGGGGAGGGACGTGGCGGCGGTGGCGACAAAAATTAACGTGTTGCCCCTTTTTTCCAGGGCAGAGCAATGGCCCTTCAAAATTCCTGTGCACGTCCGTGGCTAGTTGACATAAAAACAGACAAAAAGCCTACAGACATGAACACAGACAGTGTCACAGAGACACAAAAAGCAAGGTTGATCCCACCAAATTCACCTTTGACTTGGTGCTCTCAGTCAGTGCAGTCACAGTGCTCTTCAGCTCAGCATCTTTGGCAGGAGCGTCGGTGAAGACGAAGATGTCAGAGGAAGGGGGAGCTGCAGTGAGCGCCAGCTGGTCATCGGACGACAACAGAACATTACCGTTTACTCGTGCTCATGCATAGAATCCTTCCTGACAAGTGACAACTGTCAAAACTGGAGACAATTTTTCTTAATTCATGATACCTAACATGATCTGTACATGATGTGATTTAACTTAATGTGAACACATAAAACCACTGTTAAAGGTCTTAGAGGATAATCAATAATGTGAATTGATTCACTAAATCATAATATAGCGCCCATATGCCATGGTTCAATTGGTCTGTGCTTTGGTGCTTTTATTTTGGTATCTGGTGGGTGTGTATGCAAGTCACGTGGGTATTGGCATAGGAATTAGTGAATGAATATATGCACCTGGGCACCTGTGGTAGTATGGCGAGGGGGTGAGTAGGGAGAGCACAGTTTTTGTTGACCGCTCAATATGCTGACTATTGGAACTTTGGATTTTATGGACTAACTAAAACGCTTACTGGATGAATTGCATGTATATTTATTATCGCCACCTTGCACAGAAGCACTTGCACTTTTCTATCTGCTGTCCTGTTCAAGAAAGATGTTTATCTGCCTATAAAAATAAACAGAAGAAATCGTAACCTCCAGAGCGGACATTGGAATTGTTGGTAGCGCGTCACTCAAGTGAATCTCCCTTACTTAGCCTCTCGGCGACATTCAGTTGTCGCCGCAATACATAATATTTATTGATTTAAGGGGAGGTTAGAGTTTGAGCACGCACATACATACCAGTAGTCCTGATAAGCACATTTCAGGAATATCCCCTCCACCCGAGGCACTGAGCTTGTTGATGTGCTGCTTGAAAATGTCTGCATCAGTTGTCCTGATCAGTGGCCCAAAGCCTGTAGTCACAGAAAAAGACACCAGCAGTTAATGAACATGTGAAACAACAAGACCTGTGCATTTCACTGCCGAGGTCCTCCATCTTTGATCATGTTAGAGGAGGGTGCGCCCCCTGCTGGTCTGACCTGGGTCATTAAATGGGACCAGGATGTACTCTGAGGGCTCCTCCTGGGTGCCACGTTTGAGATCGATGATGGCGAATGAGACCCGCTTTGCCTCGGCAATGTCATCAGACATGCTGCCTGTGGTGTCAACCACGAAACAAAGCACGGATGATTGTGACACTCCCACTAACCTGAAGGAGAAAGACAGAGAGGGGGAGAGAGAGAGAGGTTGGTTTTTCATGCACAAACAGCTGTTAACCTGTATGAATGTTCTGACCTGCAAAGTGGTAAAATACAGACAGGTTTTCAATCATTCTATCAGTCAGTCTGTATTACCGCAGGAAGTCTTTGTCCCCCGTGGCCAGTCTGATGTCCTCCAGGAGCTCCATGGTGGCGTTGATGGCCACCTGTGCTGCTCGCAGGTGCAAGTGCCCATGGCTCGCTGTGGTGTCATCCTTGTTAATCCCACCAACTGGATCCTGATAACTGGTCTTGTCAAAAGAACCACCATGGCTGCACTTTCCTGCAGTGAGTTGAGCACACATTAATGCGTTATATACTGTATGTTGATGTCTCTGATGGGCTATGAGCATCAGTAGAGCATTCATGAACAAATGAGTATACAGGTCTAAAGCACTGATATGTGTCTTTGAAAAGGGAATAGATGCGAACATGGCAACCTGGTGGCTTGACTGAAAAGAAGAGGCTGAAGTAGCCTGATGTGAGTTTCTTCTCTTGTAGGATCTCAGGTAGGAGGTTATCACTGCAGTTTCCTCCTGTACAGTTTCTGCAGGTGGCTCTATCAGGACCTGGAAAAGAAATATTACGCAGTGTGTTTGAGCTTAGATGAGAGAAAGAGAGTGGGTGTAAGAAACAGCATTGTGTAATGTTTATCTATAGGCCCCGTCACACCATGACGTTCTGGTCAACGTTCTATGATGTTAGAGGAAACGTTGGTAATCATCCATGGTCGCTGGTATTGCGCCAGAAGAGCTTTGTGTGAAAGCTGGTGAACGCTGTAATCGTCGGTAATCGTCGGTGATCGGAGGAGAACGCTGGTCCAAAAAAAAAGTTTTGAACATGCACAAAAGTTCTCATGGAGATCAGCGTTCTTCAACTTTTAATTTAAACGCTGCAGAACTTTCGTGGAACATTTTATTAACTTTGCACGCGTTTGGCTATGGTAGTCAGTCGTTGGTAGGGTAGACTGAGTACAGTTGATGCACCCGAAATAACTTATGTGCGCAGCAAAAAAATCCTGAGACGTGAATTTTAGTTTGGACATGCCTACTAACATCCTCTTTGATCCAGGGAAATTTGAGCACCTAACCCATCTCTCGTAGGAAGATATCGGCGAAAGTTTTTTCACCAAGGGAAGATCTTGATTTTATCATGTCCCTTCTACAATTAATATGTTATTAACCATATGTGATCAACAAACGCAACGTACATCATTGCAAACGTTATTCTGTGCACTATACATCGACATATGCAATGCTATCATGTCATGCCAGGTCATTGCATAATCTAGCGAAAAGCGGCGTGGAGGGTATATATGCTTGCTTGAGCCCAGCATGAAGTAGATGTACTGAACTTGAACATAGCTGAGCACTGTTATAGCTGGTGCTGTTCCATGGCAGATGGATATGATACGAAGACTCTTGTGACATGGACAATGTGTGTGGATGTGTTGATGTTTTCTAATAATAAACATTGAGAAACACAAATTCAGTGTCAAATTTAAATCATTTATTTTAATAACATAAAACCCCAGGAATAACGCCCGTTATTTCGTAAATCACAGTAATAATAACAGTAAATCTTCGTCCGAAGACATTGCTAGTGAAAGAGGCTTTGTATTCTTCTTACTTTCAGCAGCATTTATCATCTTCTTACCTGCAGCAGCCCTAGTAGCAGACACGTCAGCACACGTTTGTCGCGCACCAGTGTCGCTGTTACATGCTCCTCATGCGTGAGTCCCACGCTAGTAGTCATGCGTCAGTCCTACGCTATTCTTTCGTTAAGTCACACGCCAGATGTGTCCACATCGCCCTAGAACGCTCGAAATTGAACGATTAGAAAGTTCAGAGAACGTTGACCAGAACGTCATGGTGTGACGGGGCCTTAAGAACAATGCCTGACAGGTAATGCAAAAAAAGATTTAGTGAGTGACATGAGTAGGTGGTGACACAAGTGATGTGAGTAGCTGAGAGGAAAATGTGTTGTTTCAAGAGTACTGTCATGGCAAAAAGTGACCGGGCGCTTGGCTATCAGTCAGCCTCAGTCTCAAGAGTCGTTCGAAAGCCATCAGCTACTTTTTAGTCACTTAATATTGTGCCTAAACTATGAAGTATTCCGTTTTAGCTACACCTTAATATTGTGCCTAAACTATATAGTATTCCGTTTTAGCTACACCAGCAAATTTCAACAGGCTTAGCCGCTAGCATCTCGTTAGCGATTAGCAATTCCTCCCGTTGTGCTCTATAGTTAAAGGTGGTGCAAACAATTCCCTGTTTTGTGAAAATGTAATTGTGGGTGCCGTCGGATATGTCTATTAATCACAACACATTAAGGACCTTCTTAAAGCAGCCAACGGAGGAATTACTAATCGCTAACGAGATGCTAGCGGCGAAACCTGTTGAAATGTGCTTACTTTGACACTATAACAAACTAGTGAGTCAACAACTTTCCTAACACAGTCAAACATCAAGTAGCCTACATGGTTGTTTGCTTGGTTTATTGCAGGGGCGTTTCTAGGATTCAAAGAAAGGGGGGGCTTAGCCCCAAGGGGAGTGGCATGTTTGCGCGCGGCAATTTATTTTTTTAAGGCCCATTTGGGGGCAGTTCATGGATTGGTTTAATCAGAAAGAGTGTGATTTTGCTCTGTAGTTTTGCTTGCATTCAGTATATGATAACACAAGAGACAGAATGACAGGGTCATAGTGAAATTTGACAACACAAATATACCAGCTGTGGTGAAATGACCTGTTCTGAGCACCAAAGCTGTCCTGTGGGTAGCTCTTCAGCTTAACCTGTCTGGGCCCTGTGTCTTTTTCACCTAAATCATTAGTTGCTGCAGCTGCTTGGTCTGTCTCTTCCTCTCTCTGACTCTGCCTCAGCCTCTCCTTCTGCATGACCCTTTAAGATAAGTTCAAACATTGAAACATTAACTGATCGAAATCCAGAAGCCAATTTTATGACTTGGCATAAAAATATCATGTAATAATCTAGTTTAGGCTAACCCTTGGAGTAGCCTAGGCCTGACAACAAATGCCTATACATTTCTACCACAGTAGAAGAAAATAAAAAAAACTCCACTCATTTCCTTCTAGACCTGTAGACCACTAACCTCCATCACACCGGCTCCTTCAGCCCTGTCAATCTCCTGCTTCTCTCTCTCATCTGACTGGGTGGAGCTGCCACCTCTCCTAAAGAATGTTCTTATATCCATCTGGTCAATGAATTGGATGATATACCGGTACAATAGCGTTATGAGGGACACTATGACATTTAGTTTTCACTAGCATTAACTGATTATAAATAACAACATTATATAGGGACTGATAGTATTGTTTTGAAATACTAGAGAGATATATCAATGCAAAGAATAGAGAGATGTTGATAGTTATTTCTTGTATTTCGAATTCGCTCGTTCACACTCTTGCTAACTGGTGACAGTTTCTAACAAAGTAGCAAGCTAGCTTAGTTTTAACATAGCCCACTACAATATTCGCTTTCATTTGCCTCATATCAAGTAAACCTAAAGCAGGTAACACTCGTTAACAACTACAGATAGCCACATTCTGTAACTTCTTGTACTTACAATTTCACTCCGTGCATCATTTACTTTGAACTCCTTGTCTATAATACTGGCTGTCGTTGACGAGAGATGGTACTAGTGCCTGGGGTTTATATCGTAAAGTATGATGAAAGGCTATTGGATTATAAGTTGAAGGGGGAGTAAACATACAAACCAGAACGCACGCACATAAGTAGCATGTTAGAGTTATAAATAACTTGTCCGTGTCAGAAACAATAGTTGAATTTTTTTGTTTTAAGCCAATAATGCCAAATGATTTGGGGGGGCTGAAGAACATTTTAGGGGGGCTTCAGCCCCCCTAAAATAGGCCTAACGACGCCCCTGGTTTATTGCAGGTAAAATACAGGCAAGCTGGTCTCAGGTAGTGAAGTATAGTGCAAGATGCTCTGGGGTAAATCCAAAAAGAGCCCGGGTGACGTAATGCAACTGTTGTGGTATATTGGATCGAGCACTCGGTGCTCGATTGTGTTTGACTGTCACTACTACGGAGTTCTGTGATAGTTTGTTTATGCCTGGCAGTTGAGAGATTGGCCCGCCAGTAAAGGTTCTAACTTGTGCTGCATCCTCGTCTCCGTGCATTTGTATCTAACAGTGATTTAGATAACCCACGAATAGTATATAACTATAACAGTAATTATACATAGAGCATAAAGCCACAACAACTGTTGGTATAGAAACTGTCACTCAAGAGTCGTTCGAAAGCCAATATTACATCACCCAGGCTCTTTTTTGCACCCGGTCACTTTTTGCCATGACAGTACCTCAGGTGATGCATGAATGATGCATGGCTTTGAATGCATTAGCCATCAAATATACCACCCACACACACCCTGACAAACACACACACTCACACACACACACACACACACACACACCTGCCAGATTATCCAAAGGCGTGTCTGCCCTGATCAAATTGGAGAATGGTACTGTGTTTCCTATCTCTATCCAGTTACTGTGGCTGTAGAAGTCCTGTGCAAAAAAGAGATGTTGATTGTCATTAGTGTTAATGTTAAAGTGAGAAGGTGTCCATGTGTCTGTGGCATACCGAAGGAAGGAGCTGAAAGAGGCTCTGTCCATCTGTTTACATGGCAACATAAGTGTGTGGAAAGAGTGAGCTTTTACTGTCAGCAGTGCTGACTGATAGGACAAGCCATGGGTGTGCCTGCTGAATGCCATTACTCAAGGTATGTTCTATTGACCAACACCTGCTTCCTATGAAGAAGGGGTGTTTGGTGAACTAATATTTGTATTTGTATGTAATCCCGAAGTAGGTGTAGCCTGTAACGTCATACATTGAGTCCAATGTTTGTGCCTTTCTGAATAATGTATTTGAATTTATGAACATCCCTATTATGCAGATGACAACATTACAGATGGAGTAAGTCTGAGATCTGACTTTGCACTGCCAATGACTTTGACAGGAGCTATAGCCTGCACACCACACAATTCCCCTTGTAAATGTAAATGTATAACAAAAGAACCAGTCAGTTCCTAGAGTTAAAGAGTGAAACCAAACTGACTTGCTGTTTAGTTCATGATTCCAAAATGTCTCCCAACAACACATCATGAAGCTAGGAGAATCCAGGGCAAAACGACTAAAACTCTCCAACAACCAACCACTCTGTGTGACAACAGCTCTACCTCATCCACAGCAACCGCTCAAGAACACACACACTTATTATGGACACACGCATTCACCTGCAGTGTGTGACAGGCAGCACCCAAGCTGATTCTGGCAGAGACGAAGCTCCCATACTTCACGGCAGCCTTGACGGCAGCGGCACCCTGGGCCACCACGTCTCGCCCTTCAGCGAATGTCTCGTCATCGAAGTGGTGCGGAGCGCTCAGAGCCTGAAGAACGTCCACAGCCGCATTGCTCAGGTAGGTATTAGTCACAGCTGTCTGGAAGGCCAGGGCTGACAAGATGGAGGACTCCCCTGAGGAGCATGCCTGCTGCAGGGTGTATGCCGTCAGCCTATCATCAATCTGAGAGACGGGGTTGATAAGGGAGAGCAGTGAAGAACAAAGCAAGATTAGAATATAATCTGTATGGCTCATGCAGTCTCTAAACGTCATGAAATGTAACACTACAGAAGCCTCCTACACGGCCTCAATAACTTGTCAAACTAGTTTTTCACCAAAGGATACAGGTCTATTTTCATACCGTGTTTCATCACACTGATAGGACTCAGTCATACTGGTAAAGGTTTGCCACTTTAATATTATTTGTTTTTAAATGTCCCCTTTTATAGAGCCTAGTGTTTTTTAAATCAGTGTATATTACAGTGATTGCTGTGTAGATCTGGGAATTTGGACTGAACTTCCAGCGCATCCCTCACTTTATCTCTCTCTAAGAGGTGTGTTACATGAGCTCAGAGGTCTCTCACAGGCAAGATGAAGTCCTGGCCTTGGGCTGCGGCCATTGCACGGCACACTTGGCCAGTCTTGCGGAAGATGGCCCTCTGGGTGATGTCACGGTGTGTGAGAGAGCCACCCCCAGGAGAGAGTAGCGGCTTGAAGGTTTCGGTGAGTGGGCAGAAGAACAGTGTCAACCAGAGCAGAGATGCGTGGGCTGTCACTGAAGAGAACATGATGATGGAGCTCGGCTCCACAAAGAGTTCCTGGGCAGAGAAAAGGATTGACCTTTCTTTTAATGATTGCCTTTTCCTCTTGTTCTCTCTCTCTCACACACTTCCCCACTCCACCTCATTCACTCTTTCCAACACACAAAACTTTACCATGGAAACATTTTTGTATTCTTATTAAATACTATTTGATGTTCTGTATTCTTTATAAATACTCATTTGACTAAAGATTGCTACTTCAGACACAAAACAGTGTCAGCAAAGATCAACTCTCTCCCATTCAAATCCACTGAGATAAAATACAAAGGAACCAAACTAACCAGCAAGTGGTACTACAGACCATTTGCTGGCATTTGATTCGCTGGTTACTGATAAAGGCAATGAGGCAAACTCAAAACAGCTGTGGCTTTCAGATAAATGGAGAGCACATACTATAGAAGAGTGAATAGAGCTGTTTGTCTGTCTAGGAGCACGTATTGCCATGTTATCAGCAAAGGTGGTTTCAGGTCAATTTCTAGTTCAGCTGACATCAGAACATTTGTAATGTTTCTGTTCTTCTCTCAGGGAGTGCTGGCTATGCTATTTAAACAAAGCTCATGTTCTGAGGTAAGAGTGGTTTCACCCAAGGCCCAAATGAAAAGATTCAGGTAAAGTTAGTTTAGTACATGTTTGATCAGTGCCATATCAATGATTGGTTAGAAATATGAATTACTTGCTATCACACCTCCAGTATGACACAATTCGAATTATACTTATTTAAAAAAATATATATATATTATGAATGTATGAATAAAACATACAATTGTTTGTTTCTGTAAATCAATCAACAAGTTAAACAAAAAAAATCAGATTATTAGAATTATTTTTCTACCTGTGCTGGGTGAGGACCGGTCTAAACGCTCGGGAGCTTTTCACCTGCTCAGGTGAGTCCCTGGTATTTATACTGGCATCCACTCCTCCCTCACTTGACTCACTGTCACACAACCCCCCAACGACACAGACGAGTGTGAAGGAAATTCCATGTTTCATCAGCAGTGCGTGTTTGTGTGGTGTGTTGGATATCACGACAGAGATACTACACACCATGATGTGAGATTTCACAGTACTGGTATTTTAAGATGGTCTGTATTTTGTCCTAACTAAAACAAAAAAGAAATGCACAATCACTCTCTGATTAGGACAAAGCTGTACTGAGAAATTAACAACTTTCATTAAGGCTCATCCAGCTCCTTCATCTCAGTATTCCTCAACCAGAGGGAATCCCTCATATGCTCGCACTCCTGACTCCACAAACCATTAAAATCTGGGACACATCTACTCACCCCCACCTGTGCACACAGCCCTCACCCTCAGCCAATCAGGGGTTTAATAATGGTCAGGTGTGGTGGGGACCAAGGGACAGATGAGAAAATGTGTGAATAGTGGAGTTTCAACTTTCAAGAGTGGAAACGCGTGGAATTAGCATAAAATCTTACGAGTTGGGGGGCACTTTGGTGCAAGCCAATAAGCCCCCCATTTACGGGCTTCATTCATTGTCCGTGGGGACACAAGTCTGGCCTGATGTCGTTTCCCGGTCCTCTACCCACCTCTTCTCCGCCTCGCTTCCTGTCATACAACTTCACTGTCCTCTCCAAATAAAGGCATACAAAGCCCAAAAAAAATCTTTAAAAAAAAAATAATAATCTTATGAGTTGAATAAGAACTTTATTTGCTGGAAGGGGGTAGATTATTTCCAGATTCACATGGGGTATACTGCAACTAGGGTTGATTTCCAATTAAATCAAATTTGTGATTGTATTAGGTGTTTCTGGTCAGATTGCCCTGATAACCTTACATTTTGAAACAACAGCTGTTCACAAGTCCTCCCTTGATTAGGAAAGTGAAGATTTGAAGTCACATAACACAACAAATGGAAACATGCACTGACTCACAGTGTCTTTAGCTGAATTAAACCCACTTCATTTGACAAACATAATAAGTCAAAAGGCACTAGGCTGTAGGTGCTGCCCTGAGAGAACTGATACTATGAAATAATCAAATAATATGATAAATAAGAAATAAAGGGTGCAAGGCTACTATTTCATATAAGTTTTAATCTCTTTTTGATTCTTGTGTAAAGTGACAGGGTTTAAAACGTGATTGGGCTTCAGATAAAGGATGAATGGGAATGGAAACAAACTTAAGAATTGAAGGGGTGTGTATGTCTTAAGAGCATGTGAGAGTGTGTGTGAGAGAGAGTGTGTGTGTGTGTGTGTGTGTGTGTGTGTGTGTGTGTGTGTGTGTGTGTGTGTGTGTGTGTGTGTGTGTGTGTGTGTGAGTGTGTGTGAGAGAGAGAGAGAGAGGTCATAATGTCTTATTGTTGCCCTTCAGTGCACCAGGAAGAGTTCTATTGCTTCATTGTTCTTGTAAATGCCATTGCTCAGTGTGAGACAGGTGGCTGTGTTGACTGGTAGCAGACCACATGTAGAGGCGTTCAGACCACAGCATGCAGTCAGCAACTTTGTGCTGCAACCATGCAATTAGACACCTTTTCATGAAGCATCAATGCATTTAGCTGTACAAATAATGTCACTTTAGTGTGTTTATGTCATTTTTGAGTTTATGTTTGCTGTGTGTGTGTATTTGTTATATGATGTATAATGTTATATTTCTTCCTTTCTTTTCAATCTCTGTTTTGTACACTATCTTAGTGAAATAACAATGGTGTATTTAAAGTCTTTTAAGCTCATTCTAGGACCTTGGTTGCAATAAAATGAGTAGTTATACATTTGTCTGGTTGCTCTAGATGTCACTCTGTCTGTAACTGTACTCTATTTACTGTGTTTCCTCCATTCTATTGACCAGAATAAATTGACCAGAATAAATCATGAATAAGTTTATACATAAGTTTATACATACAGATTATGACTCAGGCTATGCGTGTGAGTTCAGTGGAAATGTGGTCATTCTTCCCCCCCCTTCTCTGTGTGTGTGTGTGTGTGTGTGTGTGTGTGTGTGTGTGTGTGTGTGTGTGTCTATTGGTGTAACCACTGGTACTGACGTGTCAAGCTGACACCACAGTTACAGGAAGGATCTTTACTCATGTTTCTGTGATTACATGGTGATAGATGAACTTTAGCAGGGTTCCAGGGCTTTTGTCTCTGGTCTACAGTTAACTTCAAAATGGGATTCAGTGTCCTTGCTTTTGATTTACAGTGTTGTCTTTCAAAACCCTCAGCAGGTTCATATCATGAGAAGATCATACAAATGTTTGTATATACTGCTTCTTTGACAATCTGATCAGACATTGTAAATCAGGGTGTTCATTTTTTAAAATGGATCATTCTCCTTCTCATAATTCATCGCACCTGTCATATCCCATCCCAACTCCTTCCCTATTGCCTGCTGTCTTCTTTCTAAGGAGAGGATACATGGGTTTCTTTACATGGCCATGTTGCATGTTCCCAGCCTGCCTGAGTACAGCACAGCACCCTGCAGGGTATTTCCAGTCTCTGGCCAGAGGCCTTGCCAAACATGCTTTGTCTGTTAGCAGTTCGCTGTTGTGTAGGTGTCAAGCGAGGTGTGATAATGCAAGCACCAACAGACCAAGCTGTTCCTACATGAAGAAAAAGTGCCCTGATCTCACAACCTCAAACAAAATAGGCTACATCATACAACAAATTAGTTTGTAGTGCAAGGTGACTTATGTTGACTTATTACCCTATTCATACTATAAAAACTAGTAGGATTGGTGACTGCAAATTCTATTCTACTGTGTTGATTTTCATTAATTTTCATGAATCTCCTGTCAGAAATATTAACATTGCCCCTTTGATTGCGCTGGATACTTAATGAAAAAAAGTGTAGATATTTTCATACCTCGCTGGTGAAGATCCTTTCTGCTATACTTCAGAGTTACCAGCTGACCACCTCATATGTGAGAGCCAGTCATCACAAAGTGTATACTCAGTGGAATGGATGTTCCTCAAATACACCCATTACAACATTGATATGCTCAAATCCTGGACTGAGAGTCAAAGATGCTACAAAGAAAGGGTAACTGGTGTGGCAGTTATAAAAGGGGCAGTAAGTAGTTTTTGTGGTGAAAACATGGATATGCTTCTGGACCTAAAATGATGCCATAACTCCTAAGCCACAATAGCTTAAATAAATATTACCATGCACTTTACACACTGATTATCTCTTTCTGCTCATTTTATATATTTGTTTACATGCCCAGGTCTTCTAAATGGTCAACAATGCATAAAAACACCACAATGTATTAGCATGTATAAAAGGCACAGGAACAACTGTCAGCTATATTTTAGACATATTTCATTATTGGAAGGAAGTATAGAAGCACATCAATTGTTTCACCACAAGCTACTAACTGTTCAGAACAGAGATAAGCAGGTGAGGGCAACATAAGTAGAGTTTGGGGTTTGGGTATACTTCATCCATTTGGTTGGCCCGTCTTCATTAATGTCACAATGTCTTTTTGTTGCCCTTCAGTGCAGCAGGAAGAGTTATATTGCTCCATTGTTCTTGTAAATGCCATTGCTCAGTGTGAGACAGCATCCCCACAGTGGTTGTGTTTACTGGGATTTCTAAAGTAAACTTGAAATGCTGACCTGCTCATGACCTGCACACCTACTATAGCAGAATGTGACCATTCTGGAACTGCAGATTGTTTGGATACCACCATCAATTGCTGATTACCAACCTTGGGGAACCTCCATATGCAGGTGTATAGGTGAATACTAGCCATGGTATAGTGGTATAACATCAGCCATGGTATAGTATAAGGTGTTCAAAAGACAACATATACTCAGTTAGGACTGCTAGGATGTTGAGTACATTACTTTAAATACAAAAAGTAGTGTGGAAGAAAGGTTTTAGCTATAGCGCTGTGAGGGACCGAGGCAGCCACCCCAGATGTGGGTGACTGGACTCGGTGGTGAAGTCAGGAAAAAGGGTGCAGGAGATGGTGGCTCTTATTAAAATAGATAATTATTTATTTACACAGGGTATTCTCCTTATCAACCCCAAAACATGTTTATAAAATAAACAAACATAAATCAAGACAACCGCATGCGTCAGCCAATCAAATTGCAATTCATGCAAATACGGCAGCACAGGCGCTAGCCAATCAGATTGCGTTTATGCTCATGTCTAAAGAGCGCGAAGCTAAAAAAAAAGATGGCAGACCAACTACTAGGATGGTCGTATTTGTACTTTTGTTGTTTGTTTTGCTGTTGTTTGTTGTTCGTAAAGTTGTTTGTTTTACTTTTTTTTGCTTAGATTTTTTGAAAGTTACAGAGAAATAGTCACTGTACAATGGAAAAGCCCCGTTATTGTAACTGAAAAACAAGTCTGAGGGGATTTGCAAGGTGTCTGAGCCAGTTATATAATGTTAGCATGCTACTACCCACAAGGTAAACAGCTCGCTAGCGGCGTGATTGGTTTGTTGACCTGTCAATCTCATTATAACGTCTGCATTATCAACACAACCCCATGCGCCAGACACACCCTCTGTCATCCGTCAGGCATCCGTTAAGCAACGCAACCGTGTGAGCCAGGCGTAACTGGTCCAATCAACCTCATTGGACCCAACCATTGTAGTGGGGGAGTCCAAGTCTCTCTCCCGCTCTTGCAGGGCAACATGAGTCACTCATTTCATTGCACCGGTAAGAAGGGGGGATTTCACCTTTCACCATTATTTCCCTTTCCTACTTATTAGTCATTTCTGTCAGATCCACGTGTACTATGATCTTCATAGGTATCCTAGTCGTAGCCTACTGACCTCAGGTGTAAGCATATAATGTCCGGCTGCAACACACAAGATTAGGTGGCAGTTGGAAGAGGGGAGGCATCATTTGTAGTTGCTCTTTGAGTGTTTAAACAGTATGTTTGAATTTCCACCAGAAGCTCTGTGTTCATCCCTTCATTAAACTGCACAAAAGCTAGAGTAGGAAGGTCCACTGAAAAAAGCTAGAGGTAAGTCCATTGAATAACTGGAGGTATTCCACTGAATAACGCTAGGTAGCCCTCAGAGAAATATGACTGACAAGTTTTGGTAATTGCAAAAATGTCAGGTGTAAGATGAGGTCAGGTATTTAGCAGACGCTTTTATCCAAAGCAATGTACAAACAACTTCACCATTGGGAATGGAACCCAGGTTTGATAACCACTGCGACACTACATCCCAGAAGAAGCAATAAGTATTCTCAGATAAGATTATTAGATGACAAAAGTGAAAGTGAAAAATCTAACAAACAAGAAACAAATAAACAACATACTGTACAATAAATAAACAATAAACAGCAACCCTGCTTGGCCAAGATGACATCACTGCCAAGATAACATCGCTGCCATACTGGAATTAATACCAATCTGGCCTTTGGACCATGAGAGACGTGAGACGAAGCATCACCCTTAGCCCTCAAACCATCCCACAGAGGGGGAGGGCCTTGATCACAGACGGGCTGTACGAGATGTGAACATGAGGGTGTTCACAAAACGAAACCACACATAGGGGCCTTCAAACCACACGTAGGGGCAATCAGACCACACCTAGGGGCGTTCAGACCACAGCATGCAGTCAGCAACTTTGTGCTGCAACCAGGCAATTAGACACCTTTCCATGAAGCATCAATGCATTTAGCTGTACAAATAATGTCACGATAGTGTGTTTATGTCATTTTTTTTGTTTATGTTTGCTGTATGTGTGTATTTGTTATATGATGTATAATGTTATATGATTGTATTTCTTCCTTCTTTTCAATCTCTGTTTTGTACACTATCTTTGAGTAAAATATCAATGGTGTATTTAAAATCTTTTAAGTTCATTCTAGGACCTTGGTTGCAATAAAATGAGTAGTTATACATTTGTCCAGTTGCTCTAGATGTCACTCTGTCTGTAACGGTACTCTATTTACTGTCTTTCATCCATTCTATTGACCAGAAGGTCAAAGCTGACATACGGTATGTCCTCTGTCTCAATATCAACAACCTTGGAGAAGGTTACTCATAAACATTGCATTTATCAAAATATGTTCCTTCACAGTGTAAGATAATAATCATGAATAAGTTTATACATATTAGTATTACTATCTCCTTTAAACTCAACATTTCATGCAGATTATGGATTCTTACTGTTTTTAAAAAGAAAACATTGTAATTTGTTGAGAATACACTGTGAGTGTGAGTACAGTGGAAATAAAATGTGGTCATTCTTTCCCCACCCCTTTGTGTGTGTGTGTGTGTGTGTGTGTGTGTGTGTCTGTCTGTCTGTTTCTGTCTGCTATGGTGATGAGAAGGTGGTACACATTCCTTTGAAGATTGTGTTCTGACATCCGCTAGTTCTGTGCCTGTAAGTACATCTAATTTAACAACTTATAATAAGAAAACACAATCTATTTCTGGTTATTATTTATGTGTGGAGAGCACAGGTCATATTAAAGGAATTATTATTACTGTTGTTGTTGTTGTTGTTGGCGGTGGTGACTTTAGATGCAGATCATCCTAGTACATTGATGTCTGAAATGAAAAGCATTTTTGTCCATCTCTCTGACAACTTTAGGGACAAGATTGGCTACTGGTACAATGAGGGCCCATGTTCTGATAATGGTCATGGTGACTGCAGCAGTGGTATGTACTGAATTAGTTGGTTTTGGTGTGTCGGTGTCTGCTTTGGTGAGATAAATACAACCATTGACTTTCAATTGCCATCAATTTTAATTTTTTTACATTTTTGAAGGGTTACAGAGTACGCTCTCCACTCAAGGCACTGCCCTTAGACATGGCACCCAACTCTGTTGATGATGCCTACTCTACCTGCACAAAGGAAATGTCAAGACAGGTTCTGTCCAAGTACCTAACCAATGAACAGAACTCAAATGCTGATTTCAAAAAAGCATGGAACAGAGCACAGAAATCCAACAAGCACAAAAATCCAGGAAAAGGTCTGACCGAAAACCACGCGATCGCCATTCGAGTGTACACCAATGGTCAACCCAAGATCTATGACAAGTTTAATGCAGCTGTGCGCGATGGCAGGGGTATTTACAAAACCAACTTCAACTACCATGCTCTTCATTTCCTGCTAACTGATGCCCTCAAGCACCTAAAAGAGAACCAGGAGAAGGGGAAGTGTGTGACCACCTACCGCAGAACCAAACTGGACTTTGACACAGATGTCATCCAAAAGGAGATCCGATTCGGTAGCTTCACATCCACCTCTTTGTGTCGTGATGCTCTCACCCATTTTGGCAAGAAGTCCTGCTTTGAAATCAAGACCTGTCATGGTGCAGCTCTGGGAACCTTCTCACATTTGCCTCAAGAGGAAGAAGTACTGATCCCACCCTATGAGAAATTTAAAGTTGAGAGCATTAGGAAGCATGAGAAAAATGACTGGTGTGATGTTGTGTACAAACTGAGCAGCACTGGTACCATTAGTAATTTGGATTGCGCGCTGATGAAAGACCCTGTATTCACATTTGTAGAACAATGAAAGGTTAATGCTGACTGATTAGGCTCCTCTTTCCTGGCTGGTGACCAGGTGACTTCTTATTTGAATATATAGAGCTTAGAGAATGCTATGCACATTATCTTTTCATGCTAAGGATTTGTCTTCTACGCCTCAAGAACGATACTTTAAAAAATTAACAACTGTCAATCATGCAAGAATAAATAATTAAAATAAATGTAATTTTTCTCATTTGTAAAATTTCAAATTTTTAAATTTAAAAAAGATAATTCTCTGACAAAACCACAGTTACAGGAAGGATCTTTGCTCATGTTTCTCTGATTACATGGTGATGGATGAACACTATGTGATGAACCACACTTTTTATCCCTACTCCTGTATGCAGGGTTCCAGGGCTTTTGTCTCTGGGCTACAGTTAACTTCAAAATGGGATTCAGTGTCCTTGCTTTTGATTTACAGTGTCGTCTTTCAAAACCCTCAGCATGTTCATGTCTCACTGTCTTTCTTTGAGGCACTTAATATGTTCTGCTGCCATAACAAACTAACTGATATTTTTATGGTATATAAAACAGTAATCAAGGACAGCAAAAATCCTGTGAAAAAAGGGGACATGCAGTTGGTGCTGGTGCATCACATAAAGACATTTCGAATGAATGTTTATGAGTTCAGACCACACTGTCAGCTTTCTGAAGACTGAGCAGGGGCGGCTTGTCCATAAGGGCGATTGGACTGCCTAGGAAAAAAAAAAAAAAAAAAAAAAACTCCTGATGTATAAACGCAATATCCTTGTAAGTCGCGTAAATGACGACATGTAAATCGAAATGTAATAATTTTTTTTCTGTCGGATTCTACCACTAGACCGTCTGATCTGCCTCTGTATGTCATTGTCGAATCAGGTAACAGTCATTCAGTCAGCTTAAAGTCGTGCTTCAAATTGCCCCGCCCCTTCTGGGGCGATTTGTGGCGAAATGAAAATCGCCCCAGACCTCTCTGTCGGCAGGGAAAACGCATGCTTAAGGAATGCGTGTTGAAACCGGATATCGTCACTTTAATCCGGTCTCTGGTTGGATAAAACTTTTCAACAGAAATGGACAAGGACCTTTGATTTATTCTTTAGGAACCATGCCGATGCCGGACTTTTATTGTTGTGTGACGTTGTTGAAGTTCAAGTTCAACATTAATAGCGATTGAATTACTCTTGTGTCGTGTAATCGCTGTTATGCCGTGTAGTGCACTTTACAAGAATACGCTCACACGGTCAGCGTGGGTTTTGTTATAACTTTTACTGGGCGACTTCTAACATGTATCTCACAGTCTACTGCCAGTAAGCCTACTGCATTCTGGGTAACCCCGCTAACGTAATGCACATAACAACACATCTCCCCCCTTTGAAAGAAGACATTACATTTAACCTAACTCAGACAACATATGTCAAATCAACCACGAACCTCACATTACATTGATCTAATGCTCATTCTTGCATTTATGCTCACAATAACTCATAATGCAACAATTTATAACATTTTAACTCATTTGAACCCATTTACAGTCTCTAGTGTTCAGCAACTTTCAATTAGTCTTTTAGGAGGCTGAACATTGCGCTTTGGTCTGCAAGGTGTCGTCACGCTTGGTACATCAGGATCTGTCGCCTCGTTCTCTGAAGTTTGGTCTGGTTGTGGTGTCTCCGACTTGTGCTGTACTGTCCGGTTGCTCCTCACATTGCTGGCTCGACACTTGTGGCTTGAGATCCACTCGATTCCTTCTCAGAGACGCCCCATGCTTCGTCTGGATTTGGTAAGAGCGTGGTGCCACTTCTCTTTGAACAGATCCTTGCATGCTCCAGATGCCAGTCACATGATCTCGGATTCTGACATGTTCTCCTGGCTTTAGGTCACGTAAGTGTTTAGCTCTCTTATCATGTTGCTGTTTTTGTTTCTGTTTCTCTTTTATTTTGGCCACTTTAACTTTGTGTGCACCTTTAGGTGTCAGCAGGTCCTCAAGTATAGGCAGATTTGTGCGTATGCGCCGTCCCATCAGCATCTGAGCTGGTGATAGACCATTCTGCAATGGTGCACTTATGTAGATCATCAGACTCTGATGAAAGTCTGCCTTTCCATCTTGTGTTTTTTTCATGAGGCCTTTGACCACCTTCACTGAGCTTTCTGCAAGGCCATTTGATCTTGGATAATGTGGGCTGGATGTTGTGTGTTGGAACCCCCACTCTTTTGCAAAGTCAGCAAACTCACTGCTGGCAAACTGCGGACCATTATCAGAGACAAGCTCGCATGGTACACCATGTCTTGCAAAAACAGTTTTCAGAAACGCAATGACAGCTTTGCTAGATGTCGTCTGTAGAGTTGCTACTTCTGGGTAGTTGGAAAAGTAATCTGTCACCACTATATGGCTCTTACCATGACAGTCGAACAAATCTGCCCCCACTCTTTGAAATGGTCTGTCTGGCACAGGGTACGTCATGAGTGGCTCTGCTTGCTGCTTAGGTCTATAGGTCAAGCATATTTCGCACGAGGCCGTAGTGTGGCCAATGTCTTGGTTCATTCTTGGCCAATGTCTTGGTTCATTCTTGGCCAATACATGACCTCACGTGCTCTGCGTTTACACTTCTCTTCCCCCAAGTGCCCTTCATGTATCTTTCTTAGCATGTCTTTGCGCATGGAAGATGGAATTACGAATTTATTACCTTTGAACACTATGTCATCGACGACTGACAACTCAGTTCTG
This sequence comes from Clupea harengus, assembly GCF_900700415.2. NCBI lineage: Eukaryota > Metazoa > Chordata > Actinopteri > Clupeiformes > Clupeidae > Clupea > Clupea harengus. The sequence goes on from NC_045173.1 coordinate 5,150,033, forward strand.
TATGTCCAGTAGTCTTGAACTTGTAGTGGACAGTCACTTTTGTGTTCAGGCCATCCTCTTGAGATCATCTTCTTGAGCTCTTTCATCGTCTCGTCCTTTGCAGTTTCTTTTCTGATCTGTTCTGTTCTTTCGCTTGACACAGGAAGTGACGTCATGATCATATCAACATACGCTTGTATGTCAGTGCATTTCTCACTGTCCTGTCTTTCATGTTTGTCCACAGCTCTAGAGAGCGCATCAGCTGCATACATGTATTTTCCAGGTGTGTACATCATCTTCACATCATATTTCTGCAGCCTAATCAACATGCGCTGTATTCTCATTGGACAGTCAGTCAATGGCTTGGACATGATGGCGACCAATGGTTTATGGTCTGTTTCAACTTCGACGGCTTGTCCGTATACGTACTGATGGAAGCGTTCACATGCATACGTTGAGGCCAGCAACTCCTTCTCAATTTGTGCATAGTTGACTTCTGCACTCGTCAGGGCCCTAGACGCGTAGGCCACTGGTTGCCAGGTCTCCTCATGCAGCTGTAGAAGGACAGCTCCTAGGCCATGCTGTGATGCATCCGCTGAGATTCTTGTGTTCCTCTTTGGGTCGTAGAACTTGAGCACAGGCTCTGAAGTCAATATGTTTTTCAGTGTCTGGAAGCACTTTTCTTGCTCATGTTGCCACATCCACTCATTGTTCTGCTCTAACAGCATTCTTAGTGGTGCTGAAACGGTGGACAGCCTGGGGATGAATTTCGCAAGGTAGGTCACCATCCCAAGGAAACGCCTCACCTCTTCCTTGTTTTGGGGTTTCTCCATGTTTGCAATGGCTGACGTCTTCCTCGGGTCAGGACTCACCCCCTCCTCGGATACGACATCTCCAATAAAGGTAAGTGACTTGACTGCAAACTCACATTTGTCTTTGTTGAGTTTCAGGTTGATGGTTCGTGTCCGGTCCAGTACTTGCCTCAGCCGTGTGTCGTGTTCCATCTTTGTTGACCCCCAGACGATGACGTCATCCATCATGGTCGTGACCCCAGGGATGTTCTCAAATATTGTGTGGATCGTCTTGTGGTAGACTTCCGGAGCAGAAAGTATACCATACGGCAGGCGAAGGAAGCGGTAGCGCCCTTCAGGTGTATTAAAGGTGCAGAGTCTTGAACTAGCCTCATTAAGCTTCATTTGCCAAAAACCTGAGGATGCATCAAGTTTACTGAACCATTTGGCATCAGCAAACTGGGACATGATCTCTTCGCGTGTTGGCAACTTGAAGTGTTCTCTTTTTACAGCTTTGTTCAGATCTCTGGGATCCAGACATATCCTCAATGCACCATTTGTCTTTTGCACTATCACTAGTGAGCTCACTGTTAGATTTAGGCATTTTCATAACTTCACATAATCTAATTACATCTCAACAAACTAATGCAAATTAGTTTTCATAGCACCAGACTAGTGTCATCGAGGTGGCCCCTGGCCTTTTGTCTATGTTGATGAGCCATCAGACATGGTTCCTGGCTTTTGTGTGCCTTGGAGCTAGAAACATTAGCTGGCTTTTGTCTACAGCCACGACAGGATGGTCAAGGCCACAAGGCATTAGCATCTATATGGCCATACCTGACCATAGCCCTCTGACCTCCAGACACACCCATCCCCTCCCCTTTACACCTCATGTTAATTCTGCAATATAAAATGTCTGTACTTTCTGTAATGTTGGAGAAGATGAAGCAAGGAGACCGAGCCGTGAGCAGACGTGCCTAGCGCATGCTCGTGCTGCGCCGAGCTGACCGTGGCTAGTGACTGAATAAAACACATTCTTTCGCTAAGCCGTCTTCTACAAGTCTGTTATTCCTGAACAAGCTAACTTGAACCAAGCGTGGGCATCCGACGAATTCGACGGAGGACAGCGAGATCTTTCATCACCCAATCTGTCGGTTCATCAATTCAGTTGTTCATTCATTCACCTCATTCAGTTGTTCAAGCAGACTTACTCTGAGATTGAGAAAACTCTCTCTCTCTCTCTCTCTCTCTCTGTGTATATATATACAGTATATATATATATATACAGAGAGATATCTATCTATATATATATATATATATATATATATATGACATAGTATGAAATTAATTTGTTTCTCAGGTCCTGTGTAAAATGGAAAGCACCTGATGAGAAAAACAGTTAAGTTTGAATGACTCAAACATGCTGTATAAAAATACCAGCAAAACCACAAGGCAATAGCAACGTCAATGAGGGTCCTTACAAGAATTAAATAGTCTGTCTTTGTGTTTGTGTTCATGTCAGCCACACGAGAAAGAGAGAGGAGTGGGAGAGAGAGAGAAAATAAGAACAAGGGTCTTAATTTCAGGGCAACTGAAGGGCAACTGGCAACAAGCAAAGCCACGAATTAACTTAAGCTAAAATATTTTTTTTTTATCGAATACCGTTAGCAAAATCCTAAGCGCAAACATGGGTGGGTCAGCGCAATGCTCCAACACCATAGCTTTAGTTTATGCGTGACAGACTTTTCTCATTGCTTTGCTAGTTGTCCATCAATGAAATTAGGGCCCAAGACTAAGAAGAGAGAGCAGAAGAGGGAGACTAAGTTATATCAGCCACTCTAATCTCCATTCTCATACATTTCCACAAACCAATACAATGGTATTGCCCAGGACCTACAACAATGCCCTTTTTCCCAGTTAATCCTTGATTGGTCGTCCGGAGCTGACTAGAACAGATGTCATGGGGGCTGATTAATTCAATAAATGTATACAACTATGGCAGGCACTTCAGACTGCAATTAAACTGTAATTAAACTGCTGCCCATGTTGTAAGGATCAGTTTAAGACTATACATGAATATGTTACATTCATATACATTTACAGATAGTTTTGTTAAGGTCTAAGTTTCAAAGGTGTGACCTCACCAATGCGGGAACCACTAGTAGGTTAAAGGTTAGTAGGCTACTCTAACAGTAGGTGATGTGGCCTATTTACCTAGACGTGTGAAGTCCTTTATGTATTTGTGGTTACTGTAAACAATGGAAGTCTTTTGTCATGAGAAGATCAGAGAGAATTTTTATATACTGCCTCTTTGGCCATCTGATCAGACATTGTAGACAAGGGTGTCCATTTTCTAAAATGTATCATTCTCATTCTCATAATTCATCACACCTGTCCTATATGTTGGCTATATGGTGTACCCACGTCTCCTCTTCCAGCATAGCATTCAGCTTATGGCATGAACTCTTATCCCACCTCCTTCCCTATTGCCTGCTGTCTAGGCTTCTAAGGAGAGGATACTTGGGTTTCTTTACATGGCCATGTTGCACGTTCCCAGCCTGTCTGAGCACAACACCGCACCCTGCAGGGTATTTCAGGTATCTGGCCAGAAGCCTTGCCAAACATGATTTTCTGTTAGCAGCTCGCTTTGTCACTGGGTTAGCATTAAATAAGAGTTTAGAGTGAGTTCTGTGGGAATTCTGAGAATTTCTTTAATCCTGTCAGTGGTATAGAGATAGTTTTCCTTTCACTGTATGTCTTAGTGGCAAGTGAGGTGTGATAATGCAAGCACCAACAGACCAAGCTGTTCCTACATGAAGGAAAAGTGCCCTGATCACACAACCTCAAACAAAATGGTCTACAAATTCTGTTGTACAACGTTGAAAATACTAAGCATTTTCTCTGTCTTGATTTTCATTCATATTCATTCTGCTGAAATATTAACATTGCCCCCCACCCCCTTTGTGTGTGCTGGAAACGTAATAAAAAAAGTTTAGATATTTTCATACATCGCTGGTGAAGATCCTTTCTGCTATATTACCAGAGTTACCAGTTGACACCTCATATGTGAGAGCCAGTCATCACAAAGTGTATACTCAGTGGAATGGATGTTCCTCAAATACACTCGTTACAACACTGATGAGCTCAATTCATGAATAGAATAAAAATTTGGGTTTGGGTATACTGCATCCATTTTGTTGGCACTTCTTCATGTCAATGTCTTATTGTTGCCCTTTAATGCACCAGGAAGAGTTCTATTGCTCCATTGTTCTTGTAAATGCCATTGCTCAGTGTGAGACAGCATCCTCACAGTTGTTGTATTTACTGGGATTTCTAAAGTAAACTTGAAATGCTGACCTGCTCGTGACCTGCACACCTACTATAGCAGAGTGTGGCCATTCTGGAACTGCAGATTGTTTGGATACCACCATCAATTGCTGATTTCCAACCTTGGGGAACCTCCATATGCAGGTGTATAGGTGAATACTTTAACATCAGCCATGGTATAGTGGTATAACATCAGCCATGGTATAGTATAAGGTGTTCAAAAGACAACATATACTCAGTTAGGACTGCTAGGATGTTGAGTACATTACTTTAAATACAAAAAGTAGTGTGGAAGAAAACAGAAGTTTTCAGCTATAGCGCTGTGAGGGACAGAGGCAGCCACCCCACGTTTTGGGATGTGGGCGACTGGACTCGTGTGAAGTCAGGAAAAAGGGTGCAGGAGATGGTGGCTCTTACAAAAATAGATATATATTTATTTACACAGGGTATTCTCTTCATCAACCCCAAAACATGTTCACAAAATAAACAAACATAAATCAAGACAAACGCACTTGAAATGCTACAAATACTAGGTGAGCTAGGCAAACTCTATGCACATTTCACTAGGCACAGAACTGTATCCATGCGGCTAAATACAGATTTCATTTAACCTCACAGCAGGTAAGTGTTCTGTTCTGTTCTGTTCTGTTCTGTTCTGCTCTGCTCTGCTCTGCTCTGCTCTGCTCTGCTCTGCTCTGCTCTGCTCTGCTCTGCTCATTGCCTTTCACGCCTTTCACATACTTCTTCCAACCCTCTCATGGTGCACCCTTTAAATAGTGCAGCCACTTGGGCTTAATTGGTCCAATCAACCTCATTGGACCCAACCATTGTAGTGGGGGAGTCCAAGTCTCTCTCCCGCTCTTGCAGGGCAACATGAGTCACTCATTTCATTGCACCAGTAAGAAGGGGGGATTTCACCTTCTCATAAGCGCCATCACCATTATTTCCCTTTCCTACGCTTATTAGTCATTTCTGTCAGATCCACGTGTACTATGATCTTCATAGGTATCCTAGTCGTAGCATACTGACCTCAGGTGTAAGTTTATAATGTCCTGCTGCTACACACAAGATTAGGTGACAGTTGGAAGAGGGGACAAATCATTTGTAGTTGCTCTTTGAGGGCCTCATTTACTTTTTTTTATTTTTTTACGCCTGGATTGCTTTCAGGCGTAAAATAGCGGGTAAAAACTTAAAACCGTATTTACAAAGGTGGCGCACTTTAGATTACCGCTGCTGGGAGGGTATAAGGGAAAGTGGGTGTTCGTCGCAAAGAGATGGGAGGAGATGCGTAAAGTGCGCCTAATTATGTATTGGTAACGAAACAAGAGGTGTTTCAGCATGACATATCAGCTGCTATTTTTTTTTTAAATGTTTATATTTGAAATATCATTTAATATAGGCATATACAAAATTGTCCCACCAGCTAGCTGTTCGGCCACGCTTTACCCAGAATCGCCGCTCATTGTATGGTTTACTTTAAACCGTATTTTCACCCATAGTTCAAGCAAACTGAACGTCTGAAAATTTCAGTTGTCCCTGCCCTGTCCACGCTACAACTCCAGTTTTCAAATGTATCTGCCTAGGGCAGCATTTTTGAAAAGCATGGTTTTCAGTGTTGGAATGCGCCGTTTTAAAGTAAGGGGTGTCGTGTATTCCTACCAGACTATTTAACGGGATGCTATGGAGCCGTTAACCTGGCTATTAACTATCCTAGCTATCTCTAGCTTAGGGAACCATATTAACAGATTGCAGTTGCCTGTGTGTGATTAACTCATGCTAATATGTGTGAATATGAACTTGTGAACATAAACTCGTTAATATTAAGCTGCACAGGCACCCTGAGGGGTAACCATAGCAACCCAGAAACTCAATGTTCGCTGAAAAGTTTAATTTCCCAAAATCAGCTCACCAATAAAAGACAGTCTTGAATTCAAAGTGATCGCAACTTTTAATGTGGACAGAAGGGCTAAACGGAGAAATATTTATGAGTTTCTATATTTACCTGGGTTAGTTTGCTGTAACCTCGTGAACCAAAAGCTCTAATTCTAATTTTAGCTCATCATCCATGGTGGAACACGCAGGCTCTTTCTTCCCTATTTTAGCGGAGCGCTAAATAACACTAATGGGCGGTGTTAGGCGCAGATGACGCGATGAGGGTTCTTGTTTGATAAATAGGATGCAAAATACCGTGCGCTATATGCGGTTTGGCAAAGGCGCTGATTGCGCTGCGGTCGCAATGTTAGTAAATGAGGCCCTGAGTGTTTAAACGGTATGTTTGAAATTCCACCAGAAGCTCTTTGTTCATCTTTTCATGAAGCTGCACAAAAGCTAAAGTATACTGAATAAAGCTAGAGGTAAGTTCATTGAGTAACAGGAGGTTTTCCACTGAATAACGCTAGGTAGCCCTCGGACACAAATGAATATAAAAGGTGCAGAAATACAAACACAAACAACTTTCAGAAAAAGGGTGGAGTATGACTGACCAGATCTTGTAATTGCAAAAAGGTCAGGTCAGGAATTTAGCAGACCCTTTTATCCAAAGCAATGTTCAAACAACGGGATCACGATCGGGAATGGAACCCAGGTTTGCTAAGCACTGCGACACAAGAAGATAAGATTATTAGATGAAAAAAATCTAACAAACAAGAAACAAATAAACAACATACAATAAATAAACAATAAACAACAACCCTTCTTGATAGTTTAGCCAAGATGACATCACTGCCAAGATTACATCGCTGCCAAGATGACATCACTGCCATACTGAAATTGATACCAGTGGGACAGACGAGCAAGATCGCTCCATGAGAGACGTGAGACGAAACATCACCCCCAGCCATCAAACCATCCCACAGAGGGCGAGGGCCTTGCTCACAGACGGGCTGTATGAGATGTGAACATGAGGGTGTTCATAAAATTAAACGTAGGGGCGTTCAGACCACAGCATGCAGTCAGTAACTGTGTGCTGCAACCATGCAATTAGACACGTTTTCATGAAGCATCAATGCATTTAGCTGTACAAATAATGTCACGTTAGTGTATTTATGTAATTTTTGAGTTTATTTTTCCTGTATGTGTGTATTTGTTATATGATGTATAATGTTATGTGATCGTATTTCTTCCTTTCTTTTTAATCTCTATTTGGTACACTACATGAAGAAAAAGTGCCCTGATCACACAACCTCAAACAAAATAGGCTACATCATACATCATTCTATTCTACAATGTTGAAAACATTTATGTTTGTTTGGACATATCATATGTACACCCATTAGAAAACCTGCTTGCACTACACTTTTATTTCTAACAAGTATACTGACTTTTCTATTATACTTAATGTCCTTTGCTTATTATAACCTTCTGTGTGGAACTCCCTTTCATGTTCATGGCATAGAGTCGTGCATGTAACACAGAGTTACCAGTTGACACCTCATATGTGAGAGCCAGTCATCACAAAGTGTATACTCAGTGGAATGGATGTTCCTCAAATACACCCATTACAACACTGATGAGCTCAAATCCTGGACTGAGAGTCAAAGACGCTACAAAGAAAGGGTAACTGGTGTGGCAGTAGTTAAAGGTGCAGTAAGTAGTTTTTGTGGTGAAAACATGGATATGCTTCTGGACTTAAAATGATGCCATAACTCTAACAGCTATATTTTAGACATATTTCATTATTGGAGGGAAGTATAGAAGCACAGAAGAAGGAGTGTTTGGGTTTGGGTATACTTCATCCATTTTACCTTACAAGGTTAGTTGGGTTTATTAAATTAATAAATTAATAAATCCATTCAAAATCTGTTGTGTTCTACTACATTAATTTATTCATGGAATGAAAAACATGTATGGACTGGGATCATTGATAATGATGAAGATCATGTGTCTTCAATTCAAGAATAAATCGATAAATGGAAATTCCTGGTTTCACTCTGTTGTTGTACATTTTGAGAACCAGAAACCTGTATGGAATTCTAAACTCTAAACTCTTGCATTTATGGTAACAGACTGCAGGAAAAAAAAAACAATGGTTGTTTCCACCTTTGAAAGTGCTTTGTGCTGACAGCAGACCTAAAAAAAAACATTTGAGTTCCTACACTATTTTATAGGTTTCTATTCTATTCTAATGTACTTTATGAATACTTTCAGTGACAAATTAACATACAATGTACATTTGTTATTACAGGAAATAGACCATTAATAGACCATTTTAACACCATTTGTCATCAGCATAAACACAACATATTTTGTGTGAAATGCTTTTGATCTACAGGTTTGGCTTTTTTGGACCACACACCTGTTAAGGGCAGGGGAAATGGGCATGGACCACACACCTGTTAAGGGCAGGGGAAATGGGCATGGACCACACACCTGTTAAGGGCAGGGGAAATGGGCATGGACCACACACCTGTTAAGGGCAGGGGAAATGGGCATGGACCACACACCTGTTAAGGGCAGGGGAAATGGGCATGGACCACACACCTGTTAAGGGCAGGGGAAATGTTGAATCATCAGGTTTGGCTGGAAAGCTAATTCAAATAAACCCCATGTCCTCGTAAACAATGTCTAGGGAAAGTTCTCCATGGTGTGGTAATCTATGTCTGCTCTGAGAGAGTTTAGGAGGTTTGCTAACCTGGCTAATCTGGGACAGTTTGGGGGGTTTATTGACTTTGCTGTAGAGGGCCGAAGGATCGTCCATAGGCTGATCCTCTGTCACCTTGCTTTTGACAGCATCTTCTGGCAGATCTGTTCTTGGGTATGCACCCTCTTCTGGTTCACTGTACACTGCCTCCTGCTGGCTGTGGAGTGGTTCAACAGTGTCAGGGATGTCATTAGAAACCTCTGAGTACACTGGCTCAGATAGGTCAGCATAAAGACAGTGATCCGGATCAGGGCGTGGGCAGACACAGTCCACAGGGCTGGCATACACTGGCTCTGGGCTCTTGCTGTAGCTCATGGTGGGAGGTGTGGAGGCGGGCTGGTTTGCACTCACTGGGTAAGGAGTTTTGATGACATCCATTGGCTCAGCATACACTATCTCAGGTGAGTCAAGGGGATCTAAAACATTTGACAAAATGGGCTTGGATAAGCTGATGACATTGGCTGGATCTGTATAAATAGGTTCGCCTGAACCCGATATGTTAACTGGATCTGCCACAACCCTGGAGCTGGAGCTGGAGCTGTTTGGCACCTCAACCAGGCCAGCACTGTTGGGTATGCTGGGCAATGGTGAGTTGGGTCTGCGTTTGGTTCCTGCTACAGCACTGGGCCTCTGTTCCTGAACTGCTTTCTCAATGCGGCTGAAGATGTCATCTCCCTGTCGGGTCTCAAAGGTGAACGTCCCAGGACCGGACACACAGCGCCGCCCAGCCTCTATTAAGAATACCAGCTGGACAAAGAGGAGATATACAGAAATATGTGTCAGGTATGCACACAGAAATATGAATGACTCAGATGTTTAACAGCAAATCTTTCAAAAAAGTAAAACACAAAGATTCTATTCCTGCACACATAAAAGCTATAATAACACTAATAACTCTAATTCGTGTTTGGGGAACACAAAGTGGTAATTTATTAATTTACCTCAGTAAATACTGTCCTCAGATATCCAAAGATATCCCAAATGCTTTTACCTTTGAATCCAACAACGTGACCACCAAAGCTAACCACTTGACCTCATCCTCTATTGCTGACCTTGTCTCTGCCGTAGCGACGCAGCTGGTTGTAGGGCCACTCCAGCACATTCCTGCGGCTCTCCAGGTCCTGGAGCACCAGAGACTCTGCACCAGTCTGGAGCCAGTACGCCCCCTTAAGGCCACAATGAGCAGATGCTTCAGACGGCTGGATGTTCACTTTAAACTCTGATACTGAGGGAACAACATAAGCATACGGTTAGTTTCAACCATAAAAAAGTTACGTATTATTGTTATGTGAAAATCTTATAATTAAGTGGCTATAAGTGCATTCATTTAAAAGGCTTTATATGTGCTACATGTTGTGCAACATGCAAATTCAGACTGTATTAAATCTCTCAGAACCCCGGAGTGCTTCTAGGATGAAATCAGGGTAAAGTACAGAATGCTAAAGATGGAAAGAAGGAATAGACACTCACTCTCATCCCTGGAGACATATATTTGATTCTCCTCCATCTGCAGTTCCTGCTTTTGGACACCTCCATTTCCAGTGTCTACCTGAAAGACAGAGACACAGAGAGAGAGAGAAATCATGAGATTACAGTTGGAGATGTATGAGAATATAAATCAAAGAACATTTAAGTGTAAGGATTTTTTTTTACCAGGAAAGATAGGTAAAGAAAGGTAAGGAAAGTTAAATAATGCATTTTTATTGCATCAGTCTTGTATCTGAATGTTTATAACTATATGTATATGTATATCTATATGTCTTGTCTTATCTGTTGTTGTGCGTGTGCACTTATATGTTTTACCGTGGGAGAGTGAGAAACGTTTTTTTTCGATTCCTTTGTATGTCTTAACATGCAAAGTAATTGACAATAAAGCTACTTTGACTTTGACTTTGACTTTGACTTTCAAATAAAATAGTTGCTGATACTAAATAGATAGAAAAAAGGAAATAACTGGGAGGCATCACATGCAACAGGTTTTTATAGAAAGTATTTAGGAAATTAGTAATGATACATTCACAGTTTCACACCATGCATCTGTAACTCACCGGAAAGGCGCTTTGGCACACCTTCTCCACCCAATCCACACAACCGTCCCTATCTGTGGCAAACACCAGCCGGCCGCCCTCTGTCTCTACACAGAAGGCAGCCATGTTGTCCCCGGGGCAGGCCTCTGCGTGGGGAGGCAGCTGTACCACACTCACACAGTCCGCGAGCCGGACCAGACGCCGCTCTGGGTGCCTGGAGCGGACCACTGACAACTTATCCCCACTGCTGTCTGCATCAGACATCTCCAGACGGGCCACGCCCCGCCGACTTGAGGGATACAGCACCAACCACATCCTCTTCCACCTCTACAGATGTAGACAGAGATGGAAAAGAGGGAAGGCGAGAAACAGAAGTTCAAATATGTTGCATTTAACAAGATATACAACTTACTTTGCAATATTTGCCAAGCTAGGACAGTGTAGTTATAATTACTTTGCCAAGGCTCTCCTACTGCTTTTGTGAGAAGGAGACTTATTGTGTACTTATAAAATAACCTTCGGAGCCAATATTGACGTTTATTATCTAAAATAACCTACTAACCTATTACTTGGATGTATAAATGCCACAGAGTAAACATTATTCAAACCACCTATACAAAATGGCCTTGCATGTGTGATTGTGAGAGAGATGGGGAGGGGAGCTTCTCTGTCAGCTTTGGAATGTGTGTAGCACTGCAAGACACTGTGAGCTCCTGCCCAAACATGCAAAAGGATCTTCTAGCCTGTGAATATCTTTCACACTTGGAATATTTTTGACATGCCAAGGCAAAGAAAGGCTGAGAGATTTTCTTCAAGGTAACATGTTGCAAGGGAATATTAAGAAATAAAAAAGCACTGACTGATTTAACTGCGTCTAACATGTAAACATTTCAAAACACGTTTAAAAGGTTTTACGAAAAAACACTAGAACATACACTTATTTCCACAATCACGAACCCTTAATCTTCAGTAGTAGCCTATATGGACTTACAATAAACAAATACCATCATATAAAAAGTTATCATATAACTGAAGTAGATACCAAATAATATCTTTACCTCTCCATGTTTCTGGTGCTGTAAGTAGACTTCTCCTCGTTTCACGTGCGTGTCCATAAAACGTTTGATCACCTGGATCACAGAAGAGCCTGTGGTTTCACTGATATCGCCGAGAAATAATGGCTACCATTCCTTAGGTCTATCTAGCTCTCAAGCGTGTTGTCATAGATACCAAAATGGGGGGGGGGGATCTCATTTCGAAAAGGAACAAACTCGGACTACGTGTTTCGTTACACCTGAGAAGTTTCGTATGCGCCCAACCCAACTGGCACACCTCTTGCCATGATGTCATGTTATTGAGGAAGTTGTCCCAGAACTACCCAAGAAAAATTGCTCAACACTTCGTATTGCCACACACCCGATATGTTACCAAGTTGAAGTGCTATATTTCGTGGAAATGGTGTGCACTCGTGCGACTGGAGCTGAGTACATCATCGAAACCATATTGCTCCAAGCCAGCAACGCAACAGGCACAACAGGAGCTTGTGATAATGACGTTATGTTTGCTTAAAGGTGCAGTAAGGTTTTGTGGACAAAATTTCAAAATGCTTTTAGTGCAGCCCAGAAGGCACAGTACAGTGCTTCCCAATGTTATTTGCGTTACACATTTGTTTATCTGCTTTCTTATTAATTGGTTTACATGTTGGAGCCACTGCTGTACTTTTGCCAAAAGGCAGGGGATCCCCCATACAAAAGATTATAGCTGGTTATTGGTTTTAACACCTCAATATTATCAGGCAGCCTTTCCATATTTATTCATGGAAGTTGTTAGACACTATTATTTTAATCTTGAAACGTATTATTTGTTAAGAGTAGCAGTCAAGTTCAAGTATCATAACACTTCCATCGGCTGGTTACAATATGTTTGATGAAAAAATAGTTAAAGGTGTGTGAATGCCATTGGGGCCAGATACTGGAGAATGGAATTTATGTCCACATACTGAGGCTTACACTTCCAGGAAGAATATTTACGAACAAACTTGGTGTCATAAAGTCGCTATAAAACCAATCTTGTGGGAGCCTTAAACTTTTGTGTGAACATAAAATACTTTCTACAATATTTTTGGCAACGCTTGAACTATCTAAACCTCTCTCCGATAAAAGGACGCTAATTAGCTTGACCCAGAAAACTGCTCCAGGACTTCTGGCTCTGTCCTAACTTGAATATTACTGCTCCATGAGGTAGACACACACATCAAATAAACGTGTTACTTTAGGGTTCTGTTTTATCATTTCCCAGGTTGCCGACATGTGGGATCAGCATCGTCATACCATCCACAGGATACATTCTCTCAACACACCTATATGCGTCATGCTACACAAACGGGCTTTCCATTAGTGAGCACACACCTGATATACAAACCACCATAAGTCACAGTGCCTCATAAAACACACACACACACACACACACACACACACACACACACACACACACACACACACACACACACACACACACACACACACACACACACACACACACACACACACACACACACACACACACACACACACACACACACACACACAGGTACCGAACGATGTTAATACAAACAACAAAATTCCTGGAATGTATCTAAAATGTCACATGAACCATATAGTACACTAAAATCTAGAGCTTGTTCACTTAGTAGGAATTGGGAACTTATCCACCCGCAGCAGTGAACCAGACATTTTGTCACAAAGAACCCGAAACTCATAAAGAGGGAACCTGCTCTTTTCTTTATTTACATATACTTTTTCATACATATTTTGTTTTTGCAAGTTGTACACACTGTATTACACTACACACAGGATTCAAAAGAGAGGGAACTTTTCAGCTGCCATCCACTCCAGTCAGGTCCTCTGGTCTACCTGCTGATGTTTGTGTTGTTCAACCTTACCGCGTCCCATACACCTGACAATAATCTCATCTCTAGTATTTCTCTCTCTTAAATATGAGGGAAAAAGGAAATATAAACACTGAGCTGGACAACTTGCTATAACACGATCATGATGGTGGATACCACATAATTGCTTCTCTGTGATCGAAAAACACCACAAATAACTGTCTTGATAGCTAGTCACTTCCTGCGAAAATCCATTGGGAAAGTTATACTGATTTTGACAAGGAAAAAAATGATAAAATAAAAACTTCCAGGAGAGTGTTCAAGGCTCCATTCCCCCTTAAAAAAAAAATAAAGACGGCAAAATTACCAGCGGTATAACGCCAAAAACACACCCCACTTGGTGGGAGGATGTATGAAATGTATGAAAGTGTGGCCACCAGAAGCCTCTGAGTCTCTATGGGGTTTGGAGAGAAACCCCTAGTATTTCATGCCTGGGACAAACTCCTTCGCCTCAGGGTTCAAGCTGCTCTTCCGCTGTTTAATGAGAGAGAGAGGAGGTGGAGATAACAAGAAAAGAACAGAGTCATCAATCATGTCTCCCAGAAGCAAGTATGCTATTCTTTAAATTAAGATACAGATTTCTGATTCTTTCACTTACTGCAATGTCATCTGCATTCCGGTCATTGACTGACATGCCATTAAGTTGCTGCTGCAGCTGCCCAATCCCTGACGGAAGATCCCGGGCTGGGATGAACCAATCCTGATCCTCCTCTTCTAGCATCTCCTGGAAGCAGCGCTCAATGAACTCCTGCTCCAGTAGCTCCTCCTCCACCTGGAAGACATTGAATGGCAAGAGAGTGGCGGTCAACAGTAAAAAGAGGTGCAGTCAATATGAGACTGAACATAACCACGGCCTTGACACTCACAAGGCCCACACAAATGCATAGACACGAATTAAACCTAAAGCAAAATAACTGTGATACTAAATGACAATCAATGTTTTCGGGACTTTGCAACCAAGTTGAATTGCTTAGGCTACCTCGTCAATGCTAAAATAGTTCCTATGGAAATACCTAAAACAAATGCCCCTGGTTCTCATATCAGTTTTGGCTGGGATGCTATAAATTCAGGAGGAGCTTGGGGGGTGGGGGACAAAATAAAAAACTTTTGCGTATAATTCCTCCTAACTCCTAAAACCATAATCATACTGAAAACCAACAAGCCCTACCAGCCCCCTTCAAATTAAGTTGTCCTGCGTAGTCTTGTTATTAGGTATTGCTGGGTATTCAAGCAACCCAATTGGAAAGGTACATCGGAGAGCATTTAAAAAAAACGCATGCAGCTTTTTACAGTCACTGGTATGAGCCTTCAAACCCACCTGACGATTATAATCCTCCTCATTCTCCATCCACATGTACTCAGCAAAGGGGTTGGCCTCGCCTTCCTTGTGGCCATTGACTACCCCTTCATCCTTCCCAGGAGCGATGCCTCCGCCCGGTGTCTTGGCCATCTCAGGACAATTCCTATCAGTAGGCTCTGTTGAACAGTTGTAAGGATAAAAGGCACATTTAAACACTTCAAATTACAAGATGTACATTCCATGGCCAGTCATGAGTATATTTTCCTAGTTTGCCGTGTGTGCTAGTGTGATATATACTGTAGTCCAAACACTTCCCTAGTTGTAACTTCTCCCCAGATAAAAGTGTGAGGACGGCGAGGAAGAACGTTGCCTTTTTGAACTTCGATTCGATCCAACTGAGGATTCTGTTTATGACTAGTAAGTGTGATTTGTTAACTCACAAATATTGTGGTGATGAGTTTTGATAGCGGCTGATGCTACGCTGTTGATTAGCCCATGTATAGGTTGAGATAGGTAGATTATCTCAGCTCTGCAACTCATGGGATTGGTACACAGGCTAAAGTAGACAAAGGTTTTTTTTTTATTCCTTCCAAAGTGTCTAAAAGAATCTGTCAGTAGCATAGCACAATGCAGCCAGCTGTATCAGACACAGTAACTAATTTTCTACGTGCAAATTCAGTTCAGTTGTCATTTATGCCTTTTTGGCTATAAAAAATGATCATAAAAATGCGTGCCTTGCTTATTATCCTGGAGATATTCTGGTATTTTAAGCTTCATCAACATTTCTGTTGGTGTAGTAAATATCAGTAGGCTCTCTGTATGATACAGTAAATACTGTCTCATTAACATCAGCAGTGACCTTTTCAAACTACTTATTTTTTCTTTTATAGAGAATGAGGTGTATGATGTAAAAATCCTTAAATAGGCTACATAGTTCAATAGCTTATCAACTCTGCATAAAAATGTCAAGCCATGTCAGACTACTTCAAAGGTGCCTGATACGGAGATACCTGAAGGCGTTGATACTCTTTATATATAGGTTACTATGGCCGTCACTTCTTTGGAAAGCACCAGGTAGGTCAGGTGCCGTCAGCCTATGTGTGCCAGAATATCAATAGGTCATTGGTGTTAGATAATCGCTGCCCTGCGCCTTCTTAGATTATATTTATTGCTCATCCAACAGGTGGTAGGAGAGGCAAACCTTTCTTTAATAGGTCGAAATGTTAGCATCCACATAACTGTATAAGTTAGAGAATGCAAAGGGCTCACTACAGCTGCAGCGCAATCACATTAGCTTTTTCTTGTGGAAATGCATCTCTAGTTCAATCTGCAACAACACAGAATAATTTAAAGTTTAAGGACAACCTAAGCTTTGTTGATTCAATACTATGTTAATTTAATAAATGTTAATATGACAATCGATATGGAATACAAGTAACATTAAATATACAAGTCTCGCGTTAATGTTTCCGATGTATTCCTTAGTTGACACTACTTGTTAGCGCCATCAGAGATATTGGTGCTCCTATCTGAACTGATTCAACATGGGCTATTCACTTGAGAGCACAGCATGAAAGGCTTTTTACGGTGCCCAAGTAATCATGTCGCAGACAAGTGACGTTAGCGACATGGCTTAACCAGTCATATGGGACAAAATCAAGGAAAGAAATATTTCAAGCAACTTCGACAAATTAACTAGCTAGCTGCCAATTTCGATTTTCGGCCAATTCGTTTTTAGAAGAAGATATTTTGTCGAGTATTTCAGCTACAGTTAACTATGTAGGCAGCTGAAGCCACGTGAGCTAGTATCAATGCTCTTGCTAGTCAAACACGATATACGTTAGCTAGCTAGAAAAGCTAGGCTCACGCTAGCTAGCTAATCAACTCGAGGTAATAAAAACTAATGCATACATTTTAAGGAACGACAATGGGTAGTATTAATACTGCATCTACTGATCACCTTACGACGTCGGCGTCACTGATCTATAAATGTTTCTGTCGACAATCGACCATTGACCAGAAAAGAAAACGGACAAAGCCGATGCTTTAGCCACAACTAGCAACCGTTTGATGCTAGGAATCAGCATTGCTTGCTAGCTAGCAAACTTACGCAAAAACTAGCTATATACACCATAGATAGCTACGTTAATGCATACAAGAATACAATGACACACTAGTTCGCCATCCTACCTGGCATTTTTCTTAAATTACTTCAAATTTAGTAGGTTGCCACAGATGGTCTCCACACCGTGAAGTGTCACAAGCTGATGTTTTGTTTCTGACTGGTTTGCACGCACGCACGCACAACTAACGTTATTTAGAGACGGGCATGTGCCAGTTAGTTTACACATACAAAAGCGCGATCGCCCCCTAGCTGCTGACCTCCCTTTGGGTCCTTAAAGCTTTTAGGCTCGGTGTGATTGTCCTGATGTATGAAGCGCCGAATCGGACAAAAGCCGAGCACAAATTGCGAGAGGAAACGGAGATGCACACGCAAGAAAGAACGAGTGTGCAAGAGAGACCCAGTTACTGCGCGAGAAAGATTGGATTGTTGGCTACTGCGCGAGAGCAAACGAGTTACTGCGCAAGAGAGGGACTCTTTAAGAAGGTGGTAAACACAATAAAAACATTGCAGATTATTTGATCGGTGAAATCACATATATGTGGATAGTCATAAAATACAAAAATATCTACACCATAATCTTTAATACAAACCAGAAAATAATTGTAGGCTACTAATTGATACCACATCGGAACACTTCTCTAGAACCAACAGAAACCTAACAAATACCCAAAGTACATTCATGAAGTTATTCTTCACTCTTCTTCATAAACAGCCTCCAAATTTCTACGCTCCATCTAATTAGCCCTAGATGAAAAGACGAAGACCAAACATGTAAATGAAAATGTACAGTCATGTAAAAATGACAGTCAGTAGTTTCCTCTATAATATTTTATTTTAACATCATATCAATCACTACAAAAAGCTTAAGAACACATGCCAATCATAGAAATAAACCTTTTCAGCAATTGATTAGTTGTAAAAAAACACTGATGAAGCTATCTTGACTTTTAAACTAATACTATACGAACAATGTTTTAAACCTGTTTGGATGAAACGCAATTCGTCTAGACCTAAAACTATTTTGCCTTGCATGGTCTGTTCTGTAAAATAGGTTTAGCAATAGCTTAATAAGCATTACCACACTCAGAAAGGTACAATCAGCATTTTTCTGTGTGATTTTTACTTTAAAAATCGTAGCTGAAAAGCCATTTGCAATCCATACTGGAAAAATGTATGGTAACGCTCCACACATATACAGCACAGCAACAGAGGGTTCCTATGAACCCAGAAAGAAATGTGCAAAAATCTAAAACATCAGGGGAAATATGATTCATACTGGTTGAAAGTTTCATTAGAACTATGAGCATATAGGCGAAAACAGGCTGAACATGATATCTTTAAAAGAACATAAACATAAAGGTTAAAAGAACATTTATCTGTACTCAGAATTTGACGGGGACACCACTAGGGTTTATTGGTAGAGATCCTATCTATGCAAGATAGCTTTCCAGCCCTGCGCAGATAAAGAAGGGGGTGAATCAATGCAGTGATCACATGAAGAAGAAACCAGAGGGACCACAGGAATGAAACAAATGTACGAGGGTATATATGTACGACAACAAGCATTCCTAGCCCAGGGGAATAGGTTATCATGAGATATAACACATTTATCAGAATGATATACAGTGCCTTCTTCTTCGCTATGTTCTCTCCTCCCTCTCGCTGTCCTTCCACTATCCTATGTTTTTTGAGAGTCATGAATACTTTCAAGCAACAAAATGACATGACAAATAACAAGAATAATAACTGGAAAGAACACACTTCGTACAGTGCTTCCCCAATCACTATATTCACTGTACAAGATATGAGTGTCAGCAACCACATCACAGATGCCACTGTTAGCCTGTATCTAAGTGGTCTGAACCTCAGAAAGAGGACTGGGTGAACCACAGCCAAGTAACGCTCCACACATATACAGAACAGAAACAGAGGACGCCCAGTTCCTATGAACCCAAGAAGAAATGTGAAAAAATCAAAAACACCAGGGGAAATATGATTCATACTGGTTGGAGGTTTCATTAGAACTAAGAACATAGGCGAAAACAGGCTGTAGATGATATCATTTAAAGAAACACTGAGATAAAAGATGTCTACGGCAACTCCACTTCCTGCTCCATTTAAAATTAGCCACACAACATAACAATTGACTGGTAAGCTCAAAAGGAAGTTGATGGCATGGGCAGTATTAACAATATAAAGTGTTGCCATCATGTCAGTTTCATTTGTTGCAAATGATGTGTTCATCTCCCCTCTCAACTGTTCTGGTGTCAGTTGGCAGAGTATCTCTATAAGTAAATCAGAATTGACATAACAAATTAGACATTGTGTGAAAATAACAATCTGTACACATCTTCCATGCGATACCACCTTATATTTTTCTGTCAAAAAGATAAATATTGCTCTAATAATTTTTTTCTTTTATCTTAATAGTTTGACTAAAAAAAAACTATTCCTTGATCCGGATTCACACCAGAATTGAACAGGATCTTCATCATGCTTATTTTCATGCTCCACCCCTCTACCAAGTTTCATGAAAACTGGCCTGTTGGTTAATTTGATGATGATATATTGATTTATTAGTCCTTTCGGAAATTCATTGTATGCCAAACTGCAATCATCAGACTTTTGCATAATCTTGCTGACAGATAGAAAAACAAATCAACAAACCAACAATCAGCAATGAAAACATAACCTCCTTAGCAGAGGTAATAATCAGAGACGTTAAAAAGGTTCCCCTGTGCTCAGCAGTGCTGCTGTAAGTCACCTGTCCTGGAAGAAATGTACTTTAGACAGTGAGATGGTTCACAGCCCTGTAACAGCAACAGGTAGCCTACCTCTACAGGTAACAGGTACCACCTGCGCGAAACATTTAGACTATTTTTTAACCTTTCCAAACTGTTATTTGGAGAGGGAGAAATATGACAAGCTACATTAGGTTATCTTAGGTTAAGTGAAGATATCTTAGGTTATCTTGTTTTCTAAACACGACATGATTCTAAGTCAATAATAATGTTAGATATTCTTCTATCTAAGACCTTACAGAAGACACTTAGCATTTTAACATTTGTATTGACATTTTAGTAAAGTATCAGCAGCAGCAACAATAACAAAATCAATTTCTCTCAGACACATTGCACACTTTCAATTTCAAGGATGAATACCAAGCATGCAGTGACAGGTTATTACTGCATACGCAAACGAACAGCATGGTATCACTCACTGAGTTATACAACAGATGGAATACATTTCCAAATTTGCACAGTATATTTGTCCATTGTTGGTTAAAAATAAATTTAGATCTACAAAATCTTTCCAAAATTAGTTTGGAAACAAGTCCCTCTCTGTCTCTCTTATATTCTCCATTTTTCATCTATGAACACCTGCATTCAAGTAACCGGTGTCTTCATCTCAAATGTCAGTGCTTGGCATGTATGCAAAAGGGAGACGATGATTTTCCCTCCATGACTGATGTGTTTTCCATCACCAGTGCTGACAGCTGTTTAGCTGTGGGATACTACACCTACAACAACACAAACACAAGAGATTTGCATTGGATTTTGCATTGGATTTTAAACACTTTTAAAGCAAAAAGGAAATGAATGAAAACCGTCAAATGGGATCTGGTTGATAGATGATGCTGAGAAGACCTCTGGTTATCCAAGTGACATATTCAAACACAGACCCTTTAATTTAGCAAAGAGACAGAGCACTCACACAGTACTTAGCAATAATGAACATTTATGACATGAACAAAAAAACTGTTTGGGTGAATGCATGATGCCATAGTCAATTTCCTGTGTATTGGTTTGTTGTAAATCCCATCGTTATGCTGCCATAGACGTAGGCTGCCACGGACCTCTCATGTGCCATGGCTTACAACTTATCCTTCCTCCTTTCTCTGCCATCACTCTAAAGTGTGGCTACTGTTCTCCACCATTATAACATATATTTACATTTTATTTACGAATATTAGACAATCTATTAGATACCTAATTATGATGGCCACTGCAGCACAGTGCGATCATATAGTGTTTATCAAAAAGAAAACATATTTTTTCACAGATTTTTGGTCAACGATATCATATACTTAGACTTTATCAATCCACATGAAACTTGGCATGCTTGTAGCTCCTCATGCTGATTCGGAGGTTTGTGTCCCTAGGTGGGTGTGTCCCTTTGTGCTAGCGCCCCCTGAAGTGGGCTAGGCTCAAAGCACTTTTTGGGCGACAGCCTATCAACCGTTTCACCAACAATTATGAAATGTTTATTGCAATTTTACGGCAAGTAAAGAGCACGACCCTAGCTCATTACGACTAATTTGTGCAGTAGAACCACCAAGTGAATAAGGTTCAATGCAACATCTAGTGCTTCATTAGCCACTATCTTGTGACATAAAGGTTCAAACTACACAACATTTGACACACTGCATCACTACCCTATTCCTTGGACACACACCATTTAATTTAATTTTGTCCAAGGGAGCGCTGCAACTGACGAATTTCAGTTTCACCAAATATTACAAACTTTTTATGGCAAGTGGGCCTCTTGGAGGCGCATTAACCTAGTTCATTAGAATTCATTTGTGGAGTGTTGCCACCTAGTTTTTTGAAACTTTTGAAATCTTTGAAATTTTGAAATTTGGTATGCTCATACCAACATGGCTACGTTTGCTCACATCTCTTTAAGTTCCATTTGGCTCACTCTACAAAATGGTCACCAACAGCCAATAAAAAATCAGCAGTCAATACATGCCTTAGATGTAAAGATTTAAACTTAATGAAAACTACCTGGACCCCGATGATCGCTGCTTGTGGCTGTATTTAAACGTATTATTATGAGAGTGTATACCCCGGTCCTGTTATAAATGTCGATACTCTACTCTATGTTAATGACACTTTATAAATAAAATTGAATTGAATTAAATAACATTGTGAATACTTTACTTGTACACTTGAGGGCACTAGCTGGAAATCACTGGGATCACAGGTAGGGTGTCACACAGGGTGTAGAAGGAGATTTCAATATGCTTGATTTGTATTGTTCATCATATTTAATTGATAGTGCCTTTTACCCTTTGTGTGCATGTTCATTTATTTACTTATTATCTGTTTTTAATATGTGATGGGAAATTAATCACTGTAGTATTAAGCACGTGCAATAGAGGATTTCACTCTGGTAAACAACTGATATTTGATTTAAACAAAAACTTTTTTATTGTATTGGTTTGGTTTCCACAACACACTTGTAGAAGTGCAATTAATGCAATATCATGACATGCATTGTTCTGAAGTCCATACACATTCTACTGGAAACATTATTGAATAGTTTGTGTTATTCTTCCTGTTGGTTTGCATGTAGAAGAGAGCCTCAAGGTCTGTTGGAACATTTTGTGTTCAAAATGATTTGATTGTTGACCTGGTGTACTTATCACAGACAAAAGATTAGAATCTGTTAGGGACTTCTCCATACAGACACAAGCAAGCAAACTGAACAGAACGTCACCAGAAAGTATAGATACAAAAAATATACAAATGATTGACACAAATGCAAAATAATCAATTAAAGTAATTACAAACATTTATCCATATATTATTAAAGAGAATGAATGATGGTCAAAATAGGGAACGATCAGTAACAAAGTTAAAAAAAATAGCTAGGTAGTAGTTAATCCACTGGGCGTAACACACTGGGCAGTGAACAAATAGAAAAATTCTGATCTGTTCACTTGCAGAGGACATAGTTTCACATAATCCACATCTAATTGGAGTTGGAATAGTTTGTGACCAGGGTGTGAAAAATCACTGCAGACCCCTCACACCCTGGTCACAAACTATTCCAACTCCTCCCCTCTGGTAGGCGCTACAGATCTCTGTTTGCCAAAACCTCCAGACACAAAAACAGTTTCTTCCCCCTCGCCGTCTCACTACTGAGCAGCTAACCCACTGTGGCACCGTGAAATAACCCTGGAACACTATAATAACCACTGTACAATTACTCCCGCAAACATATTTATTTATTTATCTCACCCTTCATACTCATACCGTCAAATATTTGTCCCTGCACTTCTTGGACTCTCCACTTCTTTGCACTATTGTTGTGATAAAATTCAGAGCTCCTGTAGGCATTCCTCCTTGTATATACTTTTTTAGACTTCTTAGACCGTTGCACTGTTTGTATTGTATTGTTTTGTGTTGTGATTTATATTCTGTGTAAGCACACTGAGAGCCACTTTACCAAGTCAAATTCCTTGTTTGTGCAAACTTACTTGGCCAATAAAATCTGATTCTGATTCTGATCTAATGCTGTAAAAGTTCACTTTGTGGACAGGATAGTATTGAGGCTGACAAAAGTGCCTAATGGTTTTACTTGAGATTGAGTTAAATTAAATTACTTTTCCAGATTTACAATAAATGTCTTTGCTCTTCCATTTTAGCTCAATTCACGAGACTCAATGTGATCATTTCTTCCTTTTGCACATGGCAGTTTCCTCATTTTGTGTAAGTACAAGAGAGGCTGTATAAATCCACACAGAGCAAATATAAATGTGTTAATGATATCCACTACGCAAATCCAGTCGTCTTGAGAAAAACTGCCACAGAGACCCATAACAGTTACAAAGATGTGGTCACAAAAAGTGATAGCCAGAATGACAGTGATGGTTTTGAAAGCACTTTTCTTCATGCCGTTCATTCTGTCCCTCTGTCCTTCTCCAGGGCTGGGACGCTTCAGAGCCCATAGAACAGACAGACTACAGAATACATCAAAGGACATCAAAATGACAAAAAGAATAGCAAACTGAAATATGAGGGAGCCAGGTGTAGAAATCCCTGCTGCCAAAGTAAATCCCACTGTAACCATCCCAACCATGGCAGTGCAGGCTTTCTTGTTTCTCGGGGTCTTGTACTTCAGGTAGACTAAAGGATGCACCACTGCCAAATAACGCTCCATGCAGATGAGACTTTGGAAGAGTGGACGGGCAGAAAAAATGAAGGCGTAGGAGGGCAGCACCACATAAAGAAGGCAATGGTTACTCGTAACCAGATAAGCACTATTCCCAACAACGATAGTTAAAGAAAAGGACAGCTCACATAGGGCCAGGTTTAAAGCGTAGAACTTGGAAATGATTGCATGTTGTGTCACGATCAGCCAGATGAAATACATTTGAAGGGGAGAGCCCAGTAAGAAATACATGCTCTCGCCTACAAGGTAGAATCTCAGATGATCTACTTTCGCACAGCGGTACAACTTTTCAATATCTGATTCTGGGGAGCTCATGTTGAGGAAGCACATCTTCTCTGCAGTACCAGGGCAGCACCTGTGAAAAGAAGGCAAAGTATAAAAGATGAAGCCATCTGCCTTAACATGCAAGGCCCCATCATACATGAATAAAACATCCGAATGTTGTTTAGGGTATGCATACAACATGCATGCTCTCTACGTTTAAAGATAACTGTCTAAGAGCCTGTAGTAGTATCTCTTGATCCATGAACACATTAAGTAGACCTACAGCAGAGCTTTGTGTACAAAAGTATTTATAAAATACCACCACACAGTATGCCGTCAGATCACTCATGTTAAATTGTTTTTGACAAATTTAATTTAGCTTTTATTAGATGCCCTTCATAGAAGCTTTCATTGTGTACTTTTTTGAGATTTAACAACTGAAAGTGTTTTGCCATGTTTACTGCTTTCTGTTCTGTGTGAAACACATAATATTTGTTATGAATAATCAAATTAAATTAATCAGCAATAACACCTTTCATGGTGTACAAACATTCCTCTATTATAGCATCAAACTAAAACCTGATCTACTGTAAATATGTTTAGACAACAATATGTTGTGCATAATAAATCATGCCGTACGTACCCTCTTCAGATTCACTTTGTGATCGCCTTGTGAAAGGTTTCATGTGGAGTGATGCACTTGGTCATAGTCTCGGCTTTATAACTCACTGCACTGTGAGTGTATGCGACTACGAAGTAGGTCATCAGTTTGACTGTCCTAATATAAATTTGAAATTCAAATCAAGGACAGAAAATGTATTTTGCAAGCATTGAGGGAGGCTGGGTTGACCATATCCTTCTGACCTAAACACCTGTCTTTGCTGAGTGCTGCTCAGTGGTTATCTTAGTGGTTTATTTAGAGGACAAATGTTGTATGTGTCATTTTTAGAAACAATGTGAGACTATTATGTCACATAATATACTGCTGCTACACAAATAATTAGCACAGTGAAAGAGTTACAAATCAGGATTAAAGATCAAAATTAATAATGACTGACAATAATCATCTTCATGTGTATTTGTTGCTTCTTACTTAGGTTAGAATGTAAGGGTCTCTGGTTAAGTGTCCTAGAGAGGTGTGAGGCCACAGGTGTCTTTTCACCACCCTGCAGTGTGGCAGCATGCAAATTATCAGGTCCTACAGGGCATTCCCGGCACACAGTGCTACTTAAGGCCTTTATATGCTACTCCGACTCCTTTACGGACGGACGGATTCGATGGACTCTTTTTCATTCATGGTTCTGCGAAGGCTGTGGGTGCTGAAAACAATTCACCACCAGAACAGTAGGTGGAGCAATGTTTTTTTGTCAAAGGCGACCTTAGATAGGCCTACCCCATGACGTCTTTATGTGTGGAAGTCGTTGATTGTTTATTTACCTCCTCCCGTAACTGTAAGGGGTGCAGCAGGTTCGGTTGCACCTGGGCCCATGGGTCTTAGAGGCACGTAGCATTACATTACAGAGATTGTCTAATGCTATATGTGCACTTGAAAAGGCAAACTTATCTCCATCATGGTAGGTATTATTTGTGGGAAAAATAGTAGCAATCAATAACAAAATGATATGCTTATCTTACATACACTATAGAAACTATTAAAAAACGATTCAATGAAATGAATAAGTTCTTATTTTCTTTGGTATTTTTGTCATATTCAGATTTACAATGATGATTGCTGGGTAATATGTATGATGTTGTCTAATGTCAAGTCTATATTTGATCATGTGACGATACGATACGATATAGCTAGTTTAGGCGCAACATCTGAACGTCAAGACCGACAAGCTGACTGAACACAGCCAGAGGCACAGAACACCTGCAAGCCGAAACGATGCCTTTCAAACATAAAAGTGGTGATGCATGATTTGCTTTTTCAATGGACAGGATAGCCAGACCATTCAGCCTCTCCTGCTCCTCAGGTAGGTCCTAATGAGTTTCAATTTGGAAAAGGGTCGCTCGGCTGTTGCCACTGTCAGAAACAATAGCAGGGCAGTGCACACGGAGTGATAATCCATAATCAGCATCTTGGCAAATTGAGAGACTGCGGACTGCTGAGCAATCTCTGCTCTAAAGCAGGCCCTGAATGATAGGAGTTGTGCACCAAACGTTATTCCTATGTCCCTGTTGTAGTGGTCAGACAGACGTTTAGTTCATCATTCATTGCCTGCGGGTCGGGTTCGGCCAAACATTTAGAAATTATACTCGGGCTCAGGTCGGGCTGGAACACATCAGCGCGATAATGCATTGAACATTCCATATTTAAAATATCTTAATAAGTAGTGAAGTCAACGTGTCTGCTTAACATGATGCAGAAGTTCGTTTTTTAGAATAAAATAAATCACATTTAGGATAACAGCCTTCTTCCTGTGACGGGAATTTGTTTGTGTCCTAGCTGTGACAACGCGATTACAGGCGGCAAACTGGCATCATGAAGGAAGTTAAAAAGAAACTGTCATCTGGAGAGTTTAAAACGATACTTAACGAGGGGAAATTTACTGTATGGAGATATTTCTGTCGGATGGCATCATAGTCGATGCGTATTCTAATAAGGCTGTTGGATATGTCCAATGAAAGAAGTGTAAAGTTTTAATGAAATATGATTGATGCCATCCTCTTTCTCCACAACAACATGGATTAACCCTCGATGGTTGGACTATGTAGATAGTTTTATAACGAACGTTGCCGTGCACTTAAAGTTTTCAAGAAAAAAGACTTGTTTGTTGTGCCTCTTCTGGTGTAGCATATAACGTGAGTTTTATTTAGGCGTAGCAGATGCGTGGCGTGTGTAGTGTGGATTTCATTCCGTTCTTGCAATGTGAATAATTTAATTTCAATATGCTTATCTCCCTCTTGTGCGCACTTGTTTGTGTGCAGGAGTGCATTTATCTGTTGATGCTCAAGTTTAATAAATGCAAGCTAAAAAAAGTACGTAAATGTGTCAGTAGTATGAACAGTTGAAACACTGGCTCCGTGGGGCTCGGGTCGGGTTCTGACAAAATATTTGAATGGCTGTCGGGCTCGTGCCGGGGTCGGGCACTTCTCTGTCGGACAGAAAAATCCGGGCTCGGTCAGAAAAATTCGGCCCGATCCACACTCTATAACAGAATAGGAACAGATAGGGAATAAAACAGGAAATGTGAGATTCCGGAAATAATCACAACCAAGGGGGATCCGAAGGCTATCCGACATTCCGACGGATAGTCAGAAAAATCAGGAGGTGCACGTCGAGCTCTCCGAGGTGCTCGGAGAGGGCATTCTACGTCGGAGAGGGCGTTCCCTGTGTCCGTCTCCGTGAAAACGGAGTAGCATATAAAAGCCTTTAGATGACATCATTGTGACAGGCCATGATGAAAGCTCTCATCATGCTAATCTGGAAGCAGTCCTAACTAGACTAGCTGAATGTGGACTCAGAGCCAAAAAGGATAAATGTGAGTTTTTTAAAGACTCCATTGAGTACTGTGGACACAGAATAGATAGAGAGGGCCTCCACAAATCACAGGACAAAATTGACGCTGTTCTGAAAGCACCTAAGCCCTGTAACGTCACCAAGCTTTGTTCCTTTTGGGGTTTTATAAATTATAATCATAAATTCCTGCCAAATCTAGCGACAGTACTCCATCCATTGAATAACCCTTTTGCAAACGAAGGCAACCTGGAAATGGACTAAACACTGTGACCTGGCATTCAAGACAGCAAAAGAACTGATAACGTCAGAAAAGGTCTTGACTCACTACAACCCAGACTTACCTCTTCGCTTGATGTGTGATGCATCGCCATATGGCATCGGTGCTGTCCTCTTCCACAAAATGCCAGACGGCTCAGAACGTCCTATAGCCTTCGGCTCTACGTCTTTAAGTGCTGCCGAAAAGAATTATGCACAAATTGATAGAGAGGGATTGTGCCTTTTATGTGGTGTGAAGAAATTCAACCAATATTTGTATGGGAAATGCTTCAACTTGATTACAGATCACCAACCCCTAGTGGCCATTTTTAACCCAAGGAAATCCATTCCGGCTATGACTGCAGCACGCTAACAAAGATGGGCATTGTTCTTAGGTGGACATGACTATGTGATAGAGTACAAGGGAATGACACAGCATGGAAATGCTAATGGTCTCTCACGCTTGCCATGTGAACCAGAGGACAATACATCTTCAGATCCAGCCGAGATGTTTCACTTGACCCATATGGAGAACTTACCTGTTACCAGCGCACAGATCAAACACGAGACAAGCAGAGATCCAATTATAACAAAGGTCCTTGAGCACAGTGGGCTTACCTGAATACTTCAGTTGACGTGAGCAGCTATCAGTGTGTCAAGGGTGCATCATGTGGGGCACCAGATTCAAAGTGCCAGCCAAGCTGCTCTCGAGAGTCCTTGAAGCACTTCATGAAGAACACATGGGTGTTGTAAAGAGGAAGAGCCTTGCCAGGAGCTACATACGGTGGCCAGGCATTGATCACCAAATTGAAGATTTAGCCAAGACATGCTCTGGATGTCAGCTGGCACAAAAGCAGCCTCCACTTGCCCCTGTCCACAGCTGGGAGTGGCCAACCGCTCCATGGCAAAGGATCCATGTAGACTATGCAGGGCCTTTCCTGGACCGCATGTTTCTTGTTGTCGTTGATGCGTATTCAAAGTGGTCAGAAGTCTTCATGGTGAAAAATGCCACATCCACAAAACTAACTATCCTGATACTAATCGGCAGGTCATTGAAAACAATGGGCAATACTCAGATGTCACTGCCAGAGAAGACGGCAAAGTTCCTACATGCGTACAGAAACATTGACCATGCTACAACAGGTCAAGCTCCAGCTGTATTGTTTATGGGAAGGTGGCTGAAGTCACGTCTAGATCGGCTGAAACCTGACCTACGCAGAGATGTGAAGCAGAAACAGTCCATCAAAGCTGGACCACGTCATGTCAGAAACTTTGTAATTGGACAACAAGTGTTGGCAAGGGATTACCGACAGTCCAAGCAGAAATGGCAGCGTGGTGAGATCCTGTCCAAGACAGGGCCTATGACATACACTGTTAAGATCGGACATGGGGTCATCTGGTGACGCCGTGCTGATCAATTGCTGGATGCAACCACTCACCATGCGACCAATTAAAAAAAACAGAGGATGACACTCCTGTTCCTGAGGATTCGGATGAATTCATGTTCCCGGATTCAGAGACTCCTCCTGATGATGGTAACAACACACCTGACACACCTGTCAATGCGAATGGCCCAGAGCTTCCTGTTCAGGACCCTGAGCCTCAAGAGAGACGCTATCCTGAAAGAGCTCACTGTCCTCCTCAAAGGCTGGAATTGTATACAAATTTAAAAAATGTAAAGAGCCATGCATTGTCATTGTCTCATGTTAAATGTTTAATGTGTGTGTGTGTGTGTGTGTGTTAGTTTAGTGTTTTAAGTGTTCGACACTAATGTTAAGATTGTGTAACACTCATGTATTAACTAAGGTTTTATTGTAAGTAATGGATATGAGCTGGACATCAATGCTGCAAAGGAGGAAATGTTATGTTAACATAAATATTTATTATGGGAACTACTTTTAGTTAAAGTTATACAATCTACTTTTCTGTTATGTGTATGATACAATTTATGTAGTACTGAGCGGTGCATTGATACACTGAACTAGAGCAGAAAGTTCATGTTTGTAACGTGTCTAAAGAAAATCCAGTAAAGGCATCGTTAACTTTACTCCGGTGTTTATTTAATGTATGTTGTGAAAGTGCAAATACACAACAAAAAGCTTTCCAAAATTAGTTTGGAAACAAATCCCTGTCTGTCTCTTATATTCTCCATTTTTCATCTATGAACACCTGCATTCAAGTAACCGAGGTCTTCATCTCAAATGTCAGTGCTTGGCATGTATGCACAAGGGAGACAGATGAGTTTCCCTCCATGACTGATGTGTTTTCCATCACCAGTGCTGACAGCTGTTTAGCTGTGGGAAATTACACCTACCACAAGACAAA
The DNA here is from genome assembly GCF_900700415.2 of Clupea harengus. Taxonomy (NCBI): domain Eukaryota; kingdom Metazoa; phylum Chordata; class Actinopteri; order Clupeiformes; family Clupeidae; genus Clupea; species Clupea harengus. The sequence goes on from NC_045173.1 coordinate 5,180,435, forward strand.
CACAAGAGATTCGCATTCGCATAAGGCTTGCATTGGATTTTAAACACTTTTACAGCAGTAATGAAATTAATGAAAACCATCAAATTGGATCTGGTTGAAAGATGATGCTGAGAAGACCTCTGTGGTTATTAAAGTGACATATTCAAACACAGACCCTTTAATTTAGCAAAGAGACAGAGCACTCACACAGTACTTAGCAATAATGAACATTTATTACATAATTTGCTGCAAACCAGTTTGGGTGAATGCATGGTGTCATAGTCAATTTCCTGTGTATTGGTTTGTTGTAAATCCCATCGTTATGCTGCCATAGGCGTAGGCTGCCACGGACCTCTCATGTGCCATGGCTTACAACTTATCCTTCCTCCTTTCTCTGCCATCACTCAAAAGTGTGGCTACTGTTCTCCACCATTATAACTTACATTTACATTTTATTTACGAATATTAGACAATCTATTAGATACCTGATTATGATGGCCACTGCAGCACAGTGCGATCATATAGTGTTTATCAAAAAGAAAACATATTTGTTTTCACAGTTTTTGGTCGACGATATCGTATACTTAGACTTCACTGATCCATATGAAACTTGGCGTGATTGTAGCCCCTCATGGCTGATGAGGAATATAAGGTTTCTGTTCCTAGGTGGGCGTGTCACTTTGGGGTTTGTGCTTTTCAGTAGGCCTACCTTAAAAACTGTGGACTCAAAAATTACGAACTTTTTATGGCAAGTTGGCCTCTTGGAAGCGCATTAACCTCGTTCATTAGAACCACTTCGTGAATAATGTTCGAAACAAAAACCTAGCACTTCACTAGCTAACATCTTGTGATGTAATGGTTCAAACGAAATTTGGTATGCTCCTACCAACATGGCTACGTCTCTTGAAGTTCCATTTGGCTTACTCTACAACCTGGTCACCAACAGCCAATGAAAATTCAGCAGTCAATACATGACTCAGATGTAAAGGTTCAAACTTAATGAAAACTGCTTGGACACCAATGATCGCTGCTTGCGTCTGTATTTTAAGTTATTATTATGAGCGTGTATATCCCGGTTCTGTTATAAATGTCGATACTCTACTGCAGTGTTTTTCAACCACTGTGCCGCGGCCGCGAGAGGCTGTCAGGTGTGCCGTGAAAAAACATAATTTTTTACATACTGTCACTTCATTGGTGAAAAAAAGCCAACTTGTGTGTTTGTGTCGTCGCGCTGTTGGTGGTATGAAGGCTCAATACTCCCCTCTGCCTGTGGGTGGCGGTACGCAGCGTAATTAATAGGCTGATTTGCTGAGGCGACAATTAAAAAAAGTGAGATTAGACCACATTTACACATAGCCGGGTATTTACAGAAACGAATATTTCTGCCCCTCCGTTTTCAAAAATAACGTCGTACACACACACACACGTTTTCAAAAAAGTTTCTGTTTACATGAGCCCGCATAAATACGCCCTTCTATGGAGGGATGCAGTAACTCCGAAAGAGACAGTAGTGATGAGCGCGACATTCGGAAGTTCTCATGCCATTCGTCCGGGAGGACGACTTCTTTCTCGAAGTTTTCCCACCAGACAGCAGTTCGCCCTGGTCGGATCCAAAACCGTCAGTGGCGACGTTGGCAGGCAATGTAGCCTACGTCTTGGGAGTGAAAGCAGTAGAAAGACTGCTGACCTCCGTGCAGTTCTTCTCCTCTGCTCCTCCATATAGAAAAGCAGTTGTGTTTGTAAATACAAACAGGCGTTTGCATTAACGTATAAATGAGCACTACCTTAACAGCATCCATGATCAGTAAGCAAACTAACTGTAAACAATAGGACGCTCACATGATGTGATGCATTTTTAGTCGCATACTGTGACGTTTGAGAACCTAAAACTCCGTTTGACCTAGTTCACACGCAAACACAAAAACGGAGTTTTCAGAAATCTCCACTTTGGCCGGAGTTTTTAGAAATGATCGTTTTCCGTGATAAAACCTCCGTTTTCGTGTAAATGAAAGGCCAAAACGCATGAAAATATATGCGTTTTCCCATCGTGTAAACGGGGTAGATAGGTACACGCATAAAAGTCTAATGGAGAATTTTTTGAAAAGAAAACTAGGTCCTGATCAAGATCCCCCCCACACCTGATCCAGAAGAGCCCAGTACAAGTGGGTGTCAAAAGAAGGCTAAAACGGTGAGCTCAAGACAGTACAGTGATGAGTATCTGTCATTTGGATTTTCCTTCACTGGGATTCCCGCCGCACCGAGTACGTTGTGCGTTGTGTGTGGGGAAAAGCTAGCTAACAGTGCCATGGTCCCTGTCGGTAGGAAAACTGTATGATCAGGGAAAGTGTATTAAAACCGGATGTCGTCACTTTAAGCCGGTCTCTGGTTGGATAAAGCTTTTCAGCAGAAATGGACAAGGACCTTTGATTTATTCTGTAGGAACCATGCCGATGCCTGACTTTTAATATTGTGTGACGTTGTTGAAGTTCAAGTTCAACATTAATAGCGATTGAATTACCCTTGTGTCGTGTAATCGCTAGCGGTAAATAAACGTTAATAACTTGAATGACTGATTAAGGATATATGTTACACATCACAAACACATGTAATCGATGGGTTTTGGGGGAAATGAGGTAATTGGTTAGCTTAAATTGCAGTATCTTAGGCGAGCTAATTGACCTGGCTAGCTATAGCGGAATTAACATTGCTAGCTTTGTGTTTGGTCATATAGCTTCGTAAAAGTTCGGTTAACAAGTCACTTGTGTGTTTAGTTGTATGACTTCGTAAAAGTTCGGTTAACAAGTCAATTGAGCATTAAGCCACCTGACTATAATCGGTCTATTCATATTAGCATGCTAACGTTAGACTTATTAGCAGCGAGGCTAGCTAGCTACTATGTGTTCCAATGGATTGTTGGTCTAAGCGTTAGCTTCAGTTAAGACCTACGTGTACCACATGAACAACTAAACGAGTCAATGTAGACATATAAAAAGTTGTGTAGATAGCTTTATTCACATAAGCCGTATAACTTCACAAAAATAATAATAATTTAAAGAAAACCGATCGTTTGCATGCCAGGCGATCAACACAACTTCTCAACTAAAAAGTAAAGGTCCTTGTCCATTTCTGCTGAAAAGCTTTATCCAACCAGAGACCGGCTTAAAGTGACGACATCCGGTTTTAATACACTTTCCCTGATCATACAGTTTTCCTACCGACAGTCCCTAGCAAGCTTAAACGCCACTTGCAAACTAAACACCCTGCGCTCCAAGACAAGGATCCAAACTATTTTGTTCGTTTGCGTGACAACACTGTGAAACAGGCTACTATGATGACAAAGGTCACAAAGGTGTCCGAGAGAGCCCTGGAAGCTAGCTATTTAGTAGCGGAACTTGTAGCTAAGTCAAAAAAGCCACACACTGTGGGGGAATCATTGATATTACCTGCCTGCAAAGCCATTGTCAATGTCATGCTAGGCCCAGATGCAGTGAAGGAGATTGCTAAAGTTCCCCTCTCAGATAACAGCATAGCGAGACGTATTGATGACATGTCTGCTGACATCGAGAGCATTGTTTTGGAGAAGGTACGCTGCAGCGGGAAATTTGCTTTGCAACTCGATGAGTCGACAGATATAAGTGGCCATGCCCAACTCCTGGCTAACGTGCGCTTTGTGGATGGAGCTAGCACTTAACGATGTTCATATACCATGACAGTTGTTGTTCTAATTGCATGTCTTTTGTTCTACAGGTGTGTGGCGGTAATGCAGCCTGTCCAAAATGATCTGTACCTGGGCATAAAGCCTGTGCCATCTTGGCATTAGGATGATGTTAAGTTTAATAAAATATAACAAATAGAACACGCGTTTCCCTGATTTCTTAGAGTATATTATGCTCATGCTGAAACTATGTTTGGGTTTGATTTTCATATCATTTCCGGTTGTTGGTGTGCCGCGAGATTTTTTCTGTGTCTTAAGTGTGCCTCGACGCAAAAAAGGTTGAAAAACACTGCTCTACTGTATGTTACTGGCGCTATATAAATAAAATTGAATTGAATTTAATAACATTGTGATTACTTTACTTGTACACTTGAGGGCACTAGCTAGAAATCACAGAGATCACATACAGGGTGTAGAGAGAGATTTCAGTATGCTTTAGTTCTATTGTTTGTCTGTAATTTATCAAATTTAATTGTTAGTGCTTTTTGCCTTTTGTGTGCATGTTCATTTATTTACTTATTATCTTTATATATATATATATATATATGATGAGAAATGAATCACTGTAGTATTAATCACCTTCAATGGAGGATTTCACTGTCTGGTGAACAACTGATCAAAACTTTTTTATTGTATTGGTTTGGTTACCACAACAGAAAAAGCATGACATGCATTGTTCTAAAGTCCATACACATTCTACTGGAAACATTATTGAATAGTTTGTGTTATTCTTCCTGTTGGTTTGCATGTAGAAGAGAGCCTCAAGGTCTGTTGGAACATTTTGTGGTCAAAATGATTTGATTGTTGACCTGGTTTACTTATCACAGACAAAAGATTAGTCAAACAAGAAGCAGAATCTGTTAGAGACTTCTCCATACAGACACAAGCAAGCGAACTTGGATATAGTTTCACATCTTTCACATCTCATGCTGTGAAAGTTCACTTTGTGGACAGGATATTATTGAGGCTGACAAAAGTGCCTAATGGTTTTACTTGAGATTGAGTTCAATTAAATTACTTTTCCAGATTTACAATAAATGTCTTTGCTCTTCCATTTTAGCTCAATTCATGAGACTCAATGCGATCATTTCTTCCTTTTGCACATGGCAGTTTCCTCATTTTGTGTAAGTACAAGAGAGGCTGTATAAATCCACACAGAGCAAATATAAATGTGTTAATGATGTCCACTACGCAAATCCAGTCGTCTTTAGAAAAACTGCCACAGAGACCCATGACAGTCACAAATATGTGGTCACAAAAAGTGATAGCCAGAATGACAGTGATGGTTTTGAAAGCACTTTTCTTCATGCCGTTCATTCTGTCCCTCTGTCCTTCACCTTCTCCAGGGCTGGGACGCTTCAGAGCCCATAGAACAGACAGACTACAGAATACATCAAAGGACAGCAAAATGACAAAAAGAATAGCAAACTCAAATATAAGGAAACCAGGTGTAGAAATCCCTGCTGCCAAAGTAAATCCCACTGTAACCATCCCAACCATGGCAGTGCAGGCTTTCTTGTTTCTCAGGGTCTTGTACTTCAGGTAGACTAAAGGATGCACCACTGCCAGATAACGCTCCATGCAGATGAGACTTTGGAAGAGTGGACGGGCAGAAAAAATGAAGGCGTAGGAAGGCAGCACCACATAAAGAAGGCAATGGTTACTCGTAACCAGATAAGCACTATTCCCAACAACGACAGTTAAAGAAAAGGACAGCTCACACAGGGCCAGGTTTAAAGCGTAGAACCTGGAAATGATTGCATGTTGTGTCACGATCAGCCAGATGAAATACATTTGAAGGGGAGAGCCCAGTAAGAAATACATGCTCTCGCCTACAAGGTAGAATCTCACATGATCTACTTTCGCACAGCGGTACAACTTTTCAATATCTGATTCTGGGGAGCTCGTGTTGAGGAAGCACATCTTCTCTGCAGTACCAGGGCAGCACCTGTGAAAAGAAGGCAAAGGATAAAAGATGGAGCCTTAACATGCCAAGCCCCATCATACATGAATACAAAATCCTAACGTTTTCTAGGCTGTAAATGGAAAAGTAACCTTTTACAACATCACATTTGCTGACTTGACCAAACAGGAATATTTCATAGATGTGACCCATGCCAAACAATACAGACATAGCAAATGTGCAATATATTTGACAAATGTAATTTAGCTTTTATTAGATGCCCTTCATAGAAGCTTTCATTGTGTATTTTCTTCAGATCTAATAACTGAGTGTTTTGCCATATTTACTGCTTTCTGTTCTGTGTTTAGTGAAACACCTCATGGTCATATTTGTTATGAATAATCAAATTAAATAGCAATAACACCTTTCATGGTGTACAAACATTCCTCTATTAGAGCATCAAACTAAAACCTGATTTACTGTAAATATGTTTTGACAATATGTTGTGCATAATAAATCATGCCGTACGTACCCTCTTCAGATTCACTTTGTGATCGCCTTGTGAAAGGTTTCATGTGGAGTGATGCACTTGGTCATAGTCTCGGCTGTATAACTCACTGCACTGAGTGTATGCGACTGTTTGTTTGACTGTCCCAATATATTTGAAATTCAAATCAAGGACAGAAAGTAATGTAGTCGCGTCAAACACGTGCGTCAGGTTGTCATGCACACGTTGTCCGATGCGACAGAAAGACAATTGCAGAAAACATTGTTATTATTGGGTGCACTGAAGGAAATTGGGTTGACCACATCCCTCTGACCTAAGCACCTGTCTCTGCTGAGTGCTGCTCCTTACTGCTGATCACAGTGGTTATTTTAGTGGTTTATTTAGGGGACAAATGATGCACATCCTGTGATGTGCATCATTGCAAGAATAAAGCTTGTTTCCTGATTGATCATTCTCTGACTAAGTCTCCACCAATCTTTGGTACCAGAAAAATGACCAACAACAGTGAGGATGAAATAACAGCTGCAAACCAAATGGGCTGTGCATTGACTCACACAGACAAGACATTTGTAAAACTTCCAAAAACCAATTTTTTATTTTTTTATTTGTTCTTTGTCTTTACAGTTCCTCTGTTGCATGGAACAAAAATACTATATGTACATCACAGCAAGAGTTTGGCGTCAGTGAAATAAAAGACCACGGGTGGAGGAATGAGCAGAACCCCGTTTCTGAAAGTTTCACAATGCTGTCCCATTAGGCCCATTGATGTGCTTCGTTTTCCAGTGCTGCAGTGAGAGCTACATACAGGACAGAAAGTGAAAAGGAGGGATAAGGAGCAAGAACATCAACTTTGTGTTTTTACTCACAATGTCTGTGTGTTGACTATTTTTACTGTCAATTAAAAAATAAAGTTTCCCAGCTGGTAGAGGGAATGCCATGTCTTTTCCATAAGTTTGTAAATCTGTTATGTTTGTAAATCTGTTAGAGCTCTGGAGGCGGTGCATTCCACTTCATTTGTGTGTATGTGTAGTTGGTCATGGCATGGAGGCTAACAATGGTGCCTGTAGCTGGCAGTACCTCTAGATTCTCATAGTGTTTCAGGCTGCTGCAGTGACTCTTCTTGGCTTCCTCGTCTCCACAGGAGAACTTGGCACACACCGGACAGAAGAACCCCGTCCTTGGCTCCAGGAACTCCATACCTGTCATCAAATACACCCTTAAGCAATTCAACAGCCGAGTGCACATATAAATTTGCACCTCACTGGCATCATGTCATTTGTCCGGTGGCTGTCATCTGGAAGATACATTTCACAAAAGTCACAGCACATTTTGTTTGTGCGGGTAAACAGTCATTGGTTTTAGAACCTAATCGTCAATGCCAGTGCTTATTCGGCATACTGGTTTGCCGCCTTTACTTGACAGTGTCATAATGCAGGTAATATCAGGCTGAAATATTTTTTTTGTGGGAAATACAGCATCAAGCAATATATTCAAATTCATTTAATTAATTAACAATACACCTTGTTTAAGAGCACAAAATATGTCATACTCCACACTGCAAGCAAATTGGGGGCATTGTATCACTAGATTTGTCCACCCCTACCTCTTCTCTGAGTAACCACAAAGCTGGGCCCAGATGTCAGAGGCTAAAGCCTACGTGTAGCAGTGGCATCTCCACCACAGACTCACCTACAGGATGAGTGGGGTCAAAAGGGGGCAAGCTGTAGTCTTTAGCAAAGGTTGGCTCTTTACAGATCCTCTTTGTCACCACCTCATCCTCATCCTCATCCTGATCTCTCCTGCGCTTGGGCCCCTCTGAAGTAAGATCATCAGATGGAATGCCATCAGGTTTATAATAAAAAAATACTATTACTATGATGGATCACAGAAATGAATAGAACCTGAAATCTCACCAGTAACGTGTGATGTGGGTGTAGTGGTTATAGCCTCGTCCTGGTTCTTGGAATCTGCCTCCCCCTCCTTTTCCTCCGTTATGCCCACCACATCCGCTGGGACAAAAGTGGCTGTCTGAAGGTCCTTGTCTCCACCAACCTCCTCCAAGGAATCGCTACAATCTACCAAGAGGAGCCAACTTCAACTTGTGGACATTGCCAAGCATTGCCAACAAAAAGAAAATATTTATTAATGAGCTATTTATTTATTTACATTCATTTATAAGATCTGGTTATGTTGACATAGATTTTCCACGCAACCTTGTCTGAAAAAAAAAAAACCCTCAATGAAAACACCACACTCACTGATGGGACCGAGGGTGATGACCTCCTCACCACACTCACTGATGGGACCGAGGGTGATGACCTCCTCCTTTTCCTTCCCGCCTCCCTGGCCAGGCATGTCAACACTACCAGTGCAGCTCTCACACTCCATGTTCTACAATTAATATAGAGGTGAAAGATGCGCCGTAAAGATGAGGTGAAAGAAAATAGGCTTCAAAATAGGCAACAAAGCCGACTATTTGCTTTACCAAAACCAAAAGGAAAAACCTGCTGTGTATCCTCGTCTCCATTTTCGTCCGTGACGTTCCCGTCAACTCCCGCTCCACGTGTTCTGCTCTCCATCTTCTTCTCCACTCTGGTCACCCTGGTGTCCTCTGAGCCTGCTTCTGTGTTGTCTGGGAGGAGGCTTGAGGTGGTGGAGTGGCCATCTGAAGTCACAGCAGTCTCCTCGGGTGGCTGGACGGGCTCCTCTGCAAAGTTCCCCACCTCATCTACCGTCACAAAGTCTTCCATCTCACAGACAGGGTCATTCTCCATGTTGTCTCCCTAATTCAAAAGACAAAGAGAGAGGAGAGGAGTGTGAATAGAAGAGGGTTTCCTTCAATCATAGTGTGACGCAGTGCTATCAATACGGTTGAGTATGTGCTCTGTCTGCTGGACCAACAATGGCTCTTTGGCATTGTGGTCAGGGTTAGGGTGAAGGTTTGGCATGTGGTCAGGGTTAGGGTGAAGGTTTGGCATTGTGGTCAGAGTTAGGGTGAAGGTTTGGCAATGTGGTCAGGGTTAGGGTGAAGGTTTGGCAATGTGGTCAGGGTTAGGGTGAAGGTTTGGCATTGCGGTCAGAGTTAGGGTGAAGGTTTGGCATTGTGGTCAGGGTTAGGGTGAAGGTTTGGCAATGTGGTCAGGGTTAGGGTGAAGGTTTGGCATTGTGGTCAGGGTTAGGGTGAAGGTTTGTTACCCTGTAGACCTGGGTACCTTGAATAGAATGGTGTCAACCCTCCTGTTTTCACATACCATATCTTGATCCTTGTTCTGCGTAATGCCTCCTTCTCGAAGTGTAGGTTTCTCAGATGAACCAGGTGGACGTTTGTCAGGGGGCACTTCCTTATCACCTCCCTTTGGCTCTGTGGCAGCCTTCATAGCCGACCGTGACTTGCACTCTTGCAGCAGGGCTTGCAGGAGCGTGGGGGTGAATTTCGGCAGGTCAAGGGTCGTTCCAGGTGCCATCGCATTCCCCCCACTTCCTTTGGCCTCTGTCTCACCATCGCCGTTCACAACTAGAGCCTGAGATGTTGGGGCATCCTTCCCTGCTGGATGCAAAGCTGGCGATTTCTCTGCTACTGGTCCCATGGTGGAGTTGTCTGTCTGTTCAGTCACTGTGGCCTCACCGGAGGAGGCTCCCTGTTCAGTCACTGTGGCTTCACCGGCGGAAGCTTCCTGGCTCTCAGTGGCAGCCGGGGAGGTATTTGGCAAAGCTGCCATGTCTGGTATATTGGTATCAGATGAGGCGGAAGTGGAAGTTAATAGATCACTGCAAAAAAAAAGTAAATACATAAATCTATATGACAGTGATAGCTGATGATATCTGCCATTAGTGCAATGCACTGGATCTTATTCATGAAAAAAATGTAACATTTGTCAACTAAAACGTGTATGCGTCAGTGATATTCGGGTAAAGTACCTTTTAGCCTCCTGATTTTTCTTGACCTGAAAAGGGTAAAATACACTACTTACCCCTATTCTTAGTACTGTGAAAGTATTTACTATGGATTATCCTAAATAAGGCAGTACTGACTTAACTGAAAGGCACACCTACCCCGGTGGCATCTGGCTTCATGTAGAAGGATAAGGGATTGTTTTGCACAATGCACGAATACTTCTGGAAACGCTTGTAGACGGTCTGGGCAATGGCAGCCGTTTCCATCTCAAAGATTATCTGCCGGGGTTTAAGATAGGTAATGATCATTTTTATGAGGTTTTGATAATCTTGGACTATAGTGTAAACACCAGGACCAACCAAAACTCAATATTCAATAATATGCAATACATTAGAAAATTGCCTGCTGCACAGACGCACAGACGCACACGCACACGCACACACACTGTCCCACCTTGTTGTGGTTGAGCACCAAGCTTCGATTGATGTTGCCAAACCGTTGGATGAGCTGCTGTACCTCTCTGGCTCCATTTGGTGTGACTGGAACATTGTTTACAACCAGCAGCCTGTTCCAAGCCGTTAACGCTCCCTAACCAAGAGGCAGTCACAAGGCTGACAGTCACTTTCAGTTCACCAAGATTCAACCCTATTTAAGAATATTTTACAAGTCCAACACGCCTTTGATACAACAATGATGTGCAACAGGAGAAAGCTATACGTGGACTCACACAAGGTTTGTCAGGTCCCATCATCGCATGGAATAGTGTTACCTGCACAAGAAACATTTTTAATCACAATGACAATGATGAAATTGATCACTGTGTGGAAGGCTTGAGCAAGTGTAGCAGGGCATTCAGCACATATAAGCATTGTTTATCACAGTCTCGCCATCAGTAGGTAGCTCACCGGCCTGCTAAGGTCCACCGACACTGACAGCTGCACCATACTCAGCTGACAATCACTGATGGAGGCAGGCACGTTCACCAGCTCCTGAGCCGAGCTCCCGTCAGGTAGAACCACCACAGCCTAGAGACACACATTCATCTGTGAGAAGGAGGGCTCTGTGCTACAAGTGTAGCTTTCAGGGACTATGACCATTTGTACCTTGCCCTCTGCAGTAGCGATGATGACCTCTGTTGGAACTCCACATGGGGTGGCCAGTTTCACAATGTCATTCTCAGTGTATCCACTTTCAGGAAGCCCAGAAATCAGGACAATGCCCCTCTGCAGCACAAGACAGGCTTTAGAAAAAGGTACTGTTGGGTATCTGTTCTGAATGCTCTACTGGCCCAAACATTGTGGTGTCCTTTACGTTCTACAATATAGATTCTCACCTCATCTGTCGTCCACTTCATTTTCTCTGTAGTTTCTATAAAATGACGCAAATACGGAAAGTGAGGAGTCCTCAAAAGGCAATGGCATTTCCGCATAGAGCTGCACAATGGTTGGTCAAAGCTGTTTTTCTGTTATTCAAGTTCTGTCAATTGTATTCTTACAAGCTGGGCCTTACCTTTGTCCTTGGTGTCTGTCTGTTTGCCCTGCACTGATGCCACGACTGGTTTGGGATCTGCTGCCTCAGCCTTTGGGTCAGACTTAGATGAATGACACATTGGCGAAGGTGAGGGGGGCTGGTCTGTTTTGGTGGAGGTGGAAGCAGGCGACCTGCCGTGGGACGTCCTTCCCTGCGAGGAAGAGGAGGACCCTCGCCTCTCAGACACTTTGGCTTTGTCGCGTCTAGGAGAGGAGGACGGGTGCCTCTTGCTGTTTCTAGAGGATGAAGAGGACAAGGAAGAGCAGGGGGAGGAGGACAGAGGGTGTCCTGCAGCACGCTTGTGGGTCACATCATAGGGGAGCCTGGGGCGGTCATGGGAGACATGCCTTGAGGACACTCCGTCTGTGGAATTTCGTGACACAGTATAGCATCACTTTCATGCAGCTCAATCAACCCAGTTATTGAATCTACATAGTAATCTTATCATTTTATAGAACCTCTGTTGGCAAGCACCAATTGGAAACACTAGGTTATTTCACAAACAGAAAGGCTATCCCCTTTTCTAAACACAGCACCTTGTATCCATGTTAAGTGTCTACCTGTGGGAATGTGGCCGGAACTGTGGTGTGGGTGGCTCTGTCTGCCAGATGAATAGGGTGACCCATGCCGGCCATGGTGAGGGGGTGGATGTTGTGGCTGGTGAGAAGGCAGGGAATGGTAGAGGGAGTGTCTGTATGGTGAGAGACGCTGAGGTGATCTCCAGCGGTGGCTCCTGGACATGGGGCCTCTGCTGTGGCCATGGTGGCTCGGGGAGCGGCCTGGCGAGGAGCAGGAGGACCGGGAGGCGGAGTGACCACTGTGACAGTCAGACCGACAGTCCTGAGAGGGAGAGTGATCTCTGCTTTGATGCAAGAGGGAGAACAGTTTGTTGACCATCTGAATCTAAGACATCAGCAGTATATCTCGTACGCGTCCACTGTAGTACATAACTCACTCACCTGGGCCAATGACTGGAGCCTGGTGGTTTCCAGTCAGGGTACCTAGAAGGGAGAGAGGCGATAAAGTCACAACTGTCAACACCGAGACATATGGCAGTTGAGGCAGTTGCTAAACTCAGGCTAGATTTTAGGCAGCTGCTTGAAGTTCTTCTGTGACGGCATTGAAATGGGAAGTTACATTAAATATGTGATCTTACTGATTCCTGAGATCTTTGCACCCTGCTGTGTGGACCACTGTATTGATGTGGCTTTGCCAGTCCTATGAGACAGAGACAACAAGGAGGCACTCATTTAGGACACAACAAAACATCATGCATCTTGACTGCATGTCCCGTTACAGAGGCTTGGAACAATTTGTGTCCCTGCATCGTGTCCTTACATAAGATAATGAACTTAGCCTCTCACCTTAGCATCTTCACACTGCACCCCACACAGCGAGCACATGTGGGGATAAACTCTGGGCAGGAACGCCATGTAGTCCTTTACAATAGTGGGTGTTGGAACTTTCCCGGAAGGTGGGCTGTGAGAGGTTCGGCCATGTGACCTTAAACAGGGGCTAGGCCTCCTGTGGTCTTCCAGATATTTCCTCACCTCTTTTATGTTGACTGTTGGCTCCGCCTTATGCTTGGTGGGAGAGAGAGGCAAAGGCTCACGCTTAATGCTTTCCTGGCTGGCATGGCCATATTCAATGACCTTTCCTGGGACCTGTGTGACTATGCTCAGGTAGCTGGGTGGCTGAACAGCAGCAGTTGGGGTTGGGTTTGATTTTGGGCCGAGGTGAGGAGGCATGGAGCGCTGTGAGTATTCAGGAGGGGACACTGGAGCATTCCTGCTGGCTTTGTGGCTCCTAATGCTCTGCAGTATAAATGGCAGGGTTTCTGGGGTGAGCTGGCTGTCGGGGTAGTGGCTGAGAAGCTCCAGGTCCTCGCTAGAAAGGCCAAAGCTAGCCAGTACATTGCCCACAGAGTCAGAAATGGACTCATCCCCTGCTGGACCTGATGAGTTCCAGGAGGTCCCTGAATGGGCCATCACTGTTGATGAATGGATGTCAGTTAACTGTGGAGTCGGGGGCAGATTTGCAGCATGCTGTGGGGCAAAATATGAGCATGGGGTCTTGTACTGGGACCAGTCTTCACCACCTGGCTTCTCTAGGTCACGTGTAGATCTAGATGGGATGTGCATACCATGGCCCTGAGAAGCCAAGGCATCTGGTCTTAAGCAAGTATTCACCCTCTGGTACTTGGGAACCTCCAGCTCCTCAGGGATGGCAGGTGGAAAGGCTGACTGTTTGTAGCCCTGTGAGGTGGAGGGATTCTCCTGGTTGATAGCCACCGGCATCAGGTGCCTAGGCCGACAAAAGTCAGCGCCCTGGGGCCTATACATGGGGACAAGTGCGCTGGCCGAGGTGGCTGCTGCCCGCAGCAGACCAAACAGGGCCACCGGGTTACTGCTGTGCTGGTTGCTGATACTCAGGGCACTGAGCTGGTTGAGGGCGAGTTGAGCCTCAATCTGGGCCAGCTGGAGCACAGCAGCTCTGGCAGGAGCGAGGAGAAGAGGGTTGTTCAACAAGCCACTGGCCAGCTGAGGAGAGCCCACCAGCTGAGAGTGTGCGTGCGACTGCACTGAGAGCCTAGACAGGGGCAGAGGAAAATAGAGACATGGAGTAGTGAGCAGAAAAATATGACATCCCTGGATTTACTTTGATATCTTTGAAAGGAACAGCAATGCTATGTTATGCTGATAGTTTATTTTAAGTTTAGCGAAGTGTGGAGTTTACACTGCGCTCCGACTCGGACGCACGTTTGCCAGAAGTCTAAAGTTCCTAAATAGGGTTTACCGAGTTTACGCCACATTAGACGCCCTATCCTGTTTTAAAAAAAATCTTAGCCAGCTTGTTGAGTTATGGCTGACGTGTATGTACACATTCTAAGCAGTCATCCACACAGGCTCAGACATTTAGAAATGATTTTGCTTTCCATTGAATGGCAAGTTGACATTTCCCTGATGGTCATGCTTAGGCCTACTTATCGTCATGTCATAGTATATTCGCCACTGGAGACACGACAAGTTTAGATTCACCTGTCAGTTATCTTAAAATGGGTTAGGCTAAAAACCCAAGTTGTCCTGCGTGAAAGACCTGGGGTCATCACCTTGTGATTTCACATAGTAAGACACAACTTAAGCGAATCGTTAAGCATATACAACAGAGCTGTTCACTTAACTTTAGACTTAAGACTTAACTTTCACTACAACGCAGGAAAGAAATCACGGATACACTGCAAGTTAGCAAGCTATCTATCTAACTTAGCTAACAGTACATGGTAAGGCCATTGTCAATGTTTTGACAGACTAACGTTATTCGAAAACAGAAAAACGGAAAAGTAACGAGTTCTGAGACTCAGGTATATTATTAACGCTCTTACCTTTTATACTATGTTTTATTTCACAGTTTCTGACACATAGCCAAATTTGATAAATGTTAGTATTGGCTACGACGCGCTACTCTCGGCTGCATCACACAATTGTTTCAGCTGCACGCATCGAACAGGCTCAGCTAGTTGAGCGACGAAAACACGATTTGTGGCAACGTCAAGTGTAAGTTGCTTAGTTTAGTAGTTTAGTTATACCTTTATAGCTGCAGCTTATTTGATCTGTTTTAGTAGGTTATTTAAAATCTAGGAAACGCAATATTTGCGGTTACGTATCATATGATGCATTAAGTGATGTACTATGTCACTTCCAAAGACAAGGTAGATGTAGGCCTTTAACATGGGTATCCTATAATGTTATGGTTATGGGTATCCTATAATGTTATGGTTATGGGTATCCTATATTGTTATGGTTATGGGTATCCTATAATGTTATGGTTCTTGCCATTTCTTTTCCCGACAGCATAAGGGAGGCAGCCCCTCACTCTCTCTCTCTCTTTCTCTCTCTCTCGGCCCTTCAATTTCTCCCTTGCTTATGATAATGTTCGCTCAAAAGTTATAGAGAGCTTTCCTTCTGTCAAGGTTCTGTAAAAGTTTTTTTATGAATTAGCATGGTTTAATAGATTCAATAGAGACATCAGTTTGGATTCTCACCTGCAGGAGTAAATGTCCAAAAGGCTAATGTTACACTAAAAGTTTGGTCATAAATTATGTTAATGTTAATCATGTTATGAGAGAGCCTTAAACAGCCAACAACATGTTTCATATCCCTTACAAAATAGTTTTTATTGTAGGCCTATGATACTAAAAGCATTATACCTATGTGTATGAAAATGGACTTTGCATTTAGCTTACACAATAGCTTTCTACATCAGTAGACATTTATAAAAATAAATAATTCAATATTGAATAAAATGATACAACTCTTATGCTCTGTACCTCATGTATTACATTTGCATCGGCGATAGCTATTATGTTACATCCTAATATGTAGGCATACTTCCAATGTTATACATTACCTTATCCATTACATGATGTACATTTAAAGCACATTCATGTAGGCTACATTAGCTATTGTGGACTTCCCCTGAATGTAAAAGCATAAAGGCCAATACTCCAAGATATACTGTATCTAAGACATGGCCAAATCTGCCACTGTCAATTTTCTTCAGAGCATTTGTGTGCAATAACTCTGTATTGGATTATTGGCTTCTCTGTGCCCTTCCCTTCCACGGGCCCAGCCTCATGAGCTGTGTTGATTCCAGTACATGCCATGGGGTTGTCTTTCATCCTCTCACAACCCCCCACTCCCTGACACCTGTTCCCTAACAATTTGGCATCTCTCCTAGTACCATTCAACGAGGTGAAAGACATATTTGTCCAATGTAAATTAAACCTCTTAGGCTCTCTGGCTCATGCTGCCATCTCACCATGGCCCCTGTTATGCTGTGCTCATGATTATTTATTAGGGGAGAAAGACATTATTCAAAGACCTATCTATGAGATCACATCCTGTTGATTTATGTTACAGTATGTGTAACTATTCAACCATAAGCTCAAAACATCATACAGGGTTGTTTGCATTGTATTTCATGTCAGTGGTGTGCATCTGTAGGGTAATTACATTCAGTTTTTGATAAATGTCATTCTGCCTGCATTTGCAAATCATGTCAGCGTTTGGCCTCTCTTGCGGAACCTTTTCATTCAGCCTCTAGGGCTGTCTCTTATGTTATCACATAGAAAAGCAGTAAAAGTGCCCTGAAATACCCCTACAATTCACATACTTATAATAACCACCTGCTTCATGTGGCATTGTTGATTCTGAGATGTTGTGAAAGCCATCGTTCCATATATTGTATTGGTTGATGTGTTCTACAGCAAAGACTCTTAAAAGCACACCTCTAATACCAGTACATGAACAGAAAATTAAAGTATATTGGATAAAAATGGGATTACCCTCACCCATGATTTTCATTAATAAGGACACATCTCCAGGCATTATCCCCTGCATGACACCTGTGATCCTCAAAAATGGGACTGCCCTCTTTGATAGGGCAGCCAAGAGATGGCTGGAATCCTACGTTTGGAGAAATAGCCAAAAGGTACAAAATTGGGAGTTCATTCCATTCCTCACCCTATTATTTTTCTCTGCAAGTATAAAGGTACCTCATGAAAAGATTTAATCGCATTTAATTTGCAGCACATTGTCAATGAAAGCCAAGTGATCTGCTAACGTCAACTGGTGGATCAACTGAGTCAGTCCATGCAAGCAATGTTGGATCAACTTTTCTTTCATATTTAAAAAACAATGTCATAAATAAATTCTCATTGTTCTTTGGAGCAAAATAAGCTTTTTCTTTCTTTCCCAATTAGTGCACAGCACAGAGTCAACTCTATGTCTGACTATTGCAGCATCAGGGAACTGTGTGTCACATGCATACTGCCAACAGTTTGTTATTAGTGTTTCTGTGGACTTGACAGAACGTAAATCCCTCACCTCATTGTCAAGTCTCATAAATTCTCCACTTTGCATTTGATGTCTACTTGTCAGTGCTTTCCTTTAGGAAACAAAAACAAGCCTAATTGATTTCCCATATGGATTATTCTGATACCCTTCGCAACCAAAACATCAGCAAAGAACCAGTTTAAGATCTCTGTGTGCCGTTGTGCCCTGTTTTGAGTTCTGACATAGGCCTATTGTGGCTTACCTATCTGACCTAATGATCCTCAACATACTGAAATTAACAGGAATGAGGTATATAAACACATGATGGGACATTTCAATGTTTTTTCCAGCATTGGTGTCAATATGCTGCCCATGACTCGGATAAGTGAGTTTGGAAGGGTTAGAATGTAAGATCAGGAGACTCTGAAGTGATGTAGTGAAGACAGCTGAAAATCACACCTCAGCCACACTGGGACAAACAGAGCAGCATGGGGTTGAGACGCTTCCACCTGGGGTTGCCAAACAAGTAGCAGCGGTACAAACACAGCCAACCAGGGTTTCATCTGGTATTTCACTGGAAATGATAAGTTAGCATATTCCATGTTTTCAATTGAAAGGGGCTTTGCATCAACAAGTATCAATTTATTTCCCTGACTATAGCAGAGGATTAAGAATTTGTCTTGAATTATTGGTTATACCTCAGATAATCATGAACATGAGAGCTATGATCTGGAAACCTCATCTGCCCCTCACTCTAGTTTTGCCCCTCCTAAAGCTACATTTTAACGACCAACAGCTGTAGCAGCTCAGTGGCACGTGGTGGACAAGGGTGTAAATTAGAGGAATGGACTCACACCATGACTCATTCTGAAATGTTACCACTCACTGACCAATCACCACCTCACCATAGAGCATAGAGCCATTTGTAAAAATTAGCTTTGTAGGTCAAAAAGTCTAAAGGGCATTTAGATCAGAGTAGTAAATGATTCTCTCTCTCTCTCTCTCTCTCTCTCTCTCCTTCTCTCTTTAAACTCCTGCTCATTCCATTTCCTATGCCAGTCTTAAGCTATGCCTGTCTCTCGGGTGTCCATCTGTATAGCTGAGGCTGAAAATCTTTTTTAGGAGACTCTTATTTTTAGCCTATCACACGCTGAAGCAAGCATAAGGTTCACCAAAAGGATGCAATGCTACACATTCTAGATTAGTTCACAGACTGTGGCAGAATAAAGGCCCCAGGCAGGAGAACACTGCTCTCAGAGTTTTCCCCAACAGAGCCAAGAGTTGTCAAACAATTAATTACATCTCTTAATTTGAGCTGGCTAAACCAAAGCATTAAAAACAGATTATAACAGCAGCTAATAGCTGTTCAAGGCATGCTGGTGGGATGCTCTCGCTACAGTACTAAATCAAAGTTCTCTTGGAACGCAGGGGCCATTCCTGGATCATGCAATCTAGTGTGACATCATGTGACATTAGGACGAAGGGCAATCCACCAAATAAAACTGGGCAGGAACGTGATGATGGCACACCTTAGCTAGATATACCCCTCCCCCTCTTCAGGACCTGGTGTTAAGCTCCTGGAATAGATTTGATTTATTTTGATGGATATAACACCATCAGGGCCTGCACCAGTGTCTCGAGTAATATGAAGGTGGTCAGCCTAAAGGCCACGAAGGCTTAGTTTCACAGGCGGATGACTGAGGCTGCGTGTCAAGATTTGATTACTGCCAACAGCCATGATTTGGCGATTCCCATCTCTCTAGGACATGACGTCCTGAGGAAGAAGACCTCGTGATGGTGTTCTGTCTGTGAAAACATATCTGTAGCAAAGGGAAAGGTATGAGCTGAGGGTGTGAGAGGCAATATACGATACCCAAACAAGTTCCGAAAGGTTCTCAGATACTTCTTGCAAGTGAGTCATCACTAGTCTATTAGGCTACTATAAAAATCCTCATGAAATTAAAAAGCCCTTATAAGAATAAAACTCTGTGAGGAAAATGCCACAAGCACATGAATGTCAAAGAAACAGCATTTCTGTGCTGCAAATCCTCAACTGAAACCACTCATACCATACATCAAGAGTAATCCAGTAGACTTCACAACCTGATTAAAAATATCTTTATCACCATTCAGATTACTTCAGTAGGGTTCACCTCAATTAATCTTCATTTTTTATTTTGACCTCAACGTTTTCTCGCAAACATATTCATATTCATCATGATGATTTCATGAGGCACCAAAGCAAAGGTCGTAGTATCTCGATGTACATGCACTCATGTGTATATTCACTCCTCCCCACTTAAAATGGATTGATTTATCTTCCTCCACTGGCATGTGTCAAAAAGATTGATCTGTTCTGTTTTATTACCCCAAGGTTGTGAAAGAACCTGACCTGATGTTAGATGTTTATATAAACCGCACAAATTTACAAGCTGCATCCTGCACTGTTTCTAGTTTTTTTCTTCCCTGCATCAAACACCATTCTCAAAAGCAGTTTATCTGAAATACACCACAGTTTAAATATAAAAAAGACTGCTTCAGATAAACAAACTCAAGGCCACGGGTGACTGTTTGCTGAAGCATGGTATTTAAAACAGGAATTCAACAGGTGACTGTCTGTAACCTCGTACCCAGCCACTGGTATGGCCTACATCATAAAATGATGTGTGATTTGCAACCCACTCTGCCTGACACAACCACCCGCGCACCCCCTCCCCCTCCCAAAGACTTGACACTCAGAGAACCCCGTGACCAAGGCTAAAAATTCAGGCAAAAGAAGTCTCTAAAGGTTTTCTAACATGAAACCTTAAAAGGCAATAAGTCAAACTCTAATATAAATATTTCAATGGATTATGAATGTTGTGTTTCATAGTGTTTGAAGAATATGAACATTCATTTGTAAGAAGAATTTATGTAGTTGTAAGTGTAAGTTTAACTAAACATGACTTATGACTCAACTATCGTGATGATGAAGTGAATGGTGTTGGAATTTTTATATATCATGAGTTAATCCATTTCTGATTGTTATGTCAGTATTGTTTATTTTTTAAGAATAAGAATATATCATGTGTTTATCCATTTCTGATAGTTGTCAGTATTGTTTATATCCAAAGCATATGCTAAATGGCATGCATAATTTGGTAAGGCATGATAACCATTTGGTATACTATGTCATAGTTTCCTGAGAGGTGTATGTGGCAAAACCTTTGTCTTTTTTGCTCATACAAGTACTTATACCAGTGAATAACTTGAAGTTGTTAAACTCTTCTGGCAGTATGTTTACGGACTTCTCTGTCAACTACACGCCAGTTGGTTTTATTTTGTCATATCTGTGATATCTCATTGACAATAACGTGAAAAATAGCTCTTTCACAACTCATAACACGAGGCCACAGTATCTGTAAAATCTTATAAAAGCAAACGGGTCTTTATTTTCTAAATTAATTATCTTATTCATTCAGTTTTTCTCACTATTGATGATTATCACTAACTCACTTTTGTTGTGGTTTTGTAGTGCAAATAGTGTTTTGACATGTTGACACATTGACATCGCTGCACCAAACATGTAAAATAAAATATTATTAACAATGAAATAATAATGTTCCTGCTATAAGAGGCTGGATCCTTTGAACAGCAGTACAATAGAGTAGTTTCCTATTTCTGTCTCTAAAAGTATTTTTCAGCCAAATTCTCAATGCCGAGCCATGTGATTCGATGTAGTCAGTTGTAGCATAAAACTTAGATCATATGACTTTCACTCCCTCCAGAGAGCTACACATTCATGACACATTTCAAAAGTTTTGCATTGCCTCTCAGGAACTGAAAAAAATAACAATTTTCCCTCCAATTATCTGCGATAACCTAGTGTATTGATTTTACTATCAGCAGTTATTTGAAAAAATTAACAATCTTTTTTGGCAATATTTTCTAGTCAAATTTAAGTGAGAAATACATCCGACACTTGACATTTGATGCAACAGGATGAGCTGCAGATAAACGTGTAACTATTACATCTTAACTCCCATCACCATGCTTCTGACCCCACTCACTGGTTTACTGTCTTGGTCACAGCCTTGCAGTAGGTGTTGCCGTCCTGACCCAAAGCTTGGCCTCTGGATTTCTTATGTGTCTTCATGGTGCTCAATCCCAACGGAAACATAAAGAACTATCCCGGTAGTTTACACTATAACGAGGACCAAAAATGAACCAATTAGCGACAAAAAAGAGGAAAAGTTATTTTAAAGCAACTTTTCCAAAACCACAATGAATAAATTATTTAAGCCATCATCCCCAATTGTTCTTCATGTAGTGCTGTTAACTTCTTTTTACCAAGGGTTCGCTTGGAATCTGTCTCTCTTTCCATTGGTCACATACATTATCTTGTCAGCCTATCTACTCATTCAAGTAATCCTATAGTCAGACTTTTTATCTTCTGTACGCCTCCATGTAACTCCCAAGTGCCATCTCGCCCCCTACTGTCCTGACCCTGCTGCCCCTCCCCAACCCCTCAGCTGTAAGAGGCGGGGGCAGCATAAATTATCTCAGACTCTATGTGGGTGTTTCCACCCCCCTTGTCACTCCCCCCCCATAGGCATGTGGTATCAGATTTAGCAGGACCTTCCACAACCCAATATATCATCAAGTAGACAGTGTACACAATTATCAAAGTGCCAGTCATGTCAACAGGCTTCTGGCAGACACGATCAGCTAGTGGTTATGGTACACGAAACACTTCTGGCAGACACGATCAGCTAGTTATTATGGTATACGAAACACTTAGCTGGCTCAGTCATCAGCCATAACATTTTTATTGAGGAGACTCACCTCAAAGACATAAGTGGAAAAGACATAAGTATGAGCGGACAACTTTGCAATCCAGTCCAGTCCAATGCACTCAATGGCACGAGGACAGGGAGCCACTGAGTGGTGTTGCCGTGACATTCCACGCAACGTAAGGACAACAAGAGTGCTTTAAATCACGGGCCCAGCATGCTATAGAATGCTGATGAAGAGGTACAAGCCTCGTAAGTTGGTACAGTGTGACAACCCTGACCATGACCTCAGCCAGCGGAGAATGTGTTTCCTTTTAAAAGATTGGTGGAGTAAGCCATCTGTCCAGAGAGTAGTGGAGATCTTCTCTCCTATGTGTGGAAGGAGGACAGAAGGACCCAGGATCCTCTCTCCATTTAAACTTCCCTCTCATGGGCACATAATAAGGACATCATGCTTATAAACTGTTCACAAATGAATTGGCTGCAATTTAAAATGTTGTTATTGGGTCTAGTGTGTTTAGTTTTCGGGTCATTGTGTGCTCTTACTCAGCCTGCTGGACCTCTACATGTCTACTGCAGTGGCATGTAATGAGTTATGTTACTCACAGAACATTTTCTGTCATCAATAGGCATGGCTATCATTGGTCACAGAATCCATTTTCATACCCTGAAATGTAAGTATAATATCACTTTTAGGACTTAATTCATTATAATTGTGTTTGCAAAAGTTCAAAAAGTAAGTCAACCTCCAAACTGAGTCACTCCACACTAGGTAAGGCTCACTCAAACAAACATGAAAGGGGCAACTTCATTCACACCCTCTTGAGGTAAATGATGACTTTCCAGCTGTTATGCATTTGCAAACGTCTGAGCTGGTGGAAATTTCATCCCCCCCACAGAATTTGTTATGGTATGTGTACTCGACATGTGCATACCTACAGGAAGGCCTGTATCTGGACATGATAGGGCACTCGGCATGTGCATACAGTAAGGCCTGTATTTGGACATGATAGGGCACACATTGGATCTCTGGTCCAAACACCCCTAGAATAGGCCTACTGATGCCACAGAAAACATAATTAGGACATCGTAAAACATTTCAGAATATTACTGCAGACTATAAATAGAGCTGCTCTATTGAAACCATCAAAATCCAAATGAGCTTACTGCTGTATATAAAGGTGGAAGAGGGGCGGAGGGGAGGGGGCAACTTTGACTGTCAAATGCTGCCATGATGAGCTTCATCTGCATCAGATATGATCATCTTCCTGATGACAGGCATGACTCATTGTCCAGCTGTACACTCTGCATTGCAGCATAGATGTTTCTGAACCTGTGGTGGGTTGCTTGCAGTTTGTGGTGTATATAGGTAAACTGATCTGATGAGAGAACTGGGTCTTTGGCTTTAATATGTGAGGCCTGGGAAAATCATCTCCCATTTTTATGGATTCAGTGTTCAAGTCATCCGTAACACCATTTAATGTCATGTCTTGTGTGATTAATGCTATGCAGTTTTACACCACCGAAGAAGGCACAGGGGTGCTTGTACAAAGAGTTGGCTCTTATTCAATCAGCACTCACTCCTGCTCATCCTGAATAGATGAGTTTAATGAGAAACCAGTTGAGTTAGGGTTGCTGAAGTACAGGGTGGGCCTGTCAGCTGTGGTCCGGCTGTTGGTGCTTGGGGTCTGTTTGAGCATCATTTTAACGTTGGCCATTAAAGTTTACAGTTAATCATTTACAGCATTAAAGTTTACAGTGTATGGTACTTCTAAACTTTCTGTTTTAAGTTCTGTTACTTCCTCCACTTACATTATTTTGCTGATGCAGTCTGTCTCACAATCACAGACATTCACACACATAGACACAATCACAGACATTCACACAAACAGACACAATCACAGACATTCACACAAACAGACACAATCACAGACATTCACACAAACAGACACAATCACAGACATTCACACAAACAGACACAATCACAGACATTCACACAAACAGACACAATCACAGACATTCACACACATAGACACAATCACAGACATTCACACAAACAGACACAATCACAGACATTCACACAAACAGACATAATCACAGACTTTCACACAAACAGACACAATCACAGACATTCATCTCAAAACAAATTCAGTTGCATTGACGGTAATTATGATGTGTAATTTAGCACATTACAGTCGTCAAAAACAGTTGCCCTTGCACTTTCTTTGTGACAGTTTCCTTTTATTTTATAATTTAAGAAATCCATTATCAGTTACCTCAGTTATTTCAGTGAAAGATTATCATGTTTCGACAGATTTCCTGTGAAAACACCACTGTTACACTATATTATAACATAACTCTATTTTAGCTCTGTAGTTAGTTGCAGTTGCATGATCAAATTACTCAATTTAATGTCGGCCTGTTGTGAAGGTCTCAGAAAGGAAAGGTCTGGCTGACCATTTGAATGTTAATGAACATGGCACAAATGTCATACTATGTGGGGGAGGGATTCACATGAGTTGAAATTATATGAAAAACATCTATATAGGATTAACTAACATATGCAATATATCTGTTTCAGACTGAAAACACACAATAATACACACAAAAGGCAAGAACACAATATATTTTGAAATATTAAATATTTTGAACCATTTACACAACAATATGACCTGGGTTTTATGGTGAACCCTACCAGGGCTGCATTTCGCAAAAATTAAATTGAACCAAAGTTAAATGATGGAGCTTTTTTTATTTCTACACCAAATGCTGTTACCTGAATTTACCATGCATTCGCTTAGACCACTTTCACTACTGTATTCGGAATAGTCCTACTCGTTTCCTCCCTGACACATCTGACACTGATCTGCTCACTTGATAATAAGGCCTACTTCTATTGGTTAGAAAGTGTAGAGGGATATAACAGCAGAGGGATATAATAGACATACTGTAGAGGTATAATACGGAGACGACATACACAAGCATTTTATTGAACAGAATGTGGGGTCTCTCAAGCTATTGAGATATTATATATAAGTTACATATATATATATACATAATTTTTCATTCTAAAAAAATTACCAACGGTATACAAAACCAAGCTTTGTGAGTGATATTAGTCTTTGCGCTGTGCTTTAAGTTGCACAGTTGGTTTGTCGTCATCCACTCAAATAGTTTTGCATTTTGAAGATTTAGTTTGAGATTTATTACAGAGTTGAGATCAATCTTTTTTCCCTTCCTTTCCTTATGGGAGTTTTGCTGGGACTGTTTGCCTTACTCTTTAGAATATTGTTTTGTGGATAGATGATCATAGATTAAAAAAAGTACTGATAAAAAGTATTACAGTGTCTTACTGTTGACTTTCTTCAGGTGATTTACTGAGCATTACAGCAGGCATATTATTACTGTGAATACTATGCCGATAAAATACTAGCAAAGGAGTGTACTGTATTACTGGCCAATAGCTGTCAGTAACTAAGTGAAGTTATCACAGGAAATGTTTCACAGTTCAGTTTATTATGTTCAAAGTGTAATTATGTTTGGTAACAATCAACATCAACAGGGATTTCTTTTATCTTATTTATAAAGGTGAAGGAAAGGCATGGTCCACCTGCCTGATCACCACAGGGGGGTGCTGATTCACACATTCATACATGAATAAGCACTTTTATATCACAGGAGAAAGATGAGTGTTTTCCTTGTGAAGACAAAATGCCATGCAATGGAATTGAGATACAATGTTTTGATGATGCTATTACATGGAAAATGGATAGTCTTTTATAAACTCATTGTTTTTTCTTAACTGATTGTTTTTTAGAACGTGTTCTCTTAGATGGGTCTTATTTGTTCCTTATTACTTGTTAGATAAAGTCAAGTGAGGAATGAATGCATAAATTATGTACCGGATGTGATCAGAAGGAAACAAAGGTAATTGTACATGTGGTTGGGTAGTGATGGAACCGAACATTGCTGTTTTCCTGTTGTGTCCGATGTGAACTAAGTGCTTAAGTGATTGATATCATCCCATGTCCCTTTAATATTATTACATTATCAGGTTCAGAATTCAGGTTCTCCTGTAGCATTTTAACCCCTTCCCCCCAGATACCCCCCCCCCCCCTACACACACACACACACACACACACACCTTTTGTCCTCTGAATTTAAGCTGTCCTGTGTACCCCTCAAGAAGAGTTTGAAGGAAATGGGTAAATGTAATCTGCCTGTTGAGAGAATAGACAAGGTACTTGAAGCATGCTTGTCAAACAGGTCAGATTAGTTTGTGTGTGTGTGGGTGTGTGTGTGTGTGTGTCTGTGTGTGTGTGTGTGTGTGTGTGTGTGTGTGTGTGTGTGTGTGTGTGTGTGTGTGTGTGTGTGTGTGTTCTGTAATGCAGAACTATGTAGACACGCCTGCCCTCTGAGTTCAGTCTACCCTGGCTGCTCTTCACACCAGTATATAGAACTGAAGCAAGACTAAGAAAAGGAAGTCAATGCGAAAGACGACAGTTGTACAGAAATAAAGAGTCAGGAAAGGCATTCAATTTGGTTTCATCCCTTCAGGCATTCATCTTGTATCTTTTGGAGGCACTTTAAGAACAGGTAAGAAAACATGCCCACATCAACTTTGATGATGAGCTCTTTATTTCCCCTTTGTGAGTATGTGTGTGTGTGCCAGAGAGTTAGAGAAGTACAGAAAGAGTATTACATTGGGGACTTAACACAAGATATATGTGATATTTAACATTGGTGATACTGATATAGGGTTGTCCTAAAATGTCCATCACTCCTCTTTCCCCTCGAACCTGCACCGCATACTGTGTGTGTCCATATGGAACTGAAAGGCTGACTTTGATATCTAGTTGGTTTGACTTCACATGGGCTATTTTTCTTGCCACAAAGAGGTGTGGTTTCCCATGGCCATACTCGCTAGGCAAGCTTACCGGTGGCGTAACTCTGGTTGTCTTTTGAGTGGCTGGTCCTGCCTCATTCCACTGCTCAAGCTCAACAGTTGGTGTGGAAAAATACCCATTATCTTTTCTTCCACACAACACAGATCCTGTGTTACACCCTTCCTAACAAATACATTGCTGTATGTGTGTGTGTGATGATAGGATATTTTCAAATGACAGTATCAGTGTATTCTATTTGTAATCTGACTCTCCAATCAAACTATTCTGAGGATTTGTTAAATCCACTTTAAAGGTGGGTAGGTAGGGTGATCTCGTAGCAAAAATGGAATTCATAATTATATTTTCATAAGTGTACAGATTGTTGTGTTTTCGTTAGCTGAGAATATGCTCGTGGCATCTATATAGGGAGTGGGATCTTGTCACTAGCACTAGAGAGGACCTTTCACGTTTTTTAAGGCTTCTGCCGGCCACTGTAGCTTTTCATACACACATGGAAAGGAAGACGTATTCAGTTGGTTGCAATCTGCAGCCTCACTGCTAGATGCCCCTAAATCCTACATACTGTACCTTTAAGGACAAAATAAATACATTGTTGTTCATTTAGCCTGCCTGTGAGGGACCGGACACTCACCCCACGTTTTGGGATGTTTGCTGACTGGAGTTAGTGGTAAAGATGGAAGAAACCACAGTGCAAGGGACGATAGCTTTGTTAAAAAAATATATTCGTATTTATTTGGCTGGGGAAATCTCTCCAACAAGACCAAACAAATACGCAAAAAACAAACAAACATAGACAAGTACTTAAACAGTACTCAAAAACTAGCCAACTAGCCAACTAGTTTAACAGTATTCCAATAGCACTCCAACAGCATCTACTTCACATCAAGCAAGTACTCCTTCTCTTCACCCTTTCCAAAGGAATGAGGCACCCTTAAATAATGCTGCCTATTGGGCTAAATTGGACCAATCATGCTCAATAGGATCCAACCATGTCAGTGGGGTAACCCTCCCCACATTAGTCCTATAGCTAACATAATATATTGTATTATTGATATATATATAAACCAGTGCACCCATAACCATACATTTACAACATTTACACACACACCACACATATTATTAACATACATACATAACAAACGTCACATCAAACACCCCTCATGCCAATTCCCTTCTCCCTTCCCCGTGGGACGTGGAGAAATACCACTTCACACTTCCTTAAACAAGCAGCAGAATTGGAGTGCTGGGTGAGACTGTGAGTATCTGTATGTATGAGTCAATTAAACGGGGTTGTATGCTGAAACAGAGAGTAAAAGTTGACCTGACATGGTAATGGATGTACTGATAATAAACAGGTGAACGGTGACCATGGTGGATTGAATGTTTTCTATTATACCGCGGGGACACCGCGTTGTAAACACACAATGGCGATCGCGCCTGAACTCGCGTCAAACTCTCACAGCCCACCATGCACACAGCAGCATGGAATGGGTAGCTAGACAGACATGACTAGGCGTGTGTGTGTGTGTGTGTGTGTGTCCGTGAGTTCAATGTCTCTTTCTTCCTTTGCCTGCGGGGCAACGTGAGTACACTCTATTTTACTCCCACACTGCCCTTCCCATTACATTTTACTTTCATTTTTTATTTTAATACACTGAGGGTAACCATTTTACCATTTCATTAGTTTTAAATATTTATCATTCAGTTATTATGATTTAACAAAAGTGCTCGGATAAGAGCAAGAGGGAACCGACTGTTTTAGAGATAAAGTTGGGATCCTCCGACAGCTAACCATTCTGAAATTTGCCCTCAATTTACATCACAGTTCTTGAATAAGTCTAACAATATTAATATTAAAACCCAAGTAGGCTGCTCATTGATTCTATGACCTCTTACCTTCAAAGTGACTAAAAGTGACTATCTCTCCCAAACCTATGGGGAATATCACAGGTATGGCACTGCCCAGCAGCTTCCTGTCCGAGGAGCAGTTCTCCTGCCCCATCTGCCTGGACATGTTCTCCAACCCCGTGTCCACACCGTGTGGCCACACCTACTGCCTGAACTGCATCACCTCCTACTGGGACGGAAAGAGCAACCAGAAGGCCTGGCAGTGTCCACTGTGCAAGGAGAGCTTCCGCCGCCGCCCCGACCTGCACGTCAACCACACGCTCAAGGAGATCACCGAGCAGTTCAAGCGCATGGCAGAGGCCGCTGCCTCGGCCAGCGCCACAGTGGACACCGACAGCACCACCTCCCGCTCAGTCGAGAATAGACCCAAAGAGCTCCCTAGCGAGGTCATCAGCGAGATGAAGAGCCGTTTCCAGAGGCCAATGTCCACGCACAGCGGCCTCCCGCCTCCTCCACCCTATGAGGCCCACTGTCCTCCCCCTGTGGGCCTCTCACGGAGGTTCTCTGTGAGCAGTTCAGGAGGCGATCCTTCCTCCGATGCACCTCCATGCCCCCTGCACCAGCTAGGACTAGAGCTCTTTTGCCGCAATGACCAGGTGTGCATTTGTACGGCCTGCTTGGAGAGGGAGCACTACGGACACTCAGCTGTGCCTGCCAAGAGGGAGTGGGCCATTAAGAAGGTCTGTGACTGATTGTGTGTGTGTGTGTGTGTGTGTGTGTGTGTGTGTGTGTGTGTGTGTGTGTGTGTGTGTGTGCTTGTCTCTCTCTCTCTTCTACTTATGTGTGTGTGTGTGTGTGTGTGTGTGTGTGTGCTGGTCTCTCTCTCTCTTCTACTTCTCTGTGTGTGTGTGTGTGTGTGTGTGTACATGAAAGTTGCATTAACATTACTTGGACCCTGTGTCATAAGACTAACATAACCATATACATGTCATGGAAAATGTCTTACGTTAGGGATAATGTATAGTCTGCGGGTCATTCTTAAACAATAAATCCTGATATGACAAACAGGACGGGGCTTGTATAAAAATTATATATTTTTTAAGAATGACCCACAGACTATACAGCATCCCTCTTATTATACGGTTAGTTATGAAAATGATGAATTACATTTCTCAAAATATTTCTTTTTAATTACTTTATTGCAGTCTCATAGGAAAGTTTCACAAAGAAAAATAGGTGAAAATGGAACGTATTAACCTGCTGTCTTCAAATTACAATGAATTTCTGTTACAATAAGTGAATGGATTACTTACAGAATGATATGACACGACAGGATATATGACATGCCATAACATGTGTATGACATGGTCATGTCAATCTTATGACATTTCTACATTATAAAAGCAATGACTTGTCTCATGTCAGGCTCACATGGGCATTGCAGAGGTGGAGTTACAGGATATGATCAAGCTGAGGGAGAAGAAGGCCGAGGAGATCAAGACTGCTCTGGCTGATATCCAGGTACTTGTTCATTCTTGAGACCACCCACACCCCTGTACACACAACTCTTCAAATAAGCTTTTACTACATTAACCTGTGCTTTACTACATTAACCTGTGCTTTACTACATTAACCTTTGCTTTACTACATTAACCTGTGCTTTACTACATTGACCTGTGCTGGCCAGCATGGCTGCTGTGGGATAGACTCAAGTACTGACTTCTTATTAATTCATGAAATAATTCTGCCCATCAAACAATCAGGGTGGTATACGACCTTCATTATGACCTTCTTCAAAAAAATGTCCTTTGTGACTGTAGTACGCAGGCCTTTTTATGGTCAAAACCAGAATCAGACTTACCACAACTGATGATCACTGTGGGCAATATTAGCAGTTTCTCTTTCTTATTTAGAAAGTAGTTTCTCTTATCCCATCTTTTTTCATTCCATATCTATGTTTGCAAAGTCTTTCTTCTGTATTTAATCCCTTCTTCCTCTCTAAACACACAAATATACTGATCTCTCCAGCACCTTCCAATCTTCTCTGTACGGATTCCCCTGTGAATGTTAAACCTCACACTATTTTATCTCACCCATTTCTTCCTTCCATCTCTCTCTCTTCCTCTCTTCCTCTCTCCCTCTTTCTGATGCTGCCTCATGTCTCAATCCCCCTTCTCTCAAGGTGCGTTGACATTCACCTGTGGCCCTCTCCCCTTCACAGGTCAAAGCCGATCAGGAGAGCCAGGGCAGCGGCAGCATGTTCACGTCTCTGGTGGCAGCCATCGAGGCCAGCCAGGCCGAGCTGCTGGAGGTGGTGGAGAGGGGCCGCCGCGCCGCCGAGCTGCAGGCGCACAAACTCACTCACGACCTGGAGGGGGAGATGGACGAGCTGAGGAGAAGGACCTCCGCTTTAGCGCAGCTCTCCCAGGCCACCGATCACGTCTTCTTCCTCAAGGTCAGGTCTTGCCAAATGGCTATTCTCGAATTTGTATGTCGTCTTACTTTGTTTGTGGAATGGAATCGTAGCTGGTTATGATGGAAATTCATAATATTGTATGTTGTAACGTTTATGTTTTAATGTAATTACATACCTATGACATATCATGAAGTCATACAAGGCCATGTATCCCGACTTCGGTTTTATTCCTTGAGGAATTAAAAAAAAATCAGCTAAAAGCTTGTAGCTATTTGTGTTGAGCCGAACAGCCATGCTTGAGTGCTCTTCATTTCCATCTGAGGGCGTCCTGTGAAAAGGTCGACATAAATGTTTGATCGCTGCCCTGCTGAGTGCACAACATCTCTCCACATGGCGTTGGGTAGTTTCCATTCCATTCCCTTTGCCTCCAAACCCACCCACTCCCTGCTTAACCCTCTCATTCCGGAACATTTCATTCCCTGCAGACCTTCTCATCACTCTCTATGCAACGTCCCCTGATGAGGGAGTGGGAACAGGTATCGTTGACTCCTGACCCCATAGCCGGGGCGGTACTGAGCAACGTCACTCACACGGTGGAGCGCATCCAGGAGGAGCTGAAGAAGCTGCCAGAGATCTGTGAGAGCAGCTTGCCTTCATGAAATATTCATGCACACATGCTCAGTGCCATTTCACTGCCCTGGACAGACATGGTGGCTGAAAGCTGAATGTTGTGGCATTCTGACATATACATAAATACATACATATTTCAGTTAGTACTATAAATTAATATTAATTCATATTAACGAAAACTCATATTTCCGATATCACTTCCCTGTGTTCTTCAGGTTTGCATTCACCAACACCAACAACATCCCTTGCCTCATATCAGCCAAGTAAGATTATTTTGTATGTTCTATCCAGACAACTAAAACAATTGTTACCACAGTTGTTTGTCAACAAGTATTTCTGCTCTTTCTACTCTGACCTGAAACTGTAATAATTGTGTTCCAGGAGTCCAGAGAGTACAAGACTTTGCAGGTAAGCCACTTTGGCTGAATAACACAAAAATACAAATGTTACCGCCTTCCTATCCCTTTAACTTCAGTCTCTCATCACCCCAACTCCACCTTTTCACACCCAGAAAATGTGACCCTTGACCCTGCCACCGCTCACCCACGGCTGGTCCTCTCCGCCGACTACAAGCAGGTTCACTGTAGTGAACATTCCCAGTCTGTGCCCGACTGTCCGCAGCGCTTCAACCGCGTCGTCTGTCTCCTGGCCATGCAGGCTTTCACCTCCGGCCAGCACTACTGGGAGGTGTATGTGGGGGGCAAGACAGACTGGGACTTGGGTATAGCCAGCCACTCCGTCAACCGCAAGGGAAAGATCATGGTCAGCCCCACAAATGGCTACTGGTTCCTCAGCCTGCGCAACCAAGATGAGTATGCCTTCCGCACTGACCAACCCACACCACTGGATCTGCCCAGCAAGCCCCATAGGATTGGCATCTTTGTGGACATAGACAAGGGACAGGTTTCCTTCTACAATACGGGTTCCAGGCAGCTTATCTACACCTACACAGACACCTTCTCGGCTGCCATCCACCCTTTCTTCAGCCCCTGCACCAACAAGTCAGGCAAAAATGAGGCACCGCTGGTCATCTGCCCCGTCTCACAGGAGTGACCCAAGAGGGGAATGGGACACATGTCCGTGTTGAGTTTCTTCTCCTAGTATATCTGTATATAGTTTGGATAGTTTGGACAAAATAAAAGTTTTCAGCTTCAGCTGCACAGTAACAGCCACAAGTTATTCAGATCATGGAGTTTTCTTTGCAAATACACAGGCAAACAAACACTCGAATTCCCATACCCACACACACACACACACACACGCGCGCACACACACACACACACAAACTTTTCCCTTTCATATCACAACAATAAATGTACAATTGTGTGACTTTACTCTGTTCACAGAAAGCACTACACAAATTCATAAACCAATGTGTAGTTATTAGTTGTTACAAATACATGTATGTCTCAAAATCAGACACTTCAGTGTACAGGACCCATTAGTTTTTATAATTGTTTTCAAATCTGCTCATTTTTTTTAAATTATTTTTGTTTTACACAGGAAATCTGTTAAATTCCTTGTGCTTTTGGTTGGGTCACAAGCAAGTACCTAACCAATATAACAACTGCTCAGCCATAAATCCTGAGCAGCAGGATACAACAACAACGCACAACTGGCTGGTGACTGCCACGACACAGACCACATGCTGTACCCAGAATCCATAAAGTCCCTCCTTCCCTCCTCCAATATGTGCTGTCTGTAACCC
Organism: Clupea harengus; assembly: GCF_900700415.2. Lineage (NCBI taxonomy): Eukaryota > Metazoa > Chordata > Actinopteri > Clupeiformes > Clupeidae > Clupea > Clupea harengus. The sequence continues at coordinate 5,214,080 of NC_045173.1, forward strand.
ACAAATGCTGAACACAACAACATGACTACCCAACCGTAAAACCTGGGCAGCAGGATACAACAATAACAACTAACCTGCCTTCATGAGCATTTCACTGGGGTAGCACAACTGAATATACTGAACACATTAACTATAACTTTTTAACTATACTATAACTGTGAAAAGTAGAATACAATATACAGGATATACGGTTATCCTTACATTGTATCACCTTCCTTAATATGACCACATATTTTTATTTAACAATCCCAATTTTTATTATTTGATTACTTACGCAGGCTGAATGGCCGCAGCAATGCCTATGACATTTTAGACGGGGTAAATTGACACGTTTTTTGTTTTATTTGGATAGTATGTGAACTTCCGCGTTGTAATAACAAATACACACAGTAGAGAGCGCTATAATTCGAAAATCAATTCTGCATCAGAGATACGGGAATCCTGTCTCTGTTGGGACCACCAGCAGCCAATGATTGTGGCTTAACACAGTGACCGATGTATCGCGTCAATCCCAGCTCTATGCATCGTACGGTCAGCCTGCAACATTATCTAGCGAATGGGACGGGTGATTGACTAACTATACTTGATCAGATAAGATTTGAATGGTGAGTATATGGCATTATGTATTATTGTATTTGTTAGATTGACCAAAAATTGCATTCCCAAACAGGTGTGCCTCGATGCTCGATCAGGTAGATGGATTTGGGCGTGTGAATCTCTGTGTTTATGTGTGTATGAGTGAGTGTGTGTGTTTGTGTGCATATAGGCTACGCGATTCTGTGCCTGCACCTTTACTTCAAAACAGCTGTTTGCTAAATTATATTAGTTGACAGATAACCGATGACTCCTCGTGTCATACTTACTTGGTTGCATCGGTCATGACAGAACAGCAATAACTTACAATGGCTATGAGATGGGATTTATGAATTTAACATACAAATGTCTCAACCTATCAACTGGGCTTTCATGGTAGAAATTTATAAAACCGGTTTGAATCTAAAATGTGATGCTTTAGTATTCCACTCATAGCCTATTGGAACGAACTGTTCACTTATTATCCCGTTGCTGTCTCTCATCTCTCACCGTTGAAACTGCACCACTGCCATTGCTATAACCTTCATTATAGCAGAATACTATTCGATTAACAAATTTCAAATGCAGTTGCTCAGTGTATAAATATTATTTAACTACATTGACTTAAGCTATCATATGGTCAGATATGGCTTTTCGGCATCCTTCTGTCCAAAAATAGACTCAGTGGTGTTACCCTCGGTCTGTCCCATTGGAACACGCTCTGTCCGACCATCTACCGAGCTACCTATGATTTTTTTTATTTCCATTTGTCAGCTTGATTGGGGTTACATAACGCTCTTAGCATTTTCCATTCCCGCTATTGCGTTAGAAATCTCCACCTTACAATGTTAAAATGACAATTTCTTATAGGTTTCTGCTTCAGCCCTGCAGCAGTTCATTTAAGCCTCTTTAGTTTTGATTGAATCCAGTCATTGTCTGCCTCACTGGGACACTCACACAGCTGGGCAGGGCATAACGACATGGGATAAAACTACAGGGGGATTAAAGTGCGTATTGGGTTTCACTCATAACAACCGCATGACGATTAAAAGTATTACAAATCGAATAGGGATAATTATTGGAATGAAGTCTGACAGAACTTAATTTCAACCGATGAAAAGAGTTCTCTCCATCCTGCATGTACTGCAAGAGAGTTTTCTAGTCAAAGCCCAGGCCATTACCTTACCGTACCCCTGTCCTACTGTGGACATCGTCTATACATGTTTTATTCATATGCTAGTGCTGGAACCAAACTGTAGTATTTGAGAGTAACCCTGGTAACTTGCTTATCCAATCAAGGTCATCCATTTGTAACAATTACCGTATGGTGCCCTCATCTCGCTTTGAGGCAGGGTGGTTTCCAGGGAAGTAAAAAATAAAGTTAATTATAGAAGCTTAAAATCTAGTTGGTCTATCACTAGGGCATGCATGCTATCAATCTAGTTGGTATATCCCTAGGGCATGATGCTTTACTTGTACATCAATGCATTTCCTTTCAGGTCACTTGGGGTTATTGCTATCGGAAATGAAAACACACTGACATGGCTGATCATTCTCAGCCTGATGCTGACATGGCAACAGCAAGAAAAGGTGCGTGCACCTCTAGTGTTGTTTTGTGTTAGGCTACCTGTTTTATTTGGTTTGTTGTTCATGTTTCTTTGTGTCATGTTAGTGTTAGCTTGATTCAATGGAGTACACCAGTTTTAAATCCATAATCCAAACCACTTTTGCAATTTACCAAAAACCCATTTTATTGTGTAACGGCTTAAAATATTCCTGACTGAAGCTACAACTCTTTGACAGTTGTTCTGTAAGTGTTACACTTCACACACACACACACACACACACACACACACACACACACACACACACACACACACACACACACACACACACACACACACACACACACACACACACACACACACACACACACACACACACATTCTCTCTCTATCTCTCTCAACACACCGCTATTTGTCTACTGGTTTCTCACATTTGTCTAAACCTAATCCCGATAGTTTCTGTTTTTTGGGGGAGGGAGGATTAAATTCATTGAAAATATTTGGGGTTAGTAAAAAATAATTTGGGTTTTATCCCAGGAAGCCCTGGCTAGGTGATGCCTTGATGTATACATACTCTGAAGACTTGTGGCCCGACTCTTCTCAAGGTTCCACATCTAAGGGCGGTGGGGTGCATTTCCATGATGAAGAGGAGGCCAACACCTCACCAGAGTGCTCAGATGAGACCCAGCCTGGCCAGGTGATCAGTGCCATCCTGGAACCTGATGGGGCTTACCTGGTGAAGGTGAGCGGGCCTCTGGGCTTGTCGTGAGCGAGGATGGGCACAGACACTACGCCAACAATTTTCAGCTGTTGTGCATAGCCCTACACATGTTAACTATGAGGAAGTGAGCAAAACTACTTAGCATTGTTCACTGCAACAATACCTCCACACAAAGGTATCAGAAAAGTTAAACAAAATGATCAGTAGAAGTTGCTCAGAAGTTGAAAGTGTTTTTTTTTTACTTCTTCAAAAAAAAGTTGTGTACCAAATATGCTTAGTCTAACACTATTTGCATGCCTGTTTACACAAGACTAATGCTTTCTAACACATTGTGCACACTCTGTGAATTACACCCCAGAGAACTGCTTCTCCAGACATCTCCAGCATGCACATCCAGCCCCCTGAGTGTAAAGAAAGAATTGTAGAGGTTACAGAAACAATCCCTCTCCAGACACTAAACACCTCCATATTTACATACATGTGAACTGGTCTCATGCAGTTGATCATTGCATAGACTCAACTTGATGGTCAAATATTCACATACGGCATTTTAAGTGACCTTACTTACCTTAATAATCTCTCTCATGTTGCACCACCACAATGACATAGTGCAAAACTGAAAAGAATAATAACAAATACTGTATAATCCTTTAAGGTAAAGCTGTCATTTTGGCAATAAATAATTTTGCAAACAGAATGGGTTTTCATCAGTGAGCTACTCGGACTCAGTCTCCATCGTCCTCTTTGTCCAGGTGGGATTCTTAAGAAGCCTGCACCGCTATGAGATAGTCTTCAACCTCCCACAAGTCCCATCAATGAGCAAAGATGCCACCCTGTCTCCTGCCCTCAGGACCTCAGCCAAGCCGCGCCTCCGTGCCACCCGCATCACCCCTCGCCAAGAAGGTACATGCCAGCTGGCATCACCACCTCAACGCTATGGCCCAACATATGCCTTCAACAAGATGCGCACAGGGTGAAATGCTTTGGTGTGCATTACCTCCACACTTAAGTTTGTCACATTATTGACTTCATTTTGCAATTATTTGTGCAGCTTTTCTGATTCCTTTTGGAAGTGAATGCTTTCTAGTCCTGCTATATTTGCATATCTTCCTTGATTGGCACCCCATCTTTATTTCAGTGTGAGTCAATCTTAATATGGAAATGCACATCTTTTTTTGCAATTCTTCATGAATGCCAAGACTGATATGTGCAGCTGAAAAACTATGGAGACACATAATATTTGCTATCAGTATTTTTCACTGACAGTGCTTCCACAGAATAACCTCAGACATTTGTAAGACGCACTCATAAGTGAGCTTAAAGGTGGATTTATGGTCGCTGTAACTGTCCTTGCACATGGCAGTATGCCAAAATTGACGTCGTTTCCGCTGGTGCACGCTGCCATATAACACCATGCCATATGTAACATCTCTCCCTGATGGAAAAAAGGAGAAAAAAAGGGAAACAAGTTCTAAAATGCAGTTGAGAGCGTGTTTTGTTACCATAACACCTTATGTTCACCTAGTTAATGTTATGTTATAGTCTTGCCGGTGACTAATAATAAACACAAGCACTAACCAGAAACCTTTAGGACTTGTCCAGTTTAATCCACAACTGAATATTGGTGATACGGTTTAACTGTCATGCTATATGGGATATTTCACTGTGATCTATCTGGCTCTTCTAATAGCTGCTCCCAGCAGTTTATCCACAAATGAATACTGGTGATGCAGTTAAACTGTCATTTCACTCTTAAACGCTGCATACCTCCCAGCAGTTTAGATGGTATTTTTCTTGGCAGTACTACCTATCACTTAGGAGAAGACTGCAGCAAGTCAAGCGCGAGCATACAAGGTCATGGTGCTGTGTTGACGTCACAGTTGGTGTGCACAACAACCATTCCGTCAAGCATACCTGCACCATAATCATTACTCCAGACTTCAGGTTTCCCATTTCAGCACTTCACCAATCCATTTGTGGAGTACTACAAATACTGAGACATTGTCGTCTATTTTTGTTACTGTTTTGAGGTCTTTTATTTTTGTAGTCTGCAGTAATCCAAATGGTACCACTATGAATTGTGCTGTGTAACTAGTGAACCCAGCAACTGGTACCTACCTCAGAGATATTTTGTTGATCAGAGAGATTTAACATTTCACCACCCTTTGTTTTACTGTAGTAGAACAATATGCAGCTAAATATAGCGTTATAAATAATCAATGAATAACACATTTTCAGTGCCAGTCTTTGTGTGACTATATGCATATGGATGTTTGTTTGTTTATATGCATGTTTTTGGGGGGTTTATATGCATTAATTTCATTTTAGATTCACGAGTATGTATGTATATGTGTGTGTGTGTGTGTGTGTGCATGTGTGTGTGTATGTGTTCGTGTGATACAGGTGGGGTAAAAGTAGTATGTGAGTACACCACCCAGCAGGAGGGGGTGCTGCAGGAGGAGTTGCTGCTGGTCAACCGCAGCAGAAGGGATGGTAGCGTGCGGGTCAAACTTCAGGCCAGAGTCATGGGTAAGTCACTTACATACAGATACTTATACACAAACAAAAAAGGCAAAAACATGATCATAGTCTCTCGCTCTCTCTCTCTCTCACACATACACACACACACACACACAGTGATAAAATTGGCACAGAATTTAGGGCTGTAGGGAATTAGGAGAGTTCGGCCTTTAGTCATATGCCACCAGGCCTTTACTTTAATCCCCTGACTTGGAAGACATCCATATCTCTCAGATGAGCGGTATAGCTTCTTTTTAGCACCACACAAGTCATCCTAAATGAGGAAGCGCCAGTCTAGCCAGGAAAGTGATCCACCAGCACCCTCTGGTGGTCCCAGGAGTAGTTTTATCTTCACTTTGAGTAAATGTCGAACTGCTGTGAAATGGTGCCTGTCGTGTTCTACCTTAGACCGCCACCATGGAACTCCAATGTTGATGGAGGGGGTTCGATGCATAGGACCAGAGAAGGAGGCCATCCCCAAACAGACGGACCGAAAGAAGGTTTGATGCCTAAAGCCCATCAACCAGCAATACTAGAAGAGTCACATCTACACAGACTGAACCTGTACTAGTCAAATATACACATCAGCTATTTGAACAACAATATCATATCTCTAGTTGAGGACTTACACTAACAGTACTGGGGCTTAACAGGTATCTACTGGTCAGTGGTTTCATCCACAATGACCAGTAGTTTCCAGTAACCTCAAGAATTATAGTGAATGCTTGCTTTCGTCTCCTCTGCAGTTCTTTACCAGTGTATGTTGACCCTCTGACTTCTCTCCATTGAACATTATGCCAGAGGAACACAATGTTTTCCAGTCCCACGCTTCCCGGGGTATATGAATCAAAAACACATTCTTCCTTCTTCAAAAACAACCCTAATCTATTACTCAAGATACAAAATGTATATCAGTATATTGTCATGACTGTCAGCCGCTACCACTAATCCTCAACTGACATTCAAATTCCACTACAAATATATTCTATTGTCTTTACAGTTTGTATAGACCAAATCACATTTGTGTTCTTTTACCATGAAGACCTGAATAAAATGACCACATTAATGCTCAAAAACGTTTGTTTTGTCTAATGTGTGTTTGTGTGTGTGTGTGTGTGTGTGTGTGTGTGTGTGTGTGTGTGTGTGTGTGTGTGTGTGTGTGTGTGTGAGTGTGCAGGTGGGGAGGGGTTATGTGGTTTCCAGTCTTTAAGTTAGCAATATCTTTCACCTAGTCTTTCATGGAAAGTGAATTGCCAATAAGAAAATGATATCTTCATATTGATATTCGGAACTGTAACTAAATCCCTCCAGATGTCCAAAGACAACTGCCATTGAAGAAATCTCAAAGGAACTGCGCTCAGCTTTTTCTTTCTGTCAGTTTCAAACACATACAGGGTAGGGGTTGCACAGAGTACTCGAGTAATCCATCAGCTACATCAATTCTCGAGTTTATACATTAACATAGCCTACCCGTTTATCACCTGATGCAAATACAAGATCTGAACATGGGTCCGTTTTTAAATATTGTTTGTCGTTAGGCTGGTATTGACTGCATTTCCCATAGGCCTGGGAAGCAATTGCAGCAATTGTGAGTTGTGGACGGGTTTCTCAAGGATGGGTCAAACTTCGAGTTTTTCATTTAATAGACTATAAACCTATTACACTAACGTGACCAAACTAATAAATGTTGTTAAAATAGTTAGGCCTACAAGCTAACAGGCCTATGATTCATTTACATTTTTAATTAGTTGAGCTTACTGATGGCCATCTTTTACCGAATTTACAAAAACGAATAAAAAAATAGCCGCTATATGTAAACATAATAAGAACACTTAGTGGAACACTGATAAAAACTTTATTTGACTGAATTTTCTAGATTGGGCTTGTGAGAAAGTGAAATTTTCTTCCACTTCTCACCGTCACATGAGGAGTTTGGCCCTGGTGTGGACTCCCCCGCCACAATGGTTCGATCCGGGCTCCCCCACCATAGTGGCTGGACCCGGGAGGCTAAATTGGCTCAACTGAACTCAGCTGGCGGCCCTATTTAAAGGGCGCCTCATGTTCACGAGGAGAGACTTTTCTTAACCCTTGAGATGGCCATGGGAGAACTTAACGAACAGGCATGAGAGCCTGAAAGGCGTTTGCGTGGAAAACACTTACCTGCTGTGAGGTGAAGTGTAGTTGTATCTAGCTGTGTGGATACTAACCTGTGCTTGGTCAATGTGTTCCTCCTGAACCTGTGCTTTTTCAATGTGTTCCTCCTGAACCTGTGCTTTATTAATGTGTTCCTCCTGAACCTGTGCTTTATTAATGTGTTCCTCCTGAACCTGTGCTTTATTAATGTGTTCCTCCTGAACCTGTGCTTTATTAATGTGTTCCTCCTGAACCTGTGCTTTATTAATGTGTTCCTCCTGAACAGTGGTGGAGGAAGTACTGAAGTTTAGTACTTAAGTAAAAGTACAAGTACCCAGGAAGATAAAAGTAAAAGTACTACATCAACAATCCTACTTAAGTAAAAGTAAAAAGTACTTACTTTTAAATTTACTTTAAGTATTAAAAGTAAAAGTACTCACGCAATGGGTTGTCTCTCAATGTCTAGGCTGTGCCATTTTGATAAAGAAATAGCTAGTGGTAATAAATGCCTCTACAGATGTCACTACTAGTAATAATTATAAGCAACAACATTTGTTAATTGGAAAGGTTGGTGTACTTATTGTGCCTACCATCTGTAATACTGTTCACACTATATCTTACAATTCTGCGGATGACAAGTTATCTACCAGGGATTATTTGCAAAGTTAATACCATTAAGCCAAACCAATAAAGACACCATGTGATATCTTTAAATCTTTTATTTAATTGTAAACGTGTAAAAAAGGGAAACATGGAACATGAAAAACAAATGTGATTGTAAAACTGGACAGAACAAGGCACGCTAGCTTGACATAGCTAACCTACCAGCTTTATCTTACCACTACGTTAAATATATAATGAAGGTCCAATCATGTTTTTTGATGCTATTGCTGTATGTCAACATGCATTTCGCTAGATAACATTATAATATCATGTCAGTAAACGAATTAAATACATATATCAATATTCAAAAGTCAGGGACATTAACTTAGCATAACAATCACTCTGCTTACCGCGATATGCTACTTTAAATTTGAGGGCGAATTATTGAAGGCTAGCAACTCCTTTTTTTGAGGGAGACAGGAAACGCATTGAAACCTCCAGGAGTCATTCTTGGGGCCTTTGAACTCGAACATATCTTTTAAATAGGGCCAAGGGTGGCTCATATCAGAGGGCTCAGTTCAGGCCGACTCTGGATCCATGTTGAATAGGCAGTAGTCAGGCTGAATGTTCAACTATAACAGGCAAAGCTACCACTAGTGCTGCTGCCAAACGCGCACTCTGATATCATTGGAGTTGATAGAGCCACCTGATTGGTTTAAACTTCCAAAACAGCAACACAATCCATAGTTTTGTGTAGGCAACATTTTGGCGAAACTATGTTCATAAAATGTAACGAGTAACAGCACATATTGTAGAAATGTAGCGGAGTAAAAGTATAGATAATAGCTAAAAAATGTAATGGAGTAAAAGTAAAAAGTATGCACTATTATTTTTACTTAAGTAAAGTACAGATACGTAAAAATTTACTTAAGTAAAGTAACGAAGTAAAAATACTTCGTTACATTCCACCACTGCTCCTGAACCTGTGCTTTATCAATGTGTTCCTCCTGAACCTGTGCTTTATCAATGTGTTCCTCCTGAACCTGTGCTTTATTAATGTGTTCCTCCTGAACCTGTGCTTTATCAATGTGTTCCTCCTGAACCTGTGCTTTCGTCAATGTGTTCCTCCTGAACCTGTGCTTGGTGTATTGACTGTTCCTTCTGAACCTGTCTGTTGAATATGGTCCATGTGACCTGTGAACAGTTAGTCTGTGCCTAGCAGTCTCTGATATGCCTAGTTCTCCTTATGTCTGTAGCACTTTGAGTGCGGCCATCTTTTGTGTTTATAAATGTGTGTTTGTTTATTGTATAGACCTGTTTCGGGGTTGATCTGAAAGAATCCCCAGGGAAATAAATAAGAATATATTTTTGTATACAAGCCACCATCTCCTGCACCCTTCTTCCCAACAACACCACCCAGTCCAGTCGCGACCTCCCAAAATAACGTGGGGTGACTGCCCGGTCCCTCACAGGGCTACTGTAGAATTTAGGTAACTAACGCTGAAATATTGGTATCGGGTATCAGCATTCCATAAGGTTGGACCAAGTTATATTTGAGTTCCTTATCGCAGTTGACTGCGATGTAACAGATGGGTCATGACGTTAGTCATGGGTCCAAATCGAAGCATTTATCCATTCACACCTGAAAGGCTGCGATTCGTCCAAGCTCCCTCCTGAGCCCGCCCCCTCAGGAGCTTATAAATTCAGGAGCGCGGACTGAGGCGGTGGAGCTACCCCCAGGCGAAGACCAGCCCACGCCGGAGCTGGACTTCGGCCTGGATGACGAGAGTCTGCTGGACTTCTCAGACGAGCAGGGCTCGTGCAGTTCAAAAGACCAAACGATTGGTTCATCACGATAGACCTAAAAGATGCTTACTTCCATGTCCCGATCCACCCCAGACATCGGAAATTTCGGAGGTTTGCGTTCGGAGGAATAGCATACCAGTTCCATGCACTCCCGTTCGGCCTGGCTTTGGCACCGAGGGTTTTCACAAAGTGCGTGGAAGCATTACGACAACGCGGTTTGCGTTTATTCAATTATTTGGACGATTGGCTCGTTTGTTCTCATTCAAGAGCAGCAGCGGTGCAATACTGCCATCTAGTGGCGGCACACCTGCACCGACTAGGCTTTGTAATAAACAAGGAAAAAAGCGTTCTGCGCCCAGGCCAGACCACGCATTTCCTAGGCATGGTTCTAGACTCCACCTCCATGGAGGTCAGGCTGTCCCAAGACCGAATAAATGCTCAACTGCGATGAGGAACGTCTCGGTTACTTACGTAACCTCGGTTCCTTAAGCAGGGACCAGATATAACAAGTGTTGCGTGTACAGTGTTGCCCTTGGTTTGATACTTCTACGCTCAGTTTTCTTTCCAAGGAAGTTTCAGTCCGCGCTCCTGAATTTATAAGCTCCTGAGGGGGCGGGCTCAGGAGGGAGCTTGGACGAATCGCAGCCTTTCAGGCGTGACCGTTTTCAACAGTTTTAATTTAGAAAAGCTACTCTTGGCTGAAGCTACTGTTACTGGTAGCGTTGCACTGTTCCACAGAGCAATACACAAGTCGGGATATATTTCTGTGAGCTGCTTTGCATGTATGAACTCAAGAGTTGTCATGCTCTTTGATGGCCAGTAAGGTACATTTCTCCTGGGACAGCTTATTTAGTTATTAAGCATTTTGGTGTATTTGGACAGCCCAACATACTTTTTTCATTCCAAGATAGGCATAGCTGTTGATTAGTTGAATCAGGTCTGATTAAACTGGCTAGCTCGCTACAACGATACTAAGGTTGTTATTATTATTCGAATTTCAATTTCATGACACAACAAAAATGATGCAAATTGCGGTACAGCTGAACTTGCGCTATGTTTTGCTAAAAATAGCCTGATGACAGTTTCGACTGAATGGCAATAACAAATGTCACACCCCTTCACTGGCCAGCTAACGTTAGCTAACTAGCAAGATTACATGACATTAGGGCCGTGTCTACTACCGCGCACTTGCGCACTTCAAACACTGACTTTCAGTGCTTAGGGCGTTCACACTGACAGAACCAGCAGAATTCAGGGTACTGAAAGTACCTGGATGGCACACTGCAAACGGTCAAAAAAAGCAGTGTGAAATGATGGACACTACTCGCCCTAAACCGGGGCCATCTTGGCTACATAGCGGAAGAGGAGGAGCCCTTTCGGCAGCTTTTCAGTTTGGAAAGTTGGCTAACTGACGCCTCGCAAATCACTTCAACCATTATTGCTGGTTACAATAACTGTGTTATCTGATAGTACAGTTTCTATTTCTCGGTAACTTTTGACAAATCTAAGCGAGAAAACGCAAAAAGATGTACATTTACATACAAAACACGGCCGTCAGCAGAGTTTGGTCCGCCATCTTTGTTTAAAATGTCCAGTTGGCCGGAGGAAGCTGGCGCACAGATTTATGGGTAAATGGCTCGCACATTTGCGTCCGTCAGTGTTCCATTTGAGACAACACTAATCTGCGACAGAACGCACTACAGATGTAAGTGCGTATTGTGCACTACGCACTGTATTGCAGTGTACTTCGTAAGGTAAGCAGTATTAGAAACAGCCTTAGATTCATTCGCTAAAGTTGACAATACAATCAAAATTGCATACCTTTCTCCTTGGTGCGTTTCTCTTCTTTCTTTCTCTTCTTCTTCCTTGCCTCTTCATAGTTCTTTCTAGTCTCTTTCCTCAACGCTCGCTTCGACACACACTCGACCCATACCCATCAATGCGCTAGCATGATCTGACAACACAGAGCTCTTTTTTTAGATTTATTTTTTGAATGTCAAAATATTGGTTGGAGATATAGAAGGTTGCGCAAAAAACTGGCTTGAATTTTTTTTTGCTGGGCACAGTTTTTGGCGGCCCCCTCTGGGAGGCGCTCTAGGCAACCGCCTATGTCTCCTGTATGAAGGACCGGCCCTGGCTCCATCAAACGCGGTAACATCATCAAATTGGTAACACCCCTGGTTAGGGGCCGAAAAAAAAGCTGAAATTTAACAAATAGGTGCACCTATAGGTAGAGAAAAAAGTTTTAATCTTTAAAGGTACAGTGTGTAGCTTTTATTGGCATCTATTAGTATAAATGAAATATAGTATTCATAATTAAGTTCTCATTAGTATATAATTACCTCTAACTATGAATCGTTATGTTTTTGTTAGTTTTAGTTTTGTTCCTTAGAATGAGCTGTTCGTATCTACATAGGAAGCAGGTCCTCTTCCACAAAGCAATAGCCCAGGACAAAACAAAACACTGGCTCGAGATGAGGCTTTTCACATTGTTATGGCATTTGATGGCCATTGTAGGGTACTCACACGCTTGTAAAGCGAAGGGTATTCAGCTGGTTGCAATTCACCACTAGATGCCACTAAAATCTACACACTGTACCTTAAAGCAAACATGAACTAGAATATGCATTTCCTGAAGGAAATACCAGTGCATGAAATGCAAAAGTTAAGAAAGCAAGAAGAAATGAAAAAGAAGGGAAAGAAGAGTGAACCAGAGGGGCTATGGATAAAGACAGTAAAGAGAGAGTGAAGAGGGAAAATATTGAAAGAAGGAGAGAAAATGGAGTGAAGCAGAGAGATGGAGTGTGAGGGAGGATAGAGGAATGTAAAGGTAAAGAAGGCTGACTAGAAAGTTGAAAAAAGTGTAGGAATTGATGGGCAGAGTAATTGAAAGAAGAAAGGATAGAAGAGTGAACAGGAGTGGCTATGCAGGGGCGTTTTTTCCTACAGGCGGTATAGGCGGTCGCCTAGGGCGCCACTCAGAGGGGGGCGCAAAAAACTGCGCCCCCTTATATATCTCTATTTTGACATAAAAAAATATATATAACATTAGGGTAAAATGAGCCAAAAATCGAAAACGGAAAGGGGTACGTATGTCCTTGGTGTTGTCAGAACATGCTAGCACAGGGAGGCGTTTGGTTAGAGTGTGTGTGTGTTCAAGAAACTTTGAAGAACAAAATAATGAAGAGGCAAAAGCCATCCGGGGCACAATTTCAGAAGAAAAGAAAGAAAGAAGAAGAGAAACGTGCCAAGGAGAAAGGTAAATCCTTCAATCCTGTTCTAGCCTAGAATGAATTCCAGATAAGAAAACGTTCACGAATGCGTGAATTGCCCCCGGCACTTTAGTGGAGTTAAGAAGAAAAGATGTACCTTATCATTGAAAGTTTTCCTACTCCCTGTCACATAGTTCTTTAAGGATTTTACAGATATAAAATTATATGTCCATTTATTCTACATTATACAAAAAAAGACATGATTAAAATAGGGGCGCACATATAAAGCCAATAGCCAGTGCAACAACACTACACATATCTTACTCGTTGCATAGCACACCCATTAAGGAAGCCAAACACGGCAACTTGTCAACAAGTGAGGAATACTGGTAAAAATCCAAGTGTTGTATGTAATCTTGCTAGTTAGCTAACGCTAGCTAGCCAGTGACTTGTGACGTTCCTTGTTATTGCCATTCAGTCGAAACATCAGTTCAAGTTTAGCTGTACCGCAATTTGCTTCATTTTGCGTCATAAAAATTTGAGTAATCAAATTTGGACAGCTTTAGTTTTGGTGGAGCGAGCTAGCCAGTTTAATTAGACATGATTCAACTAATCAAGAGCTATGCATCTTGGAATAAAAAAATGGCAGGCTGTCCAAATACACCAAAATGCTTAATAACTACATAGCTACATTTAACAAATGATGATATTACATACTTTTGTTATATCATTTTAGATTCACGTTTAGAAGACTAAGAAAACAATATTTGCATTGGGAAGATGACGTGGAGGTGTGTGTGCGTCCACAAACAGTTGAACAGGGGGCGTGGCAGGAGCGTAGTCCAGCACAGGCATGACATTTTCTCAGTGATTTGTTCTTGCATTAATGTTTGTTCATCGTCGCGATCGTTGTTGTGTTTATGTGAAAGAAATGCAGTCTTACAGGGCAAAATAGCATTTGAAAAGTTGCAATTCCGTTTTCGGGGGGGGCGCCAGGAGTGAAGCTCGCCTAGAGCGCCAAATGTGCTAGGGCCGTGGCTATGGATAAAGAGATAAAGAGAGAGTGAAGAGGGAAAATATTGAAAGAAGGAGAGAAAAATGGAGTGAAGCAGAGAGATGGTGTGTGAGAGAAAATAGACTGAGAGAGATAATGAGAAAGATGGAGAGATGGAGAGAAAAAGAAGTAGAGTATGGAAGGTGTCTCTTAATATTCCTAGTTATACAGTTGAATGGAGAGGGACAGAGGGAAGAGGAGCCTTGGAACCTTGGCGCAGGTGTCAGTAAAGCACAGGTGCAAGCCAGTTTAATGACCCTATTATGATCTCATAATGGCCCAATGTAAGTCAATGGGAAAATTTGTATTAGTTTTTCTTTAATATCTTAAAAAGTATAAAGTTTAGAAAAATGGCATAGCATAAGTGTCCTTTACAAGACCTACGCGACAAAGTTCGAACGAAGTTTCTACGTTAAGCGGTTCGAGCTGAATTAAGCGCAGAGGTTTGGTACAAAGAATAACTAGAATATGCATTTCCTGAAGGAAATACCAGTGCATGAAATGCAAAAGTTAAGAAAGGAAGAAGAAAAGAAAGAAGAGTGAAAGAAGGAAAGAAGAAAGGAAAGAAGAGTAAAAGAAGGAAAGAAGAGTGGAAAAAGGAAAGAAGAGTGGAAGAAGAAAAGAAGAAAGGAAAGAAGAGTGGAAGAAGGAAAGAAGAAAAGAAAGAAGAGTGAAAGAAGAAAGGAAAGACGAGTGGAAGAAGGAAAGAAGAGTGGAAGAAGGAAAGAAGAAAAGAAAGAAGAGTGAAAGAAGAAAGGAAAGAAGAGTAGAAGAAGGAAAGAAGAGTGGAAGAAGGAAAGAAAAGAAAGAAGTGAAGAAAGGAAAGAAGAGTGGAAGAAGGACAGAAGAAAAGAAAGAAGAGTGAAGAAAGGAAAGAAGAAAAGAAAGAAGAGTGAAAGAAGGAAAGAAGAGTGAAAGGAGGAAAGAAGAGTGGAAGAAGGAAAGAAGAGTGAAAGAAGAAAGGAAAGAAGAGTGGAAGAAGGAAAGAAGAAAGGAAAGAAGAGTGGAATAAGGAAAGAAGAGTGGAAGAAGGAAAGAAGATCGGAAAGAAGAGTGGAAGAAAGAAAGAAGAAAGGCTCTGGATAAAGACAGTAAAGAGAGAGTGAAGAGGGAAAATATTGAAAGGAGAGAAAATGGAGTGAAGCAGAGAGATGGAGTGTGAGAGAAAGTAGAATGAGAGGGATAGAGAGAAAGATGGAGAGAAACTAGAAAATGCATTTCCTGAAGGAAATACCAGTGCATGAAATGCAAAAGTTAAGAAAGGAAGAAGAAAAAAAAGAAGAGTGAAAGAAGGAAAGAAGAGTGGAAGAAAGAAAGAAGAGTGAAAGAAGGAAAGAAGAGTGGAAGAAGGAAAGAAGAAAGGAAAGAAGAGTGGAAGAAGGAAAGAAGAGTGGAAGAAAGAAAGAAGAAAGGAAAGAAGAGTGAACAAGACTGGCTCTAGATAAAGACAGTAAAGAGAGAGTGAAGAGGGAAAATATTGAAAGAAGGAAAGCAAATGGAGTAAAGCAGAGAGATGGAGTGTGAGAGAAAGTAGAGTGAGAGGGATAGAGAGAAAGATGGAGAGAAAAAAAAGTAGAGTATGGAAGGTGTCTCTTAATATTCCTAGTTATACAGTTGAATGGAGAGGGACAGAGAGAAGAGGAGCCTTGGAACCTTGGCGCAGGTGTCAGTGAAGCACAGGTGCAAGCCAGTTTAATGACTCTATTATGATTAGGGATGGGTATCCTTTGGGTTTTTTCCAATACTGGTGCTAAACCGATACTTTTAAAACGATACCGGTGCCTAAACGGTGCCTGAACCGATACTTAAAAAAATAAAATAAAAATAGCACAAAACTACGATTGACGACATTGATGAAAGGCTTTTTTATTGCCAAGGCAACATTTTTTTCTTCAAATTGAACAATATATTAACTGTTTAAGGTATACTATAAATATAAATTAATACAAAACACTTGGCTTCAAACTACAGCTTCAAACCTTTTAACTTCAAACTATGAACAATATATTAACTGTTAACAACAGTTTACAGTATACTTAAATAAATATAAATAAATACAAAACACATACACACTCTGTACACACACTACAGCTTCAAACCTCAGTAATTCTTTTGCAGAAAAATGAGCATTTTTGCCTTCGGAAATTTCACCATTTTCTGATTTGTTTATATCTATCTTTTCTATCTTGTTTATACTTAATCTTGTTATTTGAACCCACTGGGTACGTGAATTTGTACTACCCCTTTAAGAGAATAGGTTTAGTTTTGCTGGCATCTCCGTTTAGTCTTCAGTCTGCGGTTGCTGATCTGCCTGTGACTCTTGCCTTCTCTCCCCCCTCTACACGCAATTGTTTTGTTGCATTTGCTGCACGTCGCGTTGTTTGAATCTTTTTGTGCGAAATACAGCCACACTTTTGACCATTTACCTTTCGGCATTTTCTCGTTAAATTGTTGGCTAGCTCTGTTTGTGCTTGCTCTGTGAAATGCTGCCTGCTCTTCGCTGTCATACTGTTGCTATGTAATCACCAATGAGGGTGAGCGACACAGGCCAAAGTTTACATTGGGAGATGGGGCAGAAAAGTGCCCCACGAAATCTGCCTAGCAACCCAACAAATTATTCATACAGATCGTACTCAGACAGATCTACACCACTAACGTTACTGCTCGTTAGCTAGTTTTGTACTGTTTTGGAACCAGCCTCCGTGTTTCATGTTGCAGCCTGAAATCATTCCTGTTTATAAGACAACATTTAACGTAAGTTTTGTTCATTTAGCTGCATGATTTGTCGCTGTTATTTATTTCAATCGGCTCAGGCACCGAAAGGAAGCACCGAAATTTGCGTTGCATTTCGGTCCGGGTAGGTACCGGTTGTATTGGAACCGGTGCCATATTGGAACCGGTTCTCGGTACCCAACCCTAATTATGATGTCATAATGGCCCAATGTAAGTCAATAGGAAAAATTGTATTAGTTTTTCTTTAATATCTTAAAAAGTATAAAGTTCAGAAATAAAATAAAAATACATAGCATACGTGTCCTTTACAAGACCTACGCGACAAAGTTCGAACGAAGTTTCTACGTTAAGCGGTTCGAGCTGAATTAAGCGCAGAAGAAGGTAAGAAGAATAAGAAGAAGTATAAGCCTAGGAATAACAATACACGGCATGTCATGCACTGTAATGAAGAAGAATAAGAAGCCACCGAATAACAATACAGGGCATTTCATGCACTGTAATAAGAAGTATAAGAAGCCTAGGAATAACAATACAGGGCATTTCATGCACTGTAATAAGAAAAGTTCGAATAACAATACAGGGCATTTCATGCACTGTAATAAGAAGAAGTATAAGAAGCCTAGGAATAACAATACAGGGCATTTCATGCACTGTAATAAGTAGAAGAAGAAGTATAAGAAGCCTAGGAATAACAATACAGGGCATTTCATACAATAAGAAGCCTATGGAAAAACAATACAGGGCATTTCATGCACTGTAATAAGAAGAAGTGGGAGGAAGAATAAGAATAACAATACAGGGCATTTCATGCACTGTAATAAAAGACATAAGATAGGGTTGGAGTGACAGTTGTATCAGAGGGAAAAATAAATTCCTAGCTTTTGCTAATTCCAGTTAACCAACGGAAATATCACAAACTGATCACAAACTTATACAACTGTTGTCAATGGCCATACAACCGTTTGTAGCTGGCCAAACCGTGACCTACACATAAGTTACACCTTAATTGACCCACGCAGGAATTTACATCCCTTAGAATGTCCATGCAATCGGATTTTTATCAAGTAAGATCAGATAGTTAGCTATGTTACACTGAAGATGTATAGTTAGCTAATTAACAAGTTAACGGTCTTACAGTGTAGCCAAATTTGTCTTCAACATCGGGATATTGGAGACAAATTTAGTTGGTAATGTACATGTTTTCAACATCAGTTGTCCGATACAGTTGTCCCCCCCCGCGGATAACCTGCTGAATGGCTAGTCAGATCAGGCAATTAAAAAAAGTTACAAAATTCCCTCATACACTCGTAACTTGAGCATTGCAAGCTTGTAACCTCAGTGTTGTGCACAAAGGTAGAAAATTGTCAGACCAAACCTTTTTACACATACAAAACTGTCTCACGGATACACAAAATATTTCTATAACTGCAAAACTTTATTGCACATGTGAACATCATTTCACAAGCTCATAATCTGTCTGTCTTTAATTTGATCCAATACAACTTAACAAATCAGAATTCCTCTAACAATTTAAGTTTCCTTTTCCTTCCACCCCTTGCCCTCTCCCCAATCTATAGTGTACAATATCACCAGTCCTGTTATCTGACACAGTTGGCAAGCCACCAGACTTGTCACAGAGGATAGAAGACTGGACCAGAGAGGATGTTCGTCAGTGGTTACTTACAAATCTGAAGGTGCCACAAGAGTATGCGGACATACTCTATGATGAAGATGTTTCAGGAGCCAGTCTCGCCTGCTTTAGAAAACAAGACTTAATTGATTTAGGCATTCGGCATGGACCTGCAGTCTTAATTGTTACAAATGTAGAGAAGGTAAAAAAACTGCCGCACTGTTTAGAAATATGTTCTCATACCAAGGAAACGGCAAAAATGACCGTGGTTAAAAAAGAGCCTTCAGTTAAACATAGGGATATGGTTGCCTTACAATCCGCTAACTGTCCAAACAGAAATCTCATGGTTGAAATAGAAGCTAGGAGTGCTTCAGAGAAGTATATGACAGTTTCAGACAGCTGGACAGAAAACAAACAGAGCAGTGAATCTCCAGCACATGCCAACCTACACCAGCAGAGCAGTGATGCCAAGGCAGATGTAAAACCCAAAATAAAACAAAAGGATGGCCCCTCCACCACAAAACATCCGCCTCTCGAACAACGAATTTCCCAACCACGTCCCTTTGACCAAAACAGTTCACCCTCAATGTACACACAAAATGAACTGTTTCCTGAAGAGACAGGTCAAACCAATCTGATTGACCCCATCCATGAATTCAAAGTAATGGTAAACACAGAGAATGCCACTGAGAAGGAGATTCTTCATAAATTCAGCTTTGAGGTGTTCAGGTTTGCAGCAGCATGCATGAATGTTCGGACAAATGGAACAATCCATTTTGGAGTAGCAGATACAACACAGGTGGTTGGCTTAAAGTTGATTTCACGCAAGGAATACATAAAAGAGTTTGACTTGCAACTAGTGAAGCATTTTGAGAAGAACCAAAGTGTTGCAAGAGCATGCATCAGGCCTCCTAAATTCATTCCAGTCCAGTGTTCAGATGGTACATCTTCAAAACTGTGGGTTATTGAGGTTGATATTGTACCTAATTATTCAGAGACTCAAGAAAAATTGTTCTACACTTCTGTCCTAAAAGAGGTTGAGGGGAAACAATGCAAAACTGAGTGCCTATTTGTCCGACAGGGGGCAAGCAGCACTGATTTACTTGCTGAGAAGAATCCAAGAATCTTGCAGGAGAAGCTTATGGCTGTGTCTGCGGATGTGCAGACCTGGGCATCAACACGGAAGTCTGTGGAACAAATGCGTTTTCAAAAACCATCTCAGAGTCATCAAGGACTAAGGCTACAACAGCTTATCACTCTTGGTAGAGACACACTGGAACATTCCCTACAATTTCTGGTTGTTACAAACAAATGCCCTCAAAGTGAACTTGAACACTTGGGCTTTTTGAAAGAGCTGAAGTTGTTTGCTGTACTTGATTTTGACCCTGAATCAGAATTAATGGGGACGTGCAATTTCTTTCGAAAGGATCGCATTGCTAACCTTCACTTTCCTCGAATGTACAATAACTCGGAGAATATTTCCACAACTGTTGGAAAGTTAAATCTATACAATCAGACAAGCTGGGTCTTCTGCAATGGACGAGCAAATGAGGACAATGAGACCGATTTACCCTTTGACCCAAGCAACTGGCTGATTAAACGAGCAGGGGAAGTTAGTGACATGATTAATTTGATTTGCAATCCTGACATTCTTCCAAAAGACAGACTTGTGGTAGTATTTTTACTGCATTCTGGGAATACCGATGTCTCTGACCCTCTCCTTGAGACCTTTTGTGCAATTTACCAGAAACTTGGAGGGGAAGACAACATGCTCTGCATTTGTAAAGATTCCACAGTGTTCAGCCAATGGAGTGAAGGTGTGAGGAACCGACGCAAGATTGACATCAGCAGTAGATGTATCTACGAGTTGAGCCTGTATGAAGTGAACTGCACCATAAACAAGGTAAAAGAGCCACAGACTCAGTCATCAGAGAGATATCTACCTTCTACTGATTCCAGCTCTGTCCTCCTGACAAAGAGAGATGAGGAACTGATGACCTTCCTTGGCATCCTGAGTGAGAGTCAGTGTGAAAACACTGAGATTGAAGCCATGGAGTCTTTCAGGGATGTCAAGACTAAAATGGAGGAGGACTTCTATAGAGGAGGACAAGTGACCTGGTGGAACTTTTACTTCTCTGAGAAGCCAGGCTGCTTGCCCTTCATCAAACGTGATAAGTATGAAGATCTCTACAATCTGATGACACCTACAGGGGGGTACACTTCGCCATGCATCATCATCAGCTTGTTCCATCATCCAGGTTGTGGGGGGACTACTTTGGCCATGCATGTGCTATGGAACTTGAGAAAGAAATTCAGATGTGTGGTCATTAAAAACAAAACTGCGCAGAACAGTGATATTGCTGCCCAAGTCAAACAGTTGCTGACCTATGGGAAAGAGGAGCAGTCAAGCTACACTCCTGTGCTACTTTTGGTGGACAACTTGGAAGATGTGGAGGAATTGCAAAAAGACATTCTTTCTGCAGCTCATGAGATAAAGAAGCAGGAGAGCGTGCTGGTAATCATACTTAATTGCCAAAGATCCCAGTTTCCTGCTGCAAGTTCCCGAAATAGTAGAATAGACAGTGTGTTCATTACTTATGAGCTCTCACCCAGGGAACAAGGCTTTTTCCAAGAGAAGTTGAAAGAATTGAAAGGCCACCATGAAAAACCAGAGACATTTTATGCTTTCGTGATCATGACTAACAACTTCAGCGAAAGCTACATAGAGAGTTTAGTATGCAACACTCTCAAAGACCTTGATGTCTCCACAAATGTAGGTCAACTCATGTCATTCCTGGCACTTCTGAACACATACATCAATGGCTCCTGCATGTCACTGTCACTGTGTGAAGAGTTTGTTGGGATCAGAAATGCTCTTTGGGGAAAGGAAACATTGTGGGAAAAAATGAATCCTTACTCCACATTGTTCATTGGCTTCAAAGTTGAGGAGTGTGGGACATACCAAGCAGTTCGATTCTTACACCAGATGATCGCGAAACACTGTCTTCAGGTTCTCGCTTGCAAGCACCATCTGAAACTGAGTGAAATCACAACCAACCTTTTGCATTGTGACCTTCTTTACAAATCTGGCATGGGTAAAGACATACTGGTGCAAAACATCTTAAGTATGTTAATCACTCGGCAAAGGAAACAACTTGGAGATGATAAAGACACACTGTTTTCTCCTTTGGTGGAAGAAATGCAAAAGGCTGAGGGAGAGGTTAACACAGTGTTAACACATGCAATAAAGAGATTTGACAGAAATGCAACTGTGCCTCAAGCTCTGGCAAGACATTTCTACCTGAAAGAAAAAGATTTTACATCAGCACGGCGATGGGCTTTGGATGCCCAACAGAAGAACAATAATTCATACATTGCAGACACTCTTGGTCAAGTGTACAAAAGTCATCTAAGGCATGAAATTGAATGCAACAAAGACATCACCCCAGACAACCTGAACATGTATTTGGAGTTAGCTTCGATGGCCACAAAATCTTTTAAAGATTCACAAGAACTAGCAAAGAGAGATGAGTCCATGGATTGTTCTGAGCAAAGATCTGAGACAAGAAGACGACAAGAGGCGTACAATACATCTGGATATGTGGGTGAAATGGATGTGATCATGATCGTCTTTCAGGTTCTTGAGGACATTCCTATTTTCAGCGAAAATGATCTTCACCAGTGGCATAAAATGGTTCAGTTCCTGAGGGGAATCTTACCCATGGATGTCTCCCATGAAACCAGCTGCAAAGCCAATGATGAATTTATAGCTGTGCTGACCATTCATGAGAAATTCCTGGTTTCACTGAAGCCAAGAATGAAGGACATTTTTGTATTCTTCGAGAATTACTTCACATACCTGAAACCCAGATCAATTGAAAGAGAAACAGTTGAAGAGCGAAACAAACAAAAAGTGTCAGAACTCTTCAAGAAATATGTCAAGATTTTCTGCATATCTGGAGAAGAGATATCCAAACAGCCAATTATCAGTTTACAGCAATCTGTTGAAGAAAAAAGGCGTTCTCTCGAGAGGGAACGTGCCGATACGTTTGCTGGGCTGCTCCAATGTTTGAATGAAAAACGTGGATCACAGATGGAGGATATTTTAGACAAATGGCAGTTCATTTTTGAGAACTCATCAAGAAGGTCCTCCACCAACAGGGTCAATTTCATCCTGGTAAACATTATTGTTCACTGTGTCTTGCCCAAGTCCACCAAGATCAGAAGGTACAATGACTTAATCACTCTTCTCAATGAGGTGCTACAAAATGAGGGACTTCATTCAGACTGCACAGAAGTTTACTACCTTGCCATGGTGCTTCTGTGGCCAGGAAACGACTGTGTCTCGGAAAATGCAATATTCAAAAACATCTGTACCTATGTCACATCCACAAAGAGGTCCTTCCATCGCCGATTCCATTACATGTCGCCAGCTAAGAGTTGCATTGCCCACTTCTACTTGGGAAAGTCCAAGGGCCTAAAGAGAATTGTCCACAAAGCAAAGATCGACCAGGCGATTGACCGTGAAAAACGCAAAAAACCCCACCAGCTATGGCAAAGTGGAGCCATATGGAAAGAGCCTTGGGTGCATCAGTTGCTGTTGCGAGTCAAAGGGAAAACTGAAAATGGTGAAATCTATGTGCATTATCCTGGCAATCTCAGAATCCCAGTGCGCCCCGTTTACCTTGGAGATCTGCGCAGGGGAAACAGTATGGAAGAAGTGTCCTTTTATCTTGGGTTTACCATGGCGGGACCAGTTGCATATGATCTTGAGTATATGAGTATATGAAGGACACATGAGATTCTTTTTTGCTGGAACTTGAGGCAAAAATAAACTGACACAGTGAAATGTTATGTTTTTCATCAGATTTTTCTTGAATGGTTTATTTGTTCTACCTAATTTCAAATGGTTTTCGGTGGAAAGTAACGATTTTTTTTATTTTTTATTCATGGGCTTTTTAGCCTTTATTTGGATAGGACAGTGAAGTATTTTGGACAGGAAGTGAGGAGGAGTGAAGAGGATCAGGAAACGACAGCAGGCCGGAATCGAACCTGTGTCCCCGCGGGCATTGTAGCCCGTAAATGGGGGTCTTATTGGCTCGTGCCACAGTGCCCCCACGTAACTAGTTTTTAAAGGAATAATCAATGTACATATATGTTTTATACATCCACTTTTTATTGGAGAGGGAACAATCTGATCATGGCAAATTAGATTATGTAATTACATTTCTCAAGCATGTTTTGAAATGCACTTTAACTAGTAGGCTTATTATGCTGATGATATTTAGCAGACACTTGTACGAAGTGAATTGTAAAATTGTACCAAAAGTAACCGAGATGCTTCTTTGCTGTACATTTGTTTGTTCTGCAAATGTTTGTAATTTTTTTTTAATACTGAATATTTTAAAAGTCAAATATTAGCTTTGCTTACACTTGATTTTACTATTTATCATGTGGCCTTAGACTATTTACATCATATTATACATAAGACATAGCTGTCCTGTTGGATTTGTGCTGTAAATGTACTTTTCTCTGCTTAATTAAACATTCCTGTTCACTGAAGATGGAATACAAATACAGCAACATATTTTTTTATTTTTCTATTTAGTAAGTTTTCTCTTGTCAATCAGATGAACGTAACAAAACCACAGCAAAGAAATAGGGACATACAACTTTCAGAAATGTTTCATTTAATTTAGTCATCCAAAAATTGTTTTAAATAACACAGATAATCAACAATAATTAAAGCTGGTTTTCCCCAATAATGATAATAACAATTATCAGTTACAGTAAGTGCCTTTCATCAGAATGACAGAGAGAAGGAGGTCTTTGTATAAAAAAAAGCCTGATAACATTTTCACATAGTAAACTTGTGCAGAATTTCTTTTTACTTTACATCCCAACATCCCATCAGCCCAATACATTTATGTTGTTCTTTCCATCATTAATTACACTTAAAAAAAAAAAAAGTGGACTAATTTTAGAGCACCAGTGCGATCTGTCTGTGTAGCACCTCCTCATCCTTGAGCTGACTATATCGTAGATTAACTCACTGGCGTTATCAAAGATGTGTTCATTAAAGTAACCAAATTTATCAAAATAAAAAAATCACTTTTGGAAAATTGCACTCTCAGATATCATTAAAATGGGTATGCCACAGCCAAATTAGCAATTAGGAGGAGAAGTGATGGAAATCGTGGGATTTCTTCATCACAGATGGCTTATTACAAACCATGTAGTGCTACTACTTCTCGAGGGAACGTGATTCTTCTGCACGGGCTATCGCACAAGGCAGAAGGCAAACCTTAAGGAATGCAACCTACTAAACATCTTTGAAAAATCAAAGAAACTTAGCTTCCCGCAAAGGTGCTTCGGCATTAATGGTTGGTTCTGGTGATTTAAGTTATGTAGGGGAAGTTAACAAAGACCTCCGTGCTGACATCCGAGAGCAGAGCTGGAGATGTCAAGAGAAAAGGGCAACAGGCTAAGGGGCTGGTGTCATGCACTGGCGATGTCTAACCATCATGGTATTCATAGTCAGCTATTGGCTAATACCCAAGCATGCACCGCCTGCTTCTCTCCAGCTCCTCTGGAGAAATGTCCAGAAGCAGATGCACAAACACAGAGATTCTTTGGACGGAGTTACATACTTTGTAGAAAAGCGTGTCGTTACTGTTACCAAGTGGGTAAACCATGTGCACTTCATCCAGTTCTCTTAGAAAGTCAAATTATTACAGATTACACTGAGGTCACAGAATGAAAGGCCAGCTTCACTCAGAACATTTAACTGATCAATGTAATTAACAAATCAGAACTATTGAATAGAACCAAGAAGCAATACAGCCTCTGGAGGCTTGGGGTTCCCACTTTAGCGATGAAGGACTGAACTCATCCTGACCACTCACTACAGACCAGCAGTAGCAGCCAGGACATGGCCCTGGGTCTTCCCTTCATGAGGGAGGGCAAGAAATACACTAAGCACCGCTCATCCCAACAGGCTAAGCATTTCCTTGATATTTCAGAGTGCAGCAGTTCTCAAAGAGTACAAAAGAACACCTCTGTAAGAGATTATGCACAAAATCACTTTACACAGACTTATTGCACATTTGTTTGTTTTTTGTCTAGATATACATAAATACAACAAAAAGGAGTTCAAAAAAGAGTGTATACACACACACAACCTTGGAGGTTTCAGTCATCTTTGTAAATTGGAGAAGAGAGGCTAAAATTGCTTTTCATGCTATAGTACAGTTTTATCAGTTTCACACACACACACACACACACACACACACACGCTTGTACAGCAGTCAATTTTGGAACAGAGATCAGGAGGTGTGAGGAGCAGTGAAAACACCTGATCACATTCAATATGAATCTAAAGCTCCAAATACAAAAGGAATCTCAAATTTTACACAATTTAAAGAATCTACGTCTCCTGCACAACCCCCCAATTTCTGGATTCCATCCTCGATCACCCTTACTCCACCATTTGTCCACAGTGTCCTGCACTTCTCACACACACACACAACAACATTTCTCCAGACCCACTGAACGTCAAGGGTACATTCGCTCACATGCTAAACATAGCTGTTGATCCACAACAGGTAGCTGGAACTAGGGAGTGGTCCCCTTCAATCACGGCTGCCAACAGTGCCTGCTGTGTAAAAAGAACACAGCGTGAAAACATTTTACAGGTAAGAGTGCTACTGGAGCTTCCACAGTGCCCTCAAGCAGGCGCCTCAGCTTACGTCTGAGCCTCTGGGAGGGGCAAGCCTGGCTCACAGGGTGGGGTGGGCGGGGTCAGACCCTTGGCCCCACGACACAGGAGGCCCTTCGTTGCTGTGGCTGCGGCAGAGGCGGTTGCCGTGGCTGCAACCCCCACCTCACCGCCACCGAAGTTATGGTAGGGCCGTCGGACGCGACCGACCTGGCGGGTCGGGGCGGCACCCCGTAGGCACACGGACGGGAAGGTGAGCCCTGCCAGGCAGCAGCCTGGGCAGGAAATGACCTCGTCCTGTGGCTCACTAGAGAAGCCACATGGTTCGGTGGTGGTGCGGTAGCCGTTGGTGGCTCCCCAGCCGAGCAGGCGGCCCGTGGGCAACGAGATGTTGTTATTGTCCAGACGGGGGAGGGGCGGCAGCGAGAGGGGGGCGTTTGATACGGGCAAACCCAAACCGTTGGGCTGCAGTGATGAGGCGGATGAGAAAGAAGAGGAGGACGAGGATGACGCAGATGAAGAGGTGGCTTTAACCAGAGGCCTGGAGCCAGGAGGAGCGGCCACGTTGGCAGTCCCTGCCGCTGCATCGGGGGAGCTGGTGCAATCCATAGGCTCAGTCAGGCACAGCTCTTTCAGCTCCGCACCTTCCTCATCCTCCTCTTCTTCGTCAAGCCGCTCCAAGGACACCATCTCCAGGGCGATACCAGAGTCCCCCATTTCATGAGCGGAGGATGGCGAATCTGCCTCCCCTTTCCCCTCTTTGGTCACCCTATCCTCCACGTCTCTCTCCAGGCAGCCGTCTTCCTCCGTGTCCTCTCCGTTGTAGCTGCAGGGCTCCAGGTGGCGTGGCTGGGATATGGACAAGGGGCGGCCCATCTCTGGCGTGCAGGGGAGGGACTGGCAGCGTCGGGGCGGCCCGCGGAGCGGGCGGTGGCCCCTGTGCCGGGTCGGCGAGGCGCATGGCTCCAGATGCGGCGGCGGCAATGTGAAGGTGAGTGAGATGACAGACTTGCTCGGTGTGTCGTACAGCTTGATGTTGCCGCCGTTCAGGTCCTGCCGCAGTGAGAAGGGGTTGATGCGGGCGGGTGTGCCTGCCTGAGAGGGCGTGGTGGCCGCCGACGGTGGAAGCATGTCGGACTGGCTCCGGGACAGACGCTTGTCGCCCGGGCAACAGGACGAGTTCCTCCGTCGGTATGGGCTATTGTCGAGGGTGATGGGTTCTGGGGAAAACCACAAGATTGATTTTGTATGATCTCTACCACATACATGTCATGGTGAATACATCACTTCAGGCAGTTTGATGAAGGGGTTTCCTCTGAGGTTTGTACTCACCCAAAACCACTGGCACGTCGTTCCTCTGTTCCTCCCTCTCCATCCGCTCCAGCTCAATGACGAGGTCAGAAAACGAAGGCCGACTCTCTGCATGCATCTGTCAGATGACAGCAGAGACCACAAAACATTCGTCACAAAGGAACACTTGATTTAAAAAGGTCATTTTATATGGTGACAAGGCAGTATTAAGTGGATGGGCAGCTTACATTGCAGCAGCTGACAGCTAGGTTGAAGAGGGTCTGTGGACAGTCCCCTACCATGTGTTCAAAGGCCTCCACATCCAGTCCAAAGTCCTACAGAGACAACAAATGCAACATTTGCCACTGTATCTATGCAATGACAAAATCTCAGAATATTCCATTTTTGTTATAATGTTCTACAGCATCAGTGCTCCTCCAGCCTCAGACTGTGACACTTTTACGGTCTCAAACCTCTTGTATAGTTTCAGTAGTACCAAACACAGGAAGGAAATTGTAATGTTGTATGTGAGAACACCATGTAAGTACAAAAGCAAGTCTTGGCAAGTAAGTCTTCAAAAATCACTAAAAGCCAGTTTTGTTTGGATGAACATAGCAGTCTACAAATGTGCAGCAGTATAGAGTAAATATACTGCAGGCCTCACTACCATACTATACATAACAAGTTTCTGTAGTGGAGCCATCTACTGTCCAGCCAGTGCACACACAGAGCACTGAGATGACTTACAGCCACAAGTTCAATAGTTCAATGGCCTCACCTCTGTTCTGGGAAGGATGTCGGGATCTGCTTCGATCCGACCTATGATCTCACACAGAATGATGCCATACGCGAACACGTCCACCTAAGGGTCAGGCATTCACAGGTTTGTAAGCAAATGCATTTGTAAACAACTAATATCAATAACCATAGAATGAGCCTCAATAACCAGTTTATATGGTAATAGTCAAAACTTGGCTTATAATACGAATACTAACTGCAGGTCTGAACATGCCACATGGCAGAAACTCTAATAGAGAGAAAAAGAGGTTTCTTACCTTCTCATCATACAGCTCTCCTCTCAGTACTTCTGGAGCCATCCAGTAGGGGGAGCCCACTACTGCCAGACGCTGCTTCTCCTCCCCATCACTGTAGGAAGAAAAAGTACTGCTGTTCACAGCTGGCAACATTTTTTGTGGATGAACCCAAGAGGGCTAATTTGCTATGAGCTCCCTGGTGAATTTAGTAAAGTGGTTTTAAAGTGTTTTTTTTTTTTTTTGCTTATACAGAAACATGCAGTCTATGCTTAATGCTACATCCAGTGTTAGGTTAGTGCTCAACAATACAGATTTGCATAAATCACATTTTACACAAATCTTAAGGCATGCAGTAAAATAAAAAAATTAAAAATTAAAAATGTTAATTAATTAACAAAAACAAAAAAAAACATCTTCTATTGAGGCATCCCAAACAGTGGTTAAGGCGCAACATTTTACATTTTGACCCTTGATAGTCCTAAACCACAGCAGAAAGGTCCCACACAATAATTTACCACCCCACCCCTTCACTTGTGGGTATGCCCTGGCTATGGCACGGACTCACCTGTAAGTAGGGATTTTCTCTGCCAGTCCGAAGTCACCAACCACAGCAGTGAGGAGCCCATTCTCACAGCGTACCAGGCAGTTCTGTCAAATGACAAGATTAAGAAGGCATAAATATCTCTGCAGGTGCATGTATGCCTCACCGTGCTGAACACGGCAAAAATAAGAGAACTAAAGAAATCCTACACTTATTCAATTATCAACATGCTTTCATCTTCAATTCACCAACCACACGCAAGTGTCATGCAAGTTTCAACTCCCCTGCTATATCTGAATTGGATGAGCAGAAATAGGACGTCTGGTATGATGAATTATAAAAGACAATTAAATATGTAACGTGGTGGGAAGTATGTGAAAATCAGCATTTGTCTTTTTGTGAATGCATCCTACAATTCATGTGAAGGAGGTAGACCAGGCAAAAAAAATAAACCTTTTATCTCTTGCTCCATCTTAAATCTAAATGTAATACAGTGGCTGGGATCTGGAATATGTGAAGCAACAATAAATGGGAACACAGAAGCAAAAAGGGCATTTCAGCTGTAATTGCAGACCGCTACAGTGGGAAGAAACTCTTCTAATATACGAGGCCTGCAGCATCACATGCAAATCGATCCATTTGTAAGTTAAAGCCTTTTTTGTATCGTGGCAGGAGAGCTATGCTCTCACATAAAATCTATGATCATTTAAGTTTAAGTTGAACAACTGAACCATCAAAGTATTTGTTCAGCCCTATGGAGAACTAAATGCCACTTTTACCAATCATTCCAGTTACACCCTGCAGGTTTCTGGTTCCAATGTTAACTCAGACACATACTGCATATATGACAAATCGCGCATGTGTGGCAGAGTGAGAGTACATGGGGTCCTATGTCTGCCTTCATACCTTGGAGGTGA
The DNA here is from genome assembly GCF_900700415.2 of Clupea harengus. NCBI lineage: Eukaryota > Metazoa > Chordata > Actinopteri > Clupeiformes > Clupeidae > Clupea > Clupea harengus. Next base: position 5,244,129 of record NC_045173.1, read on the forward strand.
GGTCACGATGGAAGACGCCTTTGCTGTGGAGGTACTGCAGACCCCGGGCGATGTCCAGAGACAGACCCATCCTCACTGCCCATGACAGGTACATGTCACTGTCCAGCAGCTGCTCCAGATTCCCCCCATTGATGTACTGTAACCATAACAACCACAAGTGTCAGCTCATGACAGCTGTACATCATGATCACACTTGAGGTCACCCAAGCTTCAATTAGGGTTTCTATGGAGACCTCACATCAGTACAGGATGAAGAGAAAGATGAAAAGTGAAATTTACCTCTGTCAAGGCATGAAGCTGTCCTTCATGAACACAGACGCCTAAAAACCTGGGAAGGTGGGAGAGAGAAGGGCTAATCACCTTATTTGCAGACATCTCAGCAGGGCATAGATTAGGATAGGACTACGAAACATTACGTTTCGTGATCAAAATACAATTCAATCTAGGTCAGCACAGAGCTTAATGCACAGCGAGTGCTAAACGAGCCCAGAGCACTGCCCATTGATTCTCCAGGATCTATTAGACTGAGTGAGGGCATATGGGAGAGTGTGAGCGACTAAGGCAGGGAGACGGGGAAGTGAGGAAGAGCAGATGTGAGGTAGAACTAGAGGGTGAAAGGACATGAGAGTGAGAAATCTAAAGAGACTATGAATCAGTGTGTGTGTGTGTGTGTGTGTGTGTGTGTGTGTGTGTGTGTAAGAGAGAGAGCTAGAGTTACTGGCCACACTAACCTGAGGATGTTGGGGTGGCAGAGGCGGTTCATGAGCTGCACCTCCCGCAGCATGTTGGCCTTGTTACTGGCCTGTGTGTTCATCTTCAGAGCCATCACCTGCCCAGTGATCCTGTGCTGAACCTGAGATATACAGACACACACACGGCTAAGTACAACTATTACAAACAGCTATGAAAAATTACTTCAGATTTATCCGATTTTTACAAATCCCATGTATTTGTGGAATGTATTATGGAGGGTATTACATCCATAACCTGATACATTTTATAATCCTGGCATAATCTCTAGGATGAAAAGATATGAAATATTTGGGTCATTACAGAAGCGAGTGAGTGAGTGAATGACATGTAGAGCACCCTCAGATCCCATTACATTTATCCTGGACTGGCTGTGGGTCGAGTGAGAGAATGCGTGTGTTAAATAACGATGGAGAAGGACAGTCTGAGAGGTGGAAATCACACCTTAGTTTATCATCAGATCCATCTGTGAGCAGGGGGGTATTCATTGTACGTTAGTGACAAAACTGGATAAGTTAGGAGATAGGAGATAACTTATCCAGGTTTGTCACTAAACCATAGGGGTGGGGAAAAAAAATCGATTTTTCGATTTCTCTCGATTCTCTCTAGAACGATTCTGTCTCGATTCAGAAAAGTTCATAATCGATTTTTTATAAAAAAAATAAAAAAATTATATATTCATTTTGTGTTGAAATGCAAGCTGCATCGATTATTGCATTGTTCATAGAAAGTCATAATTGTGACAAGGACAAACTTTTTCTCTAATAAAAAAAATAGATCTGTTGATTTTCTTTAATTATCAAACACAAAGTAGGAAGTGATTTGAGACTCTGAGTAGCAAACTCAAATGTTTTAAAAATCGAGATGCATCGATAATCGTTTTATCGGTTTAGAATTGATAATCGGTTTAGAATCGAGAATCGGTTTAGAATCGAATCGTTGACCTCTGAATCGGAATCGAATCGTGAGGTGCCAAGAGATTCCCACCCCTACTAAACCACGTACGACAAATACCCCCCAGGTCTCTGTTGCAGCATGATGTTGAGCATCATGTTGTATATAAACAATTGCAATTGTTTTTGATGAATGCTGATATAACGAAGAGCTGTTCAGGGGCAGCATTATCTCTGATGAGATCATTACTCCATGTATTTGTGCTTTAAAATGTCTCCAGTCATTTGTTGAGAGGCCATAGCTCATTGTGCCACTTCATTTTGAGAATACATGTCCTTGTGGGGAATCATGATGAAATCAGTTGCTAATGAGACTATGACCACACCAATCTTGTCATGTGTTTTTGACATCAAGGGGTACAACAGGGGTATCAATAACTATTTGGTTAATCACTAATATCCGTCTTGACAATTCAACCTCAATTAACATAAAAATAGTCAGGGTTTCAGTTTCAACTTTTGAGCATGAGTTCTAAAAACAAACAAACAACAATTCTAAAGGATTTGGTCTAATTTGGAAACGATTAGCATGTTTCATGCATTTGAAACAATCAAACCCGTCCAGTGGCTCATGATGGTGGAGCTCCAACATTAGCAGCACACATTTAAACAGTGAATAGCAAAGACAAATGGTCCACTTCTCAATTAGTGGGCAGGTTATAAGGAAGGAAGCCAGCCTTTTAAAGATTGCCTCCACTGCAATTCAGCACCAGAATTTGTTTCCAGACATCCTCTTGTCACACAGTGCCCCAGACTTTTTTTAATTAAAAAAAAAAAAAAAATTTAATTCACCATTTCCATCTCTCTGGACTGTTATCTGCATTGCTGTCATACTGTGTCACGTCAGTGTGCCATTTCTTCCTAGTGTTGCTTTTGCCAGCTTCAAAGCACACTGTGTTTGGATGCTTAATATTTGCAGCCAGCTGTACCTCTCCTCCTTCTCCACGTCTTTTTCCACACAAAAATGATTTCAAACTTGGAGAGAACATCTTGACCCAACTAATAATAAGCTTGCAATGTAATAAGAGCAGTGTAACTTTAATGTACTTCTACTTCTAAACCTGAAGAGGTTATGTCTGAGAAAAACATCACCAAAGGTTCTTTGGTGAGGTAACTTCACCTGGAAATTGAACTCATCATGTGACTCTTCCCACTGCCATACTCCGTCTTTCTGAACTATCCACCTCTAGTAGTGGTAAGTGCTCAGCATTAATGAATTGGACTTGTGTGTGTGTGTGTGTGTCTGTCTGTCTGTCTGTCTGTCTGTCTGTCTGTCTGTCTGTCTGTCTGTCTGTCTGTCTGTCTGTCTGTCTGTCTGTCTGTCTGTCTGTCTGTCTGTCTGTCTGTCTGTCTGTCTGTCTGTCTGTCTGTCTGTCTGTCTGTCTGTCTGTCTGTCTGTCTGTGTGTGTCTGCACGCACACCCAGTCCGATGTGTTGGGTATTAATAGCTGCACAGCACTAATAGGCTTTCTGGATTTCCCATCATTCCACCTGATCTGCAGGAACACAGGACACCGTCACTGTGACAAGACAGACAAAATGACCCACGCCCACTTTCTACACGCAATCCCTTCCTCGTGGTAGTTTGCTTTCACCCTTCCTTGTTCCTGTATCACCCCTTCATGAAACTACAGAGCAGAAAGGTGAACAAGTCAAAACATCAAGTTTAGGTCATCCCCACAGAAGTACCCCATGGCTTTGTCAGATATTAACAAAGACACATGGGGAGGGCCTGTAACTAACAACTTAAAAACAAGCTTGGCCAGAGTCAGACTGTCTGTTCAGCCCACTGGATATCTGAACCATCAGTACTCTCTACTCAGCCTCACAGGCCCATGCTTTCTACATGATGTATTACATCGGTCTTACTACTCTACAAATTCAAATGAGATCAATGCACATATTTTTGTATATTACAATTACCTTTAAGCTACACAATTACCTTGTTGTATCCAAGAAAGGCATTTCATTAAACATTTGGACTGTATAATACAATATCTTTGGACATGTTTCTGATCCTGATTCTTTGCTCGGGCAAGTTTGCTTCTGACTGACTCTGCTACAGACTGTGCAACCATCTGTAATGATGGCTACAGACTGCAATATTATCTGTGGGTACAGTCAGCCTATACCAAGGGTGTGGTGTGGGTGTATCAGGTCTAAGAGCACAAAATGGCAAGGTACTCCAAATAAGGCCTCAGAGCTGCAATCAACAGCAAATATGCACAGAGGGGTGTGAAAGCAGACTGTGGAGGCCTCGCCTGACAAAACCATGGGAGAGAAAACAGGCTGACAAAATTTGAAGTGGCTCTTCGGTGGAAGAGTTTTTGGAGTGAATTTAAGATCTGCCTCTGAAATAGTAAAAGTCAAATTACAGCAAAAACATTCCAGCAATCCTTTAGAAGAGTCAGGGATCCATGTGCATCTGATTTTAAACTCATATTACAGCTCATATACTAGGTGTACCTGAACATATGTAAACACATACACACACTTTCTAGGCTGTATAATGTAAAACACAGCCAATTTATGAATGGGTTTCTTAAATTGTAGATTCGGGTGAATTGTAGAATGTGGGTGAAATTAGCCAGAAATAAATATGACTAACAGAATAGTCTAAAATAAAAAGCTGAAAAGAATATACAGTCCTATCAATACCCTGGTTATCCAGCATGAATTGATGCCTTACCACTCCATATGACAATTTTCATTAAATAGTAACCAGCACCCCCAGTCCAAATATCTGTGCAATGTGTCATTTCCAACCCATAAACCGCAAACACACACACACACACACACACACACACACACACTGTATAGGCTAAACTATTAACAGGAGTTATCTGGTGCTGAATGACTTAAAAAGAAGGACAACACATTCTTATACTGTTCAATTATTTGAATGAAGGTGACTCAGTGAACACCATATCTAAAACAAACACAGCAGACAAACAGGCAGGGCACCTCTCCATGTTTGCCCAACAGTGATAAATGACAGCCTTCAACAAAAGGCATGGGAACTGAGAACAGAGGAATGTCTGAAGTTGTATAACAATGTCTGTTTGTTTAATTATTAAGTTTCAAAATCCACGCTGATGAAGTAAGCTATAGCCCATCAATGATCATGTTTAAGATTATTGATAAACCTACGTGTTAATCTGTATCCAAAGTGTTCCCAACATCTCTCTAATTCACACACACACACACACACACACACAGAGCAAACCACTACCACCATCACCCTGTTCATCAACATCATCTAAACACCAACATACTCACACTCTGCGTTGGCCTGCAGTATAGGCCTGATTAGTCTAATGACAAAAAGTAATTCTGATAAATTGCAATAGGTTCGATTCTCATACCCTGATGTGTGGTTTCTGCCTTCACCTCTACACATGTGTGATCGTTCGCGATCAGACAAAATTATAATTGCATTCAAATCAAAGGATGTAGTATGGTTACCTTGAACACCTCCGAAAAGAAACCAGAACCAATCTTCTCACAAAAAAAGTCGTCGATTCTGGCCAAACTGGAGACAGCACTTCTGAGAGCACGGTATGAGGAGGGTCGAATTCGGTTTGGTCCATGAATTCCATGCACAGGGGGCTCTGAGGACTCTGAGCCCGTCTCGTCGTGATCCATCACAGCGGTTCTGAGATGACAGTCGTTTAAGGGGCTGTCCATATAACCATACACCGCATGATCGAAGGATGCAAACAGTCCCTTGAGAGGAATAATCCGTTAATGAAGCACTGTTAGCTTGATGCGGTCAGTCTTGCTCTGCCTGGTGAGCACCCTTCCACGTCCATTCAACTAAGAAAAGTATAAAACGTGCAACGCTACCCTAATATTGCGCGGTTATGTTTTCCTCGGAAAAGTTGTTTCACCTCCTGGTTGTCCCGTTATCCTCTGGTAAATTATAACAAGTGGAGCTGCCGTCCATGGGAGGAGTGGTGTGTAGTCGTAGTCGTAGCCGCCGTCATCCCCCACTCTTCCGCCTGATCTTACTGTGATTAGCTAGGTGTCCTTGCCATCCCGGAATAGAGTAGCAAAGCCCTTGTGAGAGGGCAAATGGGCAAGTGCTGTTTAAAAGAAGAGAAAATAGGATTCCAATTATTTTACAAAGCATGCCGGGTTTATCATTATACAGGTAACAGTAGAGACCAGTAAGTTCACCGCTGCATATTTATGCTAGCTAAGGTAGCTAACACTGTAGGGGCTAACGTTATTTTACAGCTTGTCATAATTCACTCTAAAGATATTTAATTGTAACGACTTCAGAGAAAAATTAAGAGCGTATTAGGTGTGCATCATTACGGCCAAACGAGCCGTTTTTACACTCTTAGGTTACCTAAAGATGTCCGACAAAAATGGGAGCAAAACAATATTAACACTACAGGAGTGTAAAATCTCCGGTAGGAAGGTTTGCTAGCAAGCTAAGATAGTTACCCTGCAACCACTAGAACCCCGGTGTATCGGGACAAGCCATTTGCAACACCATGCAGATGGAGTATTATTTATTTCCCTACTGACACGCTAGAGAAATGCAACGGCCGGAGTCATGTAGCCCCTACAGAACACATCATATGGCAAGCATGAAGTCGCCCATATAGCTAACGTTACAGCCAACCAATTTTCGTATAAATAATTCTAAACCGATGGTTATGGCAAGCTGGATGACAGAGAACTACAAAAAACGACTTACCGGTTCTTGAATATATCGCAGAGGACAGTAACGGCAACATAAGCGTCCTAGCGCTCTTCTTGACGCGCAAAACGTCTGAAGTTGTAATTAGAAGGCTTTTCTGTCATTAATCAATCAACCTTGGCCGCGTTGATTTCCTCAGCATTTAGCGGTACCGCCCGGCCGGTGCCTATTTCTCAGTTGAGACAGCCTTGCAGGCGCTTTCAAGTCCATTATTTCATTGGAGGAGAATCGGGGCGGGTCTTGAAAGAGAACAGCGAGGCGGAACTCCTCCCGTGCAGCTGCGCGTGCGCCAATGCACTGACACACTTGTCTCCTCTGGCCCCTGTACTACTGACACGCTTCTTGGGTACCCACTGGGAACGAGGGACACGCGTGGAATTCAGATGGGTAGTTTACAACAGATGAGAAAAAAGAATCTAAATTAAAAAATGTAGAAAGATGAGATTTTCTCATATCACTTATGTTTAGTGTATTTTGTATAGTATTTGAGAAAATAGGCTATTTCTACCCATAGCCTCCAGGCTGCAGTTAATATTTCACATATGTGCCACATTAATTAAAAAGAGCGAGGTATCTCTTTATTTCTCCAAAACAAAAAATGCTGGCAAATTTTCAATGACAATGAATTCTAAGAGAACCATAATGTAATGTTTTCCTATTCCTAACAGGACTAGGCCCTCCATAATTTTTGTGTAACTTATTTGTCTTAATTTTTCATGATGCATTTCATTACAGTTGCAGCAACTGAATCAAACAGTTTGTACAACTGTTACTACAGTTTATTCCATTTCTGCAACTATCCTCATTCAGCAATGATGTCCACTAAAAGGCCAACATTACAATGAAGGGATATAATATCATACATCAGATAAGACGTCATGTGATATAGGTCAAACATGCAATAGGATGAAAAAGATGTGTAACAAGACATTGATAGCTTCACAGTGGTCTCTGATAAACAATATCATCATGATAGCACCCACATTTTACCATGACATTTCTGGTTTTTGAAGCTAGAATATATAATCAATACCTTTTAATAGAAAATGGATAATCATAACCTTTTCAGTCAAAGACTTCTGTATTTATTTTCACAATATTTGTGTAGTGAATTAGTGTATTTAGATAAAAATACCTGACTGTATGACTGGGTATGTTGAAAATGAATGTAGGCTATGTCAAATAGTAGTCTAGATTGCTAAAGTATAATATAATAATCTTGCGTATCATTAGACGTGGGGGATAAATGATGAATGTCTAATTTATTGTAGACTTGTATTTCGTCATTCAGGGTGAGGTAATTATGTGTCACAAGTCTTGTAAGAATTATACAAAATTTTTGTTTAAAAGTCATGTTAAGCTACAATAAATTACATCATCAGTCAGTTTCATTTTGAGGTGCAATTCTCCAAGAGGATCACCGTTTTACAATGACATCATTCTCACTTGAGGAAAATAACTAACAAATATCAGCTTTCGCCACTAGGAGTGGGACTTCTCATTCATAGCTGACCTGTGCCGGGTTTCACAAAACCGTAGAAGGCAGGGAGCAAGCTTGTTTGTATCTCAGGTTATCTCAGGTATCCACTGGAGCCCTCCTATAGATCCATCCAACTGCTCCCAGTATTTGGAAGATGTCAGTCCACCACTAAAATATGTGAGTTTCAGTGAAATAGGTGCTTTTGGAATTATAAACATTCACTGATATACAAAGCTGCCTGTGGACTGGTGTGCTGCCAATGTCCCAACACAGCACTCGCACAGCACTCATGTATGTCCCAGTAGTAGAAACTGGTGGAGACCCCAGTGCCAGAGCTGTCAGCCTTTTGTTTTAGTCACTGCCCGACCTGAAAGTAAAACATTTCACATGACCTGATATGACCTGACCTGTAACATTCGCCCTTTGACCTGCCATCTAGTGCAGGATGCTGAGTGCTATTCAACGGACGATGGTTCTGATGCTGGGTCGCTGACCCTGTATTAATCCTAGTCTGAATTGGTAACATGTTATGTTATTTTCTTAATATCCACGCCCAGTTAAACTACAGATGATGGTGGCATACCACCAGTCGGTTGTCGACCAAAATCTACCGGTGGACCGATATATCTTTGTTATCTGAGTTATTTTAATCCACATTGCAACGCAACGACACATTTTTCCTATGACCTACTTTTATTTCCGGGAAGTTTTACTTTGGGATGGAAAGAACTCGACTTCTCATCATATTTTATATAATATGATATGCCTTATTTGTCATTAAAAGGTAACGTTTCTGATTAAACTACCCAATATGCACATTTTAAATGTAGTCTGGTTGTCACGGTGACAATTGTACCGCGTTGCATGCTGGGGAAAGTGAAGCAGCAATTCCTGTTATGCCGGGATATTATTCTTTTGGTCTGAGGTAGTTCAAGTCTGTCCTGTGCAGAATGGCGTTAACTCTGTTCGAGCGTTTATTAGTATGGATACTGCGAACAATTGTAAGGATACTCGATTGTTTTTTATCGCTTACTGCGACCCAACGAAAGTCAGACAGGTCTGTGCGACTCCCACCAATCACCAACCCACTTTTGACGGCCACAGCGATGCAACTCGCTCGCAGGATTCGCCGCAAGGAGGTAGGAAATGCTATCCTGACCTGCATTGATAGCCTTTTAGTTACTTCCTGTTTACTTGGAAGTGCGAAACCCTCATTTGGTGCTTTCACTTCACCGTTTAATGTTAGGGAAGAGAAACAGCCAAATGAACATGTGTTGAATTATGGGCACCGTAGTTTGTAATGTCAGGGCATATACATTTTTATTGTGCAACAATAGCCCTTCAATCTATTTCCTTTCTTCAGCTGCCTGTGTTTCGGCGGACTTTGTAGCCTTTGTCTTACCACACTCTCAACAGTGAAACAGGAGAAGCTTATACAATACTGGCCCTTCGCCACATCTTGCTTTAACTTGTTCAAAGGTCAAAACCAACATTTACTCAGGCTGCCCCATTTATTCGATCAAAGCTCCCTGTGATGTTTTAATTACAGATCTTTTCTGAACGTTCCAGTATCTAAACCAGAGGTACAGGTTATTGAGTGATAACGGTACCTTTACATATGTTTGATATAGGGTGTTGTGAGTATGCTGTCACTGTTTGGCCCTAGGTCACAAGCGTGGAGGTGGTGCAAGCCTACATTGACCGCATTCAGGAAGTCAACCCTATCATAAATGCTGTGGTCAAGGATCGGTTAGTTTGTGTGTGTGTGTGTGTGTGTGTGTGTGTGTGTGTGTGTGTGTGTGTGTGTGTTTGTTTGTGTTGGGGAATGTGGTACAAGTGTGGACTTGTTTGGAATACTTGTCAAAACATTACCACATATTACTTAATAGAACTCTGTGCTTTACAGTTTAAGAAAGGGAAGCCTAACCTGGCTGTTTTTTACCCCCTAAGGTTTTCTGCTGCATTACAGGAGGCGTCTCAGGTAGACAAGCTTATTGAGGAGGAGACTGGAGGAGAGGATGTGCTGGAGGACAGACTCCCCCTGCTGGGAGTGCCTTTTACTGTCAAAGAGGCTTTTGCTTTACAGGGTACACATCATCTGACACAATATTCCTATAAGCCTATATAACTCTCTTTGCCGTTTGCCTTAATTCAGTTTGTGCTTTTCCCATGTATTAACAATGAATTTACATACAGTACATATTACATTGTCTCTCTCTATAGCTACATTGTCTCTCCCCCTCTGCAGGTATGCCAAATTCCACTGGGCTGATGTCTAGAAAATTTGTGATTTCGCCCAATGATGCTCCCACTGTGGCCTTGCTGAAGAGAGCAGGAGCTATCCCCCTCGGGGTGACCAACTGCAGTGAGCTGTGCATGTGGCTGGAGTCTCACAATCACCTGTATGGTATCACCCGAAACCCCTATGACCTAGGGAGGATAGCTGGAGGTAGCTCCGGTCAGTCACCATTTCTCTGTTTACACTTAATACAGTGTGATTGTTTAATACATGTCTGAAAGAAGTGCATACTGAACTAGTATGAAAAGACACTGCTGATACACATTTCCTGTCATTTGTTTGTATGTTATGATACTTTGATTTATGATACTCGTTCCCATTCTTAACATGGGGGTACACTTCGTTCTAGATGTTGTGACGTTAGACAAATGGTGTTTTTCCCTGGGTGTTTACTGTGCAGGAGGAGAAGGAAGTATTTTGGGTGCAGGAGGCTCTGTAATCGGTGTCGGTTCAGATATTGGAGGAAGTATACGCATGCCCTGTTTTTTCAACGGCATCTTTGGGCACAAACCAACTCCAGGTACATGAGAGAATGTGTGTGGTATTGAAATGAAAAACAGGCAAACCTAATACTGTACCATGATGCAACTCTTTTATGCCTCAGTGTGATTGACACTAATGGATGACACCAATCGATTCCTCTTTTCTGTCCTAATCACATTCGCTGGCCCTTTCAATGTAGGAATAGTTCCCAATGAGGGGCAGTACCCCCCCGCCTCAGGGCAGCAGCTGGGCTTCCTCTGCACAGGCCCCATGTGCCGCTATGCTGAGGATCTAATGCCCATGCTGAAGATCATGGGAGGCTCCAACACAGAGAGGTTGCTAGCTAGCCACAGAACAGCACCATCATCAGATGACCACTCAGCAACACAAATTATGTTCTAGCTGATGAGGTCCTAGTGAATAAATAAGTCTCTCTCTCTCACACCTATAGGTTGTGTTTGTCATCTGAGGTTGATCTGAAGACCTTACGATTCTTTTCAGTCCCACATGATGGTGGCTCTCCCTTGGTCTCTCCTGTGGATCAACAACTTGTTCAAGCACAAAAGAGAGTACGTGTCTGTCTGTGTGTGTGCGTGTGTGTGCGTGTGTGTGTGTGTGTGTGTGTGTGTGTGTGTGTGCTTGTGTGCATATAATAATAAAAATGGGCAAGAGCCCAAAGTTCTGTACAGAATGCATATAGAATCGACAAAAGTCAAAAGGAAAAAATAGTTATAATGAAATCAAATCAAAATACATAATACGCTCCTTTTCTGCTGGATGGTATTAGGGAGCTGAGAGCCGACTATTCAGGGAAGCTGTGCTATCAGCACAGGGACAGGAAGCCAGGAAGTTGTTGGTTTGTAGTTGGTGCTGTGGCAGTTAGCATAACAAACTATAACCTAGCTCTTTAACCTAACTTCTTGAGGAAAAATAATGCACAGGCAGAGTGCTTGCAGGTTGGTAGGCAGGTAAGCCATCCAATCATTTTGTTAGAGCCAAATTAAATGATTGGATGGGATTTCTACAGCCCTGCGACTGCCACAGATTTTGTCTTTTTATTATCAGAACATTTGATTTATTCATTGCTATCAGAAGATAAAGAGAATTTAAAGACATACAACAAAAAGGCTTCTGAAATAAACCACCTTACTCCACCTTTAACCATTCCTATAACTCCTCGTGTGCCATGCATTACATTGTGCCACTAGCTTATATACTGATTGGTAATATTGAATTATGTATGTGTGTATGCAAGTCTATTAAGGTGGATAAGTAGTCACTTACTAATATTACAGCATTGTTTTCTCAGGTAGTAGAGCACCTTGAGGCTGAGTTGGGGGTCAGAGTTCAAAAACTCAATATCCCTCAGCTGAAATACTCATTTCAGATCTGGGGAGCTATGATGGCATCTCCTGGGAAGGATGGAAAGGTCTGTGTACAGTATGTGTGTGGCTGTGTGTGTGATGTCTGCTCATATGAAGGGTTCAACCACTGGGTGGAGTGAAGAGGTAGTTGCAATGTTATCACACCCTGCCTTTATTAGTTTAAATGTGTGTGTGTTGTATTTGTTTTGGGTGCATGTCACATTAAATATTTATTTAATGTCTGTACTGTGTCTTGGGAGGCTTACCTAAAGATCATCTTGTAACAATCTGTTTCACATAGCCACCCACTACCTTTTCTGAGCTGATGGCGGATAGGGGTAGGAGGGTGTGGCCTCTGTGGGAGCTGTTCAAGTGGATGTTTGGACTCTCCGATCACACCATGGCTGCCATAGGTAACACTATTCACCTCTGTAAAGGAGGTTATGTTTTCGGTTTGTCTATTTGTCTGTTTGTCAGCAGGATTACGGAAAAAAACACCTGCCCAATTTTCCTGAAACTTGGTGGAGGGGCATAGCATGGGCCAAGAAAAAACCCATTCAATTTTGTAGCGGATCTGATTCACCAAATGAGTTGATACACTAATTATTTTTCACTTACACATTGCGAGATAGGGCATTTGGCCTTGGTGGAAGTCTGTAGCCTCTGAGTACCCTTCTAGTTTTGTGTGTGTGTGTGATCCACCAAGGTGTGGTAAAGTATGTCTGGCAACAATGGAAAGGCTCAAATATCTCAGAAACTGATAATGTTGTTATTTTGTCTTAACTGTGAGGTCCTGTGGCCCTGTAAGAACAAAAAACTATGACTTCGCAAAGTTGAAGGAAAAATCTGTCTTTCATTGGAATTGAATACATTGGAATCATCAACAATATATTCGTGAATATGGACTATGCTTCTGCAGAAAGGGGTTGGCTAAAAATGAAGTTTTTACATCTATAATTTAGACTTAATAATAGGTTTATTTTTTATTTTAAGTGTAAGTTTATTACAGTGCATGAAATGCCCTGTATTGTTATTCCTTAGTTTCTTCTTCTTCTTCTTCTTCTTCTTCTTCTTCTTTGTACCGACTTCTGCACTAAATTCAGCTCGAACTGCTTAACTTAGAAACTCCGTTCAAACTTTGGCGCGTAGGTCTTGTAAAGGACACTTATGCTATGTATTTTTCACTTTTCTAAACTTTATACTTTTTAAAATATTAAAGAAAAACTAATACAAATTTTCCAATTGACTTACATTGGGCCATTATGCATCATAATAGGGTAATTCAACTGGCTTGCACCTGTGCTTCACTGACACCTGCGCCAAGGTTTCCGAGGCTCCTCTTCTCTCTGTCCCTCTCCATTCAACTGTATAACTAGGAATATTAAGAGACACCTTCCATACTCTACTTTTTTTTCTCTCCATCTTTCTCTCTATCCCTCTCACTCTACTTTCTCTCACACTCCATCTCTCTGCTTCACTCCATTTTCTCTCCTTTCAATATTTTCCCTCTTCACTCTCTCTTTACTGTCTTTATCCAGAGCCTTTCTTCTTTCTTTCTTCCACTCTTCTTTCCTTCTTCCACTGTTCTTTCCTTTCTTCTTTCCTTCTTCCACTTCTTTCCTTTCTTCTTTCACTCTTCTTTCCTTCTTCCACTCTTCTTTCCTCTTTTCACTCTTCTTTCCTTCTTTCACTCTTCTTTCTTTTCTTCTTTCCTTTCTTCACTCTTCTTTCCTTCTTCCCTTCTTTTACTCTTTTTTTCCTTTCTTCTTTCCTTCTTTCTTTTCTTCTTCCTTTCTTAACTTTTGCATTTCATGCACTGGTATTTCCTTCAGGAAATGCATTTTCTAGTTGTAACTCCTTTCGTGTTAATTTGGCTCCAATGGCCTTCTGTCAGTGTATGATCAACCAACGTCTTTCATCATCGGGTGTGCTAATTAGGTTTCAAGGATGGTTTCTCACAGACCTCCTCACACATTATTAATGGCTGTCGCACGGTTTTCCTGACCTTGGGTGTGTGGACCTATTTTTTTGGCAAAAGTGGTTATTATGATTAGGTGTCTCTAACCAGAGTTCAGAGTTTAGAGTCATTTCAGCACCTCTTCAACATACATACACAACAAAAATAAATGTGTCAGTGAATTACCAGTGAATAGGTTCCTGCCACCCTCACACCCATCTCTGTTCAGGCTTGACATTGGTAGAGATGTTCCAGAGTGCACGGCCGTCGTCCTTCATTCTGAAGCAGAGGGAGACGCTGCAGAAGGATCTGGAAGAGCTGCTGGGCACAGATGGTGTGCTGTTGTACCCTTCCCACCCCCATTTAGCCCCCCATCACCACCACCCACTCCTCACACCTTTCAATTTCTCTTACACAGGTGAGCCTTAATAGGTGCTAAAAACATGATTCTTTACTTTTTTTTTTTCTTCTGTGTGTTTTTATGGGGGGTTTTTTTTGGTCCTGGGGATTCTCATGTTTGATTTGCACTTCATCAAATTAAATAAACCAAACATGACATTGTAATGATATTTTATTGTAATTATATTGTCTTCAATTGTGCGTGGCTAAGGAATACAATTTCACAATTTCCTCCAGGCATCTTCAACATACTAGGCCTCCCAGTGACCCAGTGTCCACTCGGGCTCAGCAAGGAGGGCTTGCCCCTTGGAGTGCAGTTGGTGGCGGGGAAGATGCAGGACCGAATCTGCTTAGCCACTGCAGTGTACCTAGAGAAAGCCTTTGGAGGCTGGAGAGACCCAGGCAAAGGTTCAACAGCATCCAGGTCCACAGCACCTTAGTACAGAAGTGCCTTGATGGCACTACTAAACACATTGGTAATTTACTGTACAATAAACATGGTCATAAAGTACTGGAATTTTTTATGAATGCCATTTTGTGAAGGAATGGAACAGTATGTTTGGTCATAACAATAATGTATAATAATATATTGTGCAGCCATATCAATAAAAAGACTTATGACAACATAATTGCTTTGTTGAAAATACTTAAACTTACAAACCCTCATGTAGATTCCTGTCAACATGTTAAGATACAGTGCTTTTCATAATCATAAAGAAACTATGAATATAGTGGATGAACTATAGGAAAAAGCAACAGGATGTACAAAACCTTAAATCCTGTTCTGAAGTGTAGTTTCCTGTAATCTCTGTACAATGGCCAGTCAATGGACCATTATGTGGATTGGATTTTCCGACTCAAATCAGGTTATGTAAGCTGCATGATGACCCCTATATTAGTGACTAGCTGAATGTATCAAAGAGCCAAACTTTTCATAGGTTAGTATGAAGGACTGTTACAGAAGTGTGGTATTTACACAGAATGCATCAAAACTGGGATTGAAAGTGCTACGAAGGTTAAAAGAGTGTGAGAACGTTTCTTGTGGTTGATGCATCAGTCAGTCTTTTTTACAGTAAAGAGCAGTAACAAAGCAGGTGTAACATACTCCAGATTTAGCAGTGTAGGTCTGAACAACAAGCTTCTCCATCTCTAGTCCTATATACTGCTTAAGATACCTTGTTAAGATCCTACCATAAGATCCTTGGGGAATTGGAATCTAACTTTCTTTTGGCTATTACATTTTTGCTTTGTTTTAGGCTACTCTTCTCAAATGAATGCTCTGAAGGTAGAGTGCTGGCTGTTCCTCATGTGTGCTCTGAAGGTAGAGTGCTGTTCCTCATGTGTGCTCTGAAGGTAGAGTGCTGTTCCTCATGTGTTGCTGAAGGTAGAGTGCTGTTCCTCATGTGTGCTCTGAAGGTAGAGTGCTGTTCCTCATGTGTGCTGAAGGTAGAGTGCTGTTCCTCATGTGTGCTCTGAAGGTAGAGTGCTGGCTGTTCCTCTGTGGAGACGCACACAGGGCTGCACCAAGCTGTTTGAAATCTTATGCCCATGTGTCAGTGACTGTTTGACAGACAACTGAGAATATGTGCTATATGTACAAAACTCATCAAAACTTAGAGACAAAAAGTCAGGGCTGTAATGTTAACTAATGTTAAATCTGGAGCTAGCGAGTAGTGAAGATAACTTTATGTTTGAACCGACTAAGTTAGCAGTAGTTTTAGCAGTATAAATGCCAACACCTTATTTCTGTCAGGTAAGGCCATTTTCTAAGCAACACGCTTAGAGAGTGTCTCCATGCTGAAATAAACTCCAAAAACCCTACGTCTTCCGGGTCCATTCTCCAAGTTTGGCGTGCTCATTGGATTCTAACAACCCATTAATTTCTGCATCAGAGGCCTCCTACAACTGAACAGGTATCATCTGAAATATAAAAAAACTCAGTTTGGTCTCATTGCATGATCATTATTTTGTCTCTGTCAGAAAGTAAATATGGTGACAAGTAGTTTGTTTCAAGTAGAGGGTGTGACTCCAAAGGTTTTATCATATAGCAGCAGCGGCATCCCAGCAAAAGTGGCATATTTTTTTCCGTTGAGGTAGGTCGACCAGCCCACCAGACAAGCCTCAGCCCACACAGTAGTCTACAACCTTCATGACAGAAAGGTTGAGCAGTATGGAAAAGGGAAGTTATGCTGTCGTTTTAGGCTCACCTTGGCTCATATCCTGTTATATCATTGCTGCCTGGCTACAGATCAATCTGCCGATAGGTAATTTTGTCTGCTGTATAGCCTAACAAGTAAAACAAATTTCACTGCCTTACAGCCTTGGATAAGAAAACCATGCAAGCACACAAAGCTAATGGAAACTTGACAGAAGATAGAACAGTGGTGATGCGCAGGTATACTCCTTCGGATAATAGAGAGGTCCTGCGTATCTTCCAAGAAGGTATGATGGAAATGGTGGCCGACACTGCTTTTCGTGGCTTACTGTATCACCCAGAAAGTCAATTACTGTACGCTGCTGTAACAGGTAAGTCATTTAGCTTTAAGTCAGTTTTGTTTGTAGAAAGGTGAAAGTAGGCATATAGTATTGTTATTATTTATTCATATTTCACTCCCTATTCGTTGTCTTATTTGTAATTTTACATCTGCTGATTGCCATTCGCAGTTTCAATCTATGTGCTCACTGGATCGATATGGTTGGCCTGCTGCATACTGCCACTTGTATTAGGCGCACGGTACCACTACAGTAGGAAAGTGGTGAATAGATACTTGGAAAGGGCGCAGGACATGCATGACATTGACCAGTACTACATGGAATCCTCTGGTGAACTAACTTTGTCAATTAATCTGTCTCTCTATTTCAGTAGATAGAAATATATTAAATCTGTACACATTTATGTATTGTATATAGTAACCTATAAATATGTACCGGTATGTACATAGTTCAGACATGCATTCCTGATATGAGCAGAAAAATGTATTTAAGATGTGCAAGCACTGATGATCTCTGCTTTGATCTGTTATTCTCCCAAATCTTAGTTCACTGCCTCTGGGTTGCGGAAATTGGAGGTTCAGTGGTTGGGATGGTTGCAGCCCACTGTCTTCAGGATGGCAGCATAGAGCTGCTACGCATGTCTGTGGACCAGCGCTTTCGATGCCAGCGGGTTGGGGTAGCACTTGGCCAGCAGGTTCTCAAGTTTGCCCGTCTATGTGCCCGCTCCTCTTCCTCTACTACCACCTCAGTGGTCCTGGGTACCACAGCGTACATGGCAGCACCCCACCGCCTTTACCTGGCTCTAGGCTTCCGCTGCGTAGGCATCACTGAAGGATTCTCCACACCTGGCATTGAGCGATCCCTCCTGGAAAGAGCATTCTACAGAGTCCGCCACCACCACTACAAAGTGGACTTAAAATAGTCATGGATTGCATTATTGTGAATTTATATGAAACAAACCACAGCTTTATGTGATGGGATGGATGTTTTTGATATGGTGATGAAAAAGAAGGAGAGGAGAAAATGCTCTCCCAGAGGGCACTCTCAGGGCATTGAATAAGGATCCATTTTCCAAGTACCAAAGCTCTATAGACACAACCTTGAAATACCAGATATATACAAAACCTGGAACTGGGTTTCTGTCATTAGCTATGCATGCCTATACAGCTGTGAAAACTAGATATGTCTCTCTTTGTCTCCTGAAGCACCCCACCCTTTTCCCTACTGATTGGATCATAACTGACTCAGAAAGTCTGAGTGAGCACAGCTGTTCTAGTCTGATAAGCCTGCCGCCCCTTTCTCCATCTCAGGTGCAACACATAGACCCTAAACACAGTCAGTTCAGAAAGGGTGCTGGCCCAAATGTGTTTTTATACTGATAATGGCATTTGGGTTTAACAGACATAACTTTGTAATGGGTTTACAAAATATGTGTGAAATTTACAAGGAGTTATTAGTGTCAATAGACTAGAAATAAAAATGAATAGACATATTTCCTTGGATGTGTTACAGCTGTATGCAAAGGTTTAGGCACCCCTGTGAAAATAACATGACATATTTGTATGTGGACTAAATACAATCTCTGCAGTAAAAGACATTTAAAAAAAAAAAATTGTCAACACAAGGTTTTTTTCATTAACTTCAAAAATAATAGCAGCATGTGACCACTGGTCAGGGGTGCTCAAACCTTTGCACACATCTGTATACTATAATTAGTAATTAGTATACTAAAGTTCCATTTAGCTTGCTCAACAAAATGGTTACTTATGGCCAATCAAAATTCAGCAGCTAATACATGCTTGTGTAAATTGCCAAACTTAATAGAACTTTGTAGGCTTATTAATAATGGCATACAGAAGCCATTTCCCCCAATTGTTGTAGACAATTTCAAACAAATAATACATAAGATGTTGCACCCACTAATTACACCATGTTTGACTCTGTTCCTCTGACATGGTTTGGTCTATCTTAAAAAATAATTTTGACTTTATCCTTACGGAACATTTACAAAATCATTCAATTTTGTTTACGGCTACTATCTATTTATGATAATATATATCCTGCCCTGCACGCACACACCCTGCTTCACACCCTTTTAGTTTACAGCCAGCCAGCAAGATCATAAAGCATAGTTCCTTAGATTTTTGGAAACCTAAGGGTTTTTCCTATTTAGTGCTGTTTCAGGAAGGTTTATCGATTTAAAAGATGGTAGGCTTTGTAATATACTTTGAGTTAAATGTGGGAAAGGTAAATAACTGCACATTCCTTTAAAATTACTATTCACTGTGTCTTCACAGAACGATGAAATATGGCATAACCATTAAATCCGTCACGGACGTCAGGCCAGACACATGAAACAGAAAACTGAACAGACGAGTAAACTACACTAAGTATCAAAATACACAATGCTTAAGATGGAGTTTATTCAGAGTCAGATAACAGGCCAACCAGCCAGATACCAGGCAAATGGAAAACTGAACAGACGAGTAAACTAAACTAAGTATCAGAATACACTGTTGAATTCTGTTCTCCTAGATCCATGTTGATATGGAATATGTTACCGTCATTCATTAATAATTAATGAAAGGTCACTCAAAGTAGAAACGTACAGTTTTGTTTATTAGCTTACTAAACTTCTCACAGTACTGTCAGGACATCGGTAACTGTGGCATGGCTCAAAGCCGTATAAGCTACACAGGAAACTAACAGTGGTTTATATAGATTTATCAGGGAACAAATTAAGAGTCCCATTAGTGCATTTCCCCTTAACTTACATAACACATAACAGTATAAAAGTATATAACACATAACAGTATAATCGACACAATAAGAATACAAATCAGCAATATAAAGTAATACTAATTACAATTGATGAGAACACATAACTCAACACCCCCACTTGTTCTCATTATCTCAAGCCATGTACAGTGTGACATATATACAATTAATTTCCAAACAGAAAACTTTTAAACTTGACAATTTTAACTTTTGATACAGGCTTTGTTAGTATGTCTGCAACCATGTCTTCTGTTGGACAGTACTCAACATGTATTCTTCCCTCACTGAGTGCATCACGAATGAAGTGGTATTTAATATCAATGTGTTTGGACCTCGATCTATTCACTGGGTTTTTACTCAGTGCAATAGCCCCCTGATTGTCACCATAGATCTTGGTACAAGTGTAAGCACTGTTGTCCATACCATTTAGCAGTTGAGTGAGGTACATGCTTTCTTGAGTAGTGTTTGCTAGACCAATATATTCAGCCTCACAGGTAGATAGTGCCACTGTTGGCTGTTTCCTAGACTTCCAGGAAATTGCAGGGCCTTGTGGTGTCAGGCTGAAACAGTACCCTGTTGTGCTGCGTCTATCCTCTACAGAGGATGCCCAGTCAGAATCACTGAATGCTATTAGACTCAAAACCTCATCTGTTTTCCTAAAACACAACTCGTAATCAACTGTGCCCTTAAGGTATCTCAGGACATGTTTAGCAGCCACTAAGTCCTGTGTTTTAGGTTTTGCCAGGCTTTGTGACAGTTTACTCACTATCCAGCTGATGTCTGGTCTGGTACAGGTCATTGCATAGATCAGGCTACCAACAATTTCACGATAATCTTTGGGGTTTTCAATCTTATTGTTGTTTTCTTCTTCATATCTGTTCGACTCCACTTTTAGTTCACTTGGGGTAGCCCTTGGTTTACAGTTAGACATTCCAAACTTTTCAAGCATTTTGAGGATGTACTTTTTCTGATTCATTTTAATTTCTCCCTCCTTCTGCTCAAACTGAATTCCCAAGAAGTATGATATTTTGCCGAGATCTTTCATGCTAAATTGGGACTTCATTGTGTCTTTAAATCTGATGAGGCAATCCTCACTGCTGGCTGCGATTATCAAATCATCTACCCAGATGATTACTATAATTGTGTCATTTTCAATCTGCTTCCTATACACACAGTGATCAGACTGATTTTTCTCAAATCCATTTTGTTCCAGGTGGTCATTTAAGAGTTTGTACCAGTTCCTCCCAGACTGCTTTAGACCATACAAAGATTTTTTCAATTTGCATACCCACTTAACCCCTGTCTCTGATGTCTGTTCAAAACCCTCTGGTTGTTCTAAGTATATGTCTTCCTCAATCGGAGCATGTAAATAAGCTGTTTTCACATCCATCTGATGAACAAGGAAGTTGTCCTGGGCAGCTATCTGAATTAATGCACGCACTGAGGTAAGATTTGCCGTGGGAGCAAAAGTTTCATGGTAATCTATGCCTTCAGTCTGGTTGTATCCCTTAGCAACATACCTAGCCTTGAAGATCTTTCCTGTTTCTGCATTTTCTTTTAAGGCATATACCCATCTTCCCCCCACTGTCTTTCTGCCCTCTGGTAAAATTGTCAGTTCGAATGTGTCATTTTCTTTAAGTGAGTGGATCTCTTCCTTCATAGCACGTTCCCATCCAGGAGCCTCTGGTGAAATAAGGGCCTCTCTATAGGTTTGGGGAACTCCACATACTGCCCTGTAACAATAATCAACACTCACATTAGTTACATCCTCTTTGGAGCACGTCACATAGTCTTCTAAATATCTCGGGGCTTTCCTTTCCCTTTTTGAGTAGTCATGTTTTTGACTAATTGTTGTCAATGGCCCTGCATTGTTTTTCTCATCTTCTATGGCTACTTTTTCCATAGTTTCATCAGATCCGGACACCTCTGTGTTCTCAGCATTAACACTCTCCTTGTTTGCGTCTAGGACCTGGTCCTCTGTGTTTCCCTCACTGTTCTTGCTATCAGGTTTTCTGTTACTGTTGCTCTGGACTTCGAACTCATCTTCATCAGTTTGTGTCAGTTTTTCAGTACTGTTCTTCCTAACAAACTTCACTAATCTGTGTTTTGAAATCTTTCCTGTCTGTGCATTGTACACCAGATAAGCTGGGCTATTCTTACTATAGCCCACAAACATCCCTTTTTCACACCTAGGATCCAATTTCTTATGGTCGTGTTTGTATGCATAGCAGTCTGATCCAAAAATCCACATTTTGGAAAGGTTTGGCTTCCTTCCTGTCATCATGAAGTATGGTGTACTCTTAATTCTGTCATTATAGCATCTGTTTCGAATGTGAGCTGCAGCCTGGACAGCCAGCGGCCACAGAACCTTTGGCAATCCCTTCTCTATTAACAGGCACCTTCCCATTTCAAAGATGGTTCGCCATTGTCTCTCAGCAGTACCATTTTGATGAGGAGAGTAAGGGGATGATGTCTCATGTCTTATCACCTTTTCTCGTAAAAGTGACTGAAATGCATTGCCTGTGTATTCTGTGCCATTGTCTGATCTTATGCATTTGACTCTACCGTATGGGGCACTGTCTGCCAAGAACTTTTCTGTCGCTAATGTTGTGTCACTCTTGTTCTTAAGGAAGTAAACAGCTATTGCTCCTGAATAATCATCTGTAAATGAGATTGCATATTTATATCCTTCTTGAGAAGGTGGTTCAATGGGGCCTGCTAAGTCAGTATGTACTAACTCTAGAGTCTCACCAGCCTTTGTGTCAGTTTTCCTATTTCTGCTGTTGATGAACTTTCCCTCAGTACATACATTGCAGTCTAGTTTGGTATTACCGGTGATCTCCATACCCTCTACCAGTTTAGGCAATTTCAACACATCACCAACATTACAGTGCCCCATGATCTCATGCCATGTTTTGATGTCACAAGCTAAGCTCACTTTGTCTCGGGACATTATGTCATTAACTAATGCATCAACACATTGATTATGGTTAATTACCGTTTTCAAATAGTACAGTCTCTCGTGCTCCTCTATGCGAAACACAGTCCCATCCTTGTATATCAGTTCATTCTGTCCCTCTTGGAAGATGAACTTGACCCCGTTGCTTGTGGCTGCTTTCACGGATATGATGCTCTGTGGGTATGATGGAATGAACAAAGCCTTCTTCAGTATCACCTTGGCGCTTCTCCCCTCCACATCCTGCAGTAGCACCTCTGCGTCGCCTCGCTTTAATGCTACGTTGTTCATCCTGGTTCCGTCCGCCAGTTCCATGTAGTGTGACTTTGGGTTGAAGCTCTCGTCGAATTTTGTGAAGCTGTTTCGCTCAGTTATGATGTGGGATGTAGCTCCACAGTCTACCATTAATCCATTTCTTTTAATGTTGTCTGTGAGGAACGTTTGACTGACCTTGAACACAAAAGTTTCATCATTTTTATGTTCTTCTTGTCGTTCTGCTGTTTGTTTCGCCTCATCTTTGTGGTTGTCCTTTCTCCGGCATGTCTCGTCACTGTGCGTTGAACTCCTATGGTAGCTGCACCACTTGGTCACCCCATTTTTGGCGGCAATTTCGCGCAATATGGCCGCGGTTTCCACAAACATAGCATGTCACAGATGATATGTCCACTTTCATCACATTGTCTGATTTCGTTTTACTGTCGAATTTTTCAGTCTCTTCATAGCTTCGTAGTCTGCCTTTAAAATTGGTAAACGTCAAATCTTCACTGCTTTGTGTCGTATGAATTTTAAACGGTTTGTAGGATTCTGGCAAGCCCTTTAGAATCATGGCTATAATCAGTCCATCACTTATCACTTCTTTTGCATTTCTTAAAGAGGTCACTGCCTTCTCAGCTCGAATAATGTAGTCTGTTACGATCTCGTCAGATTCTTTCTGTAGTGATGTTACTTCGGTATACAGCGCGATAATTCTGGGCTTACCCTGACTCGTGTAGTGACTTCGAAGTATTTGTAAAGCTTTCCTGCCGTCATCCGTTGCCTCTCGCATCACCAGCGAAAGGCTTTTGTCATCGAGAAACTGGATAAGTTCTGCGTAGCACTCCTCATTCTTTTCTTCGTCGACATTCTCCTCAGTTGACACTATAGCCTCTTTTAATCCCATTAGCCTCAGATGTCCGAGAAATTTTACTTCCCAAAGTTCGAAGTTATTTTCGTCTCCATCGAAAACTAGCCGTTGCCATCTCCCGCCAGAGACGTTAGCGCGCCTGGGCCCATAACCTGTTGAATTCTGTTCTCCTAGATCCATGTTGATATGGAATATGTTACCGTCATTCATTAATAATTAATGAAAGGTCACTCAAAGTAGAAACGTACAGTTTTGTTTATTAGCTTACTAAACTTCTCACAGTACTGTCAGGACATCGGTAACTGTGGCATGGCTCAAAGCCGTATAAGCTACACAGGAAACTAACAGTGGTTTATATAGATTTATCAGGGAACAAATTAAGAGTCCCATTAGTGCATTTCCCCTTAACTTACATAACACATAACAGTATAAAAGTATATAACACATAACAGTATAATCGACACAATAAGAATACAAATCAGCAATATAAAGTAATACTAATTACAATTGATGAGAACACATAACTCAACATACACAATGCTCAGAAAAAAAAAACTGAAACAAGTCCATGGTAGGATTTAAACTAAGGAAAACTAACGAAACCGTGGAGGGGTACGAAGGAGCAGGAGAGAACCCGGGGAGATGATAGTCCAGAGATTGACTAAGGAACAGGAAACAAACACGGGGAGCTAAAAGTCCGGCCCTTGACGAAGGAGCTGGCAGATACGTCCATACACGACGAGACCAGACAATAAGTGAGGGGAGTGAGGAGTTAACCTGTTAACAGGTTAAGTAGACTGGTGGAGGGAGTGACAGGTGCTCGTGATTAGGCAGTCAGGGGACTGGGAAATTGGGAATGTGACTGAGGCAGGTGATTTGAATCAGGAGGGGGAGTGGCAGGAGTAGAACTCAGCGCTGGCTTGACAACATTTTACGGCTGGATTTTTTCAATTTGACCTATTGCTAAGCCCCTTCCCCCCTTAGTTACTGTTGCTAACTCGGACAAGCTATCGGAGCTGACTAGAGTTTACAATGGCAGCTATCTATCAGTGTCAAAACGATATCCCAAGAGGGTCTAGACAACATGGTATGGTATGGTGGATGACAAGCTTAAATTGGAGGCGAGAATTTACAGATCACAATGCAAGAGGGAGAAGCCTCATCTCACGGTCCTCACGATTGCAGATAACAACATCCAAGACCAGCATTGTTCATGCACCGCAGGGAAAGATTACATTTAGCTAGTTTTAACCAAAGATAACTTGCCTAAGCCTAGCATAACATCAGTGGTGAAAGTAAGACGGTACTGTCAATTACAATAATGAGTATGCCTATGATCATGTAGGCTTAGTTGATTGCTTTAGCAGAGGAAAATTCCAACCTAACCAGAGTATGGCAGATAGCTAATGAACGTAGAGTTGACTGTGTGGTCTGCCACACAGCTTACTCCACCGGAGACATTTGGCCCTGTCTTGTTTTGGTTTGGGAAATGGGATAAAATATACCCCATTGCCTATCCTCTCATGATACCTCGTATCAGTGTTGCATCTACCCCATGCACATCGTTTGACCATTTTTGTTCAACTTACATTACAACGAACCCCATAAAACAAGAGAAGAATCACGGTTTCTAATGCTACTCTATGGAGTTGTAAACTCAAGATGTCCGAGTGCAGATGTTACTAAACTGCAATTGGCTCGTGTGCGTTCGAGGGGCGGGACTTAGCGATAGGTCAAATGGGACTAGAGGACGTGTGTTGTATCCATAGATATATATAAAGACGTCTCGTCCGCGTTGCCGGCCAACGGAGTCGAATGTCCGCACATGGCGGCCATCTTGCCCCGGTCAGTTCTCTCACCGATTGTGTTGGTATTGGTATGTACTTTTTAAATAACCATAACTTGCTCAATTTTCAACCGATTTTTAAACGGGTTGGTTTGTTATAAACGTCAGAGATGTAGTTATGACATTGCATACTTATGAATAATTATGTTATTTTCTTAAAAATATCCAAAAAGCATCCCGAATTATAACCACGTTAATAACGTTTGTAAGAAACCAAACCATTTGTAAATCCGTTGAAAATTGAGCAAGTTATGGTTATTTAAAAAGTACATACCAATACCAACACAATGTTATGGGTGAGCGAACTGACCGGGGCAAGATGGCCGCCATGTGCGGACGTTCGACTCCGTTGGACGAGATATCTAGTCTTTATATATATCTATGGTTGTATCGGTGTTGCTGTCACGCCAAAAAGTGTCCGGGTGACGTAATATTGGCTTTCGAACGACTCTTGAGTGACAGTTGCTATAAGAACGCTAGCATTACGTCACCCGGACACTTTTTGGAAGTCACAGACTTGCGCTGCATTAACTACCTCAATAACGCGATTTACCCCAGAGCATCTCGCATTATACTTCGCTACCTGAGACCAGCTTGCCTTTATTTTACCTGCAATAAACCAAGCAAAACAACCATGTGCTTGATGTTTGACTGTGTTAGGAAAGTTGTTGACTCACTAGTTTGTTATAGTGTCAAAGTAAGCAAATTTCAACAGGTTTCGCTAGGTTTAGCCGCTAGCATCTCGTTAGCGATTAGCAATTCCTCCGTTATGCTGCTTTAAGAAAGTCCTTAATGTGTTGTGATTTTTAGACATATCTGACGGCACCCACAATTACATTTTCACAAAACAGGGAATTGTTTTCACCACCTTTAACTATAGAGCACAACTGGTAGGACACCAGAACAAATTAAAAGACATGAGGGTGGATCTGACAAAAAAGGGTAGGATGTAGCTAAGGACTTTCTTAAAGCAGCACAACGGAGGAATTGTTTATGCTTGTTTATGCGTTTATTTGAAAAGGGACAGTGTACATTGATAAGCATTTCCAAAAAAATGTAAATGCGCCGGAATTAGCTCGTTTTCATCCGTTGTCCCTTGGCAGGGCATGACAATTGCTAATCGCTAACGAGATGCTAGCGGCTAAACCTAGGGAAACCTGCTGAAATTAGCTTACTTCATAGTTTAGGGCGGCACAATATTAAGCTACTAAAAAGTAGCTGATTGCTTTCGAACAACTCTTGAGACTCTCAGACTGATAGCCAAAAAGTGTCCGGGTTTACGTAGTGTCCGGGTTACGCAATGCTAGCGTTGGTATAGCAACTGTCACTGAAAAGTCGTTCGAAAACCAATATTACGTCACCCGGACACTTTTTGGCACCCGGTCACTTTTTGCCATGACACAACCTCTGCCACAATCAGAATGACCCTAGCCAATTACGCCCGGAAACAAATAAACATTCCCCCATCTCCTGGCGCCACCCTTTTACAGTCGGACCGATGCATGCAGATATGGAAATCAACATCAACCAGTTGCTGGTAACCTTTTATGCTACATAAAACCTAATTTTACGCTACCTTTGTGGACCAACGCAGGTGCAAAATAAATGTTTACACAGCATACCAAACTAGTCTCGTCGTAAAGTATTTGTATGTATGTAGCCATTTAGCGTCAGTGTGTGTGTGTGTGTGTGTAACAGTTCGCAATGGGAGCAAATTTGTGCCGGCAGGGCACCGATCCTTTGAAGTCACACCCAGACCATCACAGGACCTAACAACGCCGCTGGATCAGACTAGCTCTACACCACTTGCATTTAGGCTGGGGGCCCATGTATCTCTTTGTGTATTGTTAGGGGCCTTTTAGGGTCTCTCTGGGATTTTGGCGTCCCTGTGACCTCTGGGCCTGTGTCCAATAGGTCCATGAGGTAGTCCAGAATGAGCCAGAATGGCAAGAAAGAAGAGCTACATGGCAGTCAACATCCTTTCATTTCAATAGGCTGAATATGACCTCTGTCACCTTGCTGATGAAACCTGAATAAGGAAGTCATGTTTTTAATTACTATACGTCACTGACTGTTAATTTGCTGTCTCACTGGTACGTCAATGGGCACCTATACAAATGCCTAGTTTGTCAGGATTAAATGATTCAATTATGCAGGATTGAGCATTGAGCATTGCATGAAATTGATCTTACTTGCAGATTAGTAGATCTGATAGCATGCAATACTTGATGGCATCGAGTCCATAGACATAGTATACTATGTCTATGATCCAGTCACTTCACATACCTTTTCCCCACATAGTGGCGCCATCTTGTGGTAATTAAAGGCATTGTTTCCACTCTCTCCATACCATGCAGGTTCATGCTGTTATGTAACTGTCCTCTGCCTAACCCTGTAAAAAGAGGCAAGCCTTTGATCCCTCTCTCTCTCCAGCAAACACAGACACACACACACACCATATATCTAATTAGGAATTTAACATTATAGCTACTGTACAACTTTTAGGGGCTGAACAGAATACATTTGAATTGGACAGATACTGAAAAGCGCCTTTAATTAAATCAGATGCTCCATATGTATTTTCTGCTTTAATTCTGTAGGTAAAAGATGATCTCCAAGGATAATTTGATCACAAATAATCTCTTTGGGTATAGGTATTCCTATACCTATTCATATTCCTATACCTAGACTAGTAGGCAACATAATTACAACCTATAGCATGATACATTCAGACTAGCAGCTGTGGTTGTTATTATGTCTAGAATCGCAAAAAATTAAAGAAATTGTCCAGTTGTCTGTAAGTTTTATGCGTTAAGACAAGCCCCATATGTTGACGTTTAAACCGTTTACAACATTATTAAATATTACGTTAAATAAACCTACATTATACGTTAAGACAAGCCAGATATGTCGATGTTGATGTTGAGCCTTATGCTGTAAACCGTTTTGTTGTCTGAGCATGCACGATTATGTTGAGCCTTATGCCATAAACCATTTGTGTCTGAGCATGCGCAATGTGAGGGACTACTATCCCCCAAAGGACTACCATCGTGTAGCGACAACAGGGCGCGAGACCAATCATGAGAATACGTAATGCTTTATGGCAGCCACTCACCCAACAACAACTAGACCAATGCGCTACCTTAAGAGGAAGCTAGCGCTTTATGCACAGGCGACGTAGAAACCAAGGAAGATGTTGTCGGAGGATAGGAAAAAAAGAAAAAAGAATAACACAGCAAGTTAGATGCCGAGCTGGCCTACTTTCTGTTGGACTAGTCAGTAATAACGTATTAGCTGTCTTGCTATGTCTTATGTTGCGCTTCTTGATGTTAGGCTGTTGTTGCGCTTGCTTGCTGTTTGGCTGTGTTAGTCTAGGAAAGTTGTCGACTTTTTCTTGTTTTCATCATAAACATCCCTGCCAATGTTATTAATGAAAGAATTTGATGTAGGCTGTAACCTTATTTGTGTCGTATCTGTCTCACTGAAATGTGTAGTTTTTCCAGATGCCCAGTCATCAACCTCTCGTGTCTCAGGCTAGCATCCAAATAAATGTATCTCACGTCAAAAAGTTTGATCAGTCTTCATCAATCTCACCCCAAAAAGCCTTGGAAGTTTGCAATCTTGAAAACCTAATTCAGCTATCTTGTAATAAATTACACTGTATATTAAGCATGTTTCCAACATTTTATTAGATTATACATACTCCACATTCAAACGATGATTTATTGATGAGGAAGATGAATGCCCCAGTGCTTCAAGCTAAACGGCCAGTATATTTAGATGGACACCTGCGCCATAGCTAGCATCAGACCCACAACAATCAGCCATTTCCTAAAACATTTGTGAAAATGTATCTAAAATTCTCAGTGAGGCACTCATTGTTTTATGTACATTGTCCGCCACTGACAATGACCATGTCCACAGTGGTATATTTAATACCTAAACTGTACACTAACTACTTATATGTAGCATGTTGTGTTTGCTCCACATAGGTAAATCCATGGCAGAAAGCACATATCTGAGGGGTTTATTAACATACCTTCTGCTTTCATGGGCATGCTACGTGGGGACAACATTGGAATGGCTGTTATGAAGATGCGACCAATATCATCCAAAATGTAGTTCAATATCACCATTGATGCATAAAGTACTGTATGACAGCATTAGTGCAGAGAGAAGGGTGGCCTGTAGTTAGCATATCCATTGTGGAACTAATGGGAAATCAGTCTTTGTCAAATAAGTCATTGTCCACAGTTTGCTAAATACATATACATATTGGGCTTTGCACTTTTTTGTAATTCATTTTACAGCTTCAGCAGTGACTTAATATTATTCAGTAGAGTGTCTTTCCACATCCTGATTTAGATGCATGCACTGAGACAGAACTGTGTGTCTAAATTGTGGATTCATGCTTTGAAGTGCGATTGGTCCATGTGTGTTCTCTTTTTAACGGGGAACTGACTTGTTCTAATTTTGAGCTTTTGTTTCTGATATAAGGCGGTATCTTCACACCTTGATTAGAATCTCATTAAGCTCTGATGTGGCCCTTGTCTCCATGGCAACCCCTCGATGTGAGCCACTTCTGAACAAGGGAGGATAATGAAAGGCAGTTTACATCATGTCATCAGAGTTACACCTGCCTGCGCCAGTTTCCATTATTATCATACGTTTGTTCTTTCTTCACATCGATTGATGCAGTTGGAGATTTTATATGAGTATGAGTATATATGCTAGCTCAGACTAACTGTCAAATATCGACTAATTGTAGCCTGGTCTACATGGTCTAAATGTTGAAGTCGGAAAGAGTAAGTGTGTAGCCTATGAATATAGCGTGGCTTCCATCCAACTTTTGAATGCGAATGTTTACTATTCGACTAGGATATCCTGGGTGGAAACGCTTGAAATTAGCAAAAATCCTCTAATAAGAAATAGATGCACTAGAGGGGGTTGGACTAACTCCAGATTCGCATAGGGTATAATGCGACTTTACACAGACTCCCTTGTCTTTTTTCCCAAATTTTCATAAATGTGCTTGATAGCCTGTAAGCCTATGCGAATGAGTTGGAGGGAAACCATGAAAACAACTTGAGGATTCGCATTTAAGCGATTCCCCCAACCATCACTTTAGGCCGCCCATTAATTATACCCCAAAACGATTCGCCTAAACCTAGATTATGGTGAACCGAATTGGCCGATGTTAAATCAAAGGTTTCACCGATAGCACGCCAACAAGCGCCACGAGGGGCAGGGCTTTCTATTGCATTTCAGACCACTGCATGACATCAGAGACAGCCCAGGGTTCCCTCCTTTCCCCAGCGTCAACCAGAGACACACTACCCATTTCGGAAGTTTCGGCCCGTGCTCCGTGTGCATCTCCAGACCACTACAATGATCACCATAATTGAAGATCAGGTACGCCCTAGCCAGGAATTTGTTTTATTGAGTGGTTCTCCAATAATTTGATAATTTAGAAGCTTAGTGTCCAGCAAAGTCTACAGGGTCTATGCTACCTCCCTTGCTTCACCCTACACGCTGTTACCAGCTAGCAAGGAGGCTAGCTTTTGTCGGCGTTTTAGCTGTGGTTGGTTCACCAATTCTATTTAGCCTTTTTGGTGATTTGAAGCCTTCAGCTAACAGCAACATTAAGATATACGAATGCAGCAGTATCATGATTTCAACAATATCACAGAGACAGTTTTTTATTAACGTTAGCTGGCCAATGTTAGCTAATTGCACACATGAGTATGTACCGTGCCTGTCCCAGTCACAGTGGCGCGGGCATTTCGGTCTAGTTTGATGGAGCAAACTCGCCGTTTTGGTCCAGGCCCGTTTGTTAATAGGCGTAACGTTAGTTGAATGTTACTTAAACATTAACCAACCGCAGAGACATCTGTGGTATGGTGATCATTTTAACACTATGTGCCATGTGAGTGCGTTAAAGTTACCATATTTCAAGTAGCCAATACTGCATCGATTATGGTAAATATTACACGCAGGGTAACGCTAATGTAAATTATTAACATCCGTTAACATCATCCAGTCAAGTAGCTCAGTTATGTATACCATATGGGAATAATGTTAGCAATTACCTTTGTGCACAGCGTAACTTGCTGTGCTTGGGAGGCCTATCGATGGCTCAATGGTTTACCAACATTAGCTAGCTAGTGAGAACATTAACTTGCATGTAGAACGTTTTGCTGTAAGTTGCACCTTATTCAGTCTGGACTGCTTTTTCTGAAAGCGTTGTTGACCAACCACCGTGGAGCGACAGGCTTCAAAATAATGGTCTATCATTTAACTGTGGTAGGGGTTCAACGACACTTTCGCAAAACGCACCCCGGTTCGATTATCTAACGCCCTTTTGTTTTTGACGCCGTGAAATATTTTGTGTTGGCGAACACGTGACCTGTTCATGGCTTGTCATGCGAGAGGGATTATTGAAGTTTAGAGCTATTTCAATTGTTTGCGTGCGACGCTGACTACGAGATGCCAGTATTGCCATTGTGAGTTGTCGCTTTTCGTCTAGAGGTAGTCAATTTAGCGTTAATTTAGCTATAAAATCACCCGGTGAGTGCAGTTTGCCCCGATGCTCAATGAGACATTATCCCTGCGTTCATAATATATTGTCCTTGTGTTTTTGGTGTCTGTCTGGTGTTTAGTTCCTTGCCAGAGTTTTGTTGACCACTCGTTTTCCCTTATTTTGTATACGTCCCAATCAATCAGTCTGGTGGGTTATAGAAACAAATGCAGAACTAGTACAAAGTCTGCTCTACGAGTCCTGGACTTTGGCCTGTTATCGCAGGGAATCTTTTTCAATGTTTTCCAGAGCTTTTTAAACATCCCAAGCTAATGATATGTATATTTGCAGGATGGCTTTGACAAGGCATTGGCTGATGCAGGAGAAAAACTTGTTGTTGTTGATTTCACAGCAACGTGGTGCGGGCCCTGTCAGAGCATTGCACCTTTTTTCAAAGTAGGTGAACCTTTTGTCCTCTTGCTCAGATTTGTTTCAAGTTTCAAAGTCCGTTTAGTTTCCATATTGCTGTACATGCCTTGACACACATTCCATATCCAGTCTCATATCTGTTAGTTGCTCTGTTTAATGGATGGTGTTGCACAATGATTACCTGTTAATATTAAAACCTGCTCCGCTCTCTCTCTCTCTCTCTCTCTCTCTATCTATCTATCTATCTATCTATCTATCTATCTATCTATCTATCTATCTATCTATCTATCTATCTATCTATCTATCTCTCTCTCTCTCTCTCTCTCTCTCTCTCTCTCTCTCTCTCTCTCTCTCTCTCTCTCATATTTCCAGTCTCTGTCTGAACAGTACAC
Source organism: Clupea harengus (assembly GCF_900700415.2). NCBI lineage: Eukaryota > Metazoa > Chordata > Actinopteri > Clupeiformes > Clupeidae > Clupea > Clupea harengus. The sequence continues at coordinate 5,277,059 of NC_045173.1, forward strand.
AAATGTGGTCTTCTTGAAAGTCGATGTGGATGATGCAGCGGTGAGTTGTTTGGGCTCCTCGTAATGGTTGTCAGCCTTGTCTCAAAAGATGTTGTCTGGAGAAAAACAGTGGTCATCTTTTAGTGTAGAGTAAAATGAAAAAAAAAATTGATCAGGGCAAGTTGTGGATTATTTGTGTGTGTGTGTGATTTTATTTGATGGAGACAACACATTAATAGGAAGCCTTGACTGAATACAAACTGGTCGGGTCTGCCTTGTGGAATACAAACTGGTCAGGTCTCTGTGTTAAGATAGGATGAAGAATTGTGTTGTGTACCCAAAAAAGGTAGCTTTCGATCACTTAGTATAACACACAGTAGCAGGTGATGTAGTGCCTCTGCTACCAAAGTCAGACTAGGATTCTGGTTTGACACTTCAGAGATTTTGGATTCCAACACACAGTTACAAATCACATAGCGTCCAAACTTGTTGACATGAGGTGATATCATATCTCTAGCAGCACCTTCATGTGGGTTCCTTTCATTCTTAAAAATACATAATAAATAATCTGATGAGAATTCTGCTATTTTGGTTTTGAGTCCAATTGTCACCCTCGATTTATGTATACGTTTATTTGCTGTCTTAATGAATCTGAAAATGAAATCATTTTGAGCTTATCAAGTATAAAGTTTAGTACTACATGCTACCAATCCCAGTTGTTGATACATTGATAGAGTTGTCTCTTTGTAGGACACTGATTTATATTCTTTCTTAAACCATGATTTCTAATTGTGCTTTTGTATGTAATCTGTATGTTGTGTATGCCATTTTGTATGTAATTTATTCAGTGTGATGTTTTATCTGGTCCATAAATCTGTAATTAAGGTTTGATTTATTTCACCATATTATTGCTTATACATGCAAACAGCTTTTTAAGTTTCTATTCCCACTGTCATAGTCATACATTTGGAAACAAAGAAGCATACATCATTTTAGGCGTTGTACGGCACCTTCTACTATGGGTAGAATGTAATTAAGGTATTTCGTCTGAGTAATTCCATTTCAACCTGACCAAATTATCTTGGCAAACCCCGGCTTTAGATAAACCTGTTTTGATTTATAAAGTGGTTCATATGAAGCACAGATTTTAAGTCCAGGAGCGGGATGTAGAAACTTTAGGAGGTGTTTGTGTGTATGTGTATCCACACGTCACGCACATTTAGGTATTTAAGGTCCTGACTGACCTTGACTGAGATTCATTTTTGATCTTCTGACAGGATGTGGCGTCGTCCTGTGAGATTAAGTGTATGCCAACATTCCACTTCTATAAGAGTGGGAAGAAGGTAAGATGCTCTTCTTTGCTCCGATCTGTTGTTCATTGCACACGCATAAAGAAAATGAACCATTCCGTTTTGTTTGGTTCTTCACTGTATTTACTGTTGTTTTTTTTTTTTTTTTTTGTATGTTTGTTTGTTTTTCCTCAGGTTGAAGAATTCTCCGGAAGCAACCAGGCCAAACTGGAGGAGCTGGTCAATACTCACAAATGAGCATTCATGATATGATGTCTTGTACACAAATATATACCGCCATCAATAATGAGAAACATCTCCTGTCCTCTTTTACATTGTCATTTGTACATTGATCCTTGTTTGTGTGGATTAATGAGCAATTCACTTTTTATCAACACGCTGCAGTAACTGGTTTGGTTTTAAGTGACCACCTTCTCTTTAGGCAGATGCTATTCAAATTCTGCATACAGTTTGCGAATTTCAATTTTTCATTTTTGTCTCCATATTATTGCTAAACTTTGACCCTAAAAAGCTGGGTGGCTCACAAGACACAGGCAGATATCTGCCGGCTGTTTCAATAAATGAAAATAATTCTATTCCAAGTCTATTTGTTTTTGGTTATGTGTTGTGTGGGGCCAGACACAAATTTGTTACATTCTCTCCTTACAAGTAATTCATGTTGTAAAATCATGAGATGGCACTTCACATTGGTACAGACTGCAATATCTGCTGGGTGGTCATGTGATTGGTGGGTAAGATGGCACCTGAACTTGGAGGATCACGTAACAATTGTTTTGAGCAAATTTGTGTCTTTAAAGCAACAGTATGCAGGTTACAAAACTCACTACTGCTGCTCTGAGTGCATTACGGAACCATGAAGCGCTGACGAAGTAGGATGTCTTGAAGTTGAGTGTTTTGTGTACACCTTGTGAAAGTGATGTGAGTGTGTCTAAGATACACACATCTCCCTATGTGCTGAACAATACTGGATGGACAGCTATGTGCATGTCTGACAGCCAGATCTGATTGTTGTCTACGGTTTTGTCTTTGGAGTAAGACGGTTTGTTGAATTTCATCCCTGCTGGATATTCCACTGTCAACTGTAAGTGATATTATTAGAAAATGAAAGTGTTTAGGAACAACAGCAACTCAGCCAAAAAGCGTAAGACCACATTAAATCACAGAGCGGGGTCAATGACTGCTAAGTCGCATGGTGCGTAAAAGTCGTCAACATAGGTTCCGGGTTCCGAGCTTCAACTGGCATTAATGTAAGCACAAAAACTGCGCCGGGAGCTTCATGGAATGGATTTCCATGGCCGAGCAGCTGCATGCAAGCCTCATGCCACCAAGTCCAAAGCCAAGTGTCGGATGGAGTGGTGTAAAGCACACAGACACTGGACTGTGGAGCAGTGGAAACGTGTGCTGTGGAGAGAGTTACCTGCCTGACTGCATTGTGCCAACTGTGAAGTTTGGTGGAGGAGGGATAATGGTATGGGGCTGTTTTTCAGGGTTTGGGCTAGGCCCCTTATTTCCAGTAAAGGGCAATCTTAATGCTTCAGCATACTAAGACATTTTGGACAATGCTATGCTTCCAATTCCCTCAGAAACACTCCAAAATCTTGTGGAAAGCCTTCCAAGAAGAGTGGAAGCTGTTATAGCTGCAAAAGGGTGATCAACTCCATATTAAAGTATATGTATTTGAATACAATGTCATCAGTGCCTGTTGGTGTAATGGTCCGGTGTCCGTATACTTTTGTCCATATAGTGTATGTTCTACAGTTACAGTTCATGGCATTGTGATAAAGGTCAAAATGAGGACAAAAATTGGCAACATCTATATGAAAATAGGCAAAATGATTTCTGCCAGTTCACAATGTGGTGTATGTTTTTAATGAAGGAGGAGCCCAAAATTCTGGCTTCACTTCAAGCATTGTTTCAGGAAAGACGACCCCTGCTGCATTCTCACAAAATGTCATGATATAAGCACAATTGCCATCCAAGAGAATGTCATGGGATCTGTTGACCAACCATCCAACCCATTTCCTGAAATCAGACTTGTCATCTCAGCATTCTATTGAATTGTATCATATTGCATGGGACATGAGGCTAAGTAGTTAGTGTTATTCTTGTGGAAACATCTGGAGATCACAGTTTGTGTGCAGTGGCAATGCATACTCTGCATTTTTAATTGTCCTGTCAGGATTTCCTGAGCACAGGAGAGCCACTCCACAGGTCCCGAGCATTGTCATAGGGGAATGTCCATGGATACTTTAAGTGGGAATTCTACTATACTGGATGACACCTTTTTAGATAATAAGGATGCAGAGGAGGAGGTATCTATCTATAAGAATACAAGTAATTCTACCTGGTGAAGAATAAGGATGCAAATCCTTGGGATCCGTCACTCTGGTAATCAAACGTTATTTACTTTGTCTCGTACACATACACACATAAATCAATTTGGTCTTTTGTGTTGAGAAACATCAGCAAATCTGTATTTTCTGTACAGGAGATTTCTATTACAGGGTGGTCACAAGAACTCTAGGGCTGCTGTGTGTGCTCTTGCTGACTGTCATTTTAGTTATGTCAGTGGAGAGATCGCATTTAAATTCCACCTTCAGTAACTTGACCTCTGAGAGAGACCTGCTGAAGACTAATCTCAAGACTTTGCAGGAGGAGAACAATAAAGTGAAAAGCCGAAATGCTTATCTCGGTGAGTTTACAATTGGTTATATTTAAGCTGAAATGCCTGACATTTCAATTATTTCCTCCACAGCCCTAATGCATGTTGTGGTCACTGATAATTGATAAATCATGTTTATTTAAGTGAATTACAAAAGGAACACTATATGTGGACAATTTGTTTACAGAAGCTGTCTTGACAGTTTAGAGTATATAAATCGATGTCACAGAATTGGGAATAAAATGAAAAGCAGTATTAATTCTGCTCTTCTATTTCCATTTGACTTAGAGAAACATCTACAGGAGGGATGGACCTATTTCCAATCTTCTTTATACTACGTGTCTACTGAGCAGAAATAATGGAATGAGTCTAGAGAGGACTGCCGAAAGAGGGGAGCAGACTTGGTGATCGTAAACAACAGAAATGAACAGGTGAATTGTCATTTAAATGATGCAACAGCTAACCAAACCGATAAGCTCCTTCCCTGCTTTGGTGTATATATATTTTTTTTAATCGGAAGGCAAGTGTTGGCCTTTGTCTTGCAAAGTGTCTCTACCTCTTTCTACCTTGCCGTGCCAAAATTAAGGTGCAGCTCACTGATCTCCCAAATAAAGTGTATACCCACTTTATAAAGGAAGATATTTGAAGCAAAGTATTTTGTACTGACAAGACATCTTTGACTGGAGATCACATTCTAGTTCCTGTTTAGCAACTCACATTGCAGAGCTTTTTCTTTACACAATCTCTCTAGTTGATTCTAGTCCAAAACCAGCCTGCATCCTTGTCAAACAGCTTGTGTAATTTAGGACACATTTATTTGTCATGTAGGAATTCCTCAACGACCTTCAAAAGAATTATGGATAGGGCTCATGGACCATGATGGGAAGTGGAAGTGGAAGTGGGTAGACAGCAGGCCCCTGATTTACGGGTGAGGCTAACCGATTTGATTAAAGAACAATATCCAGTAGAATAATAATTTCTCTTCAGCTGATGTTGTAGATTATCTGCTGATACTCTGTGGTGTGTTCATATTGTTTTGGGATAATCATTAGCCAAAATTGTATGGTGGAAATGAAGACTGTGCTAAAATCGTGTCTCACGGGAGACTCACCAACTGGAGTGCTGTTTTGTGCGATATGACAGAACTTTGGTCATGTGAGAAAAAGATTCAGTAGCCTTTTGCTATTGCCCTTTCACAAATAAGCTCATGTTTTTTTAAACAATAATTTGGTTAAAGTGAATTTTGAAATACCAGATGCTGTAAAACTTAATGTATATTACCCCTGTCAGCCATTGCTGTATAGTGAGTTCTTAGACTTAGAGGCATCCGTGGTTTAGTCTAATTCAGCAACAAGTATAAGTTAAAGTTGTGTTAGAAAAAAAGAGTTCCAAATCAACCCAAACCATGCTGGAGTTTCAAATGATTATGTGAAATTTCTTTTTTATAGCCCCACTTTGTGGGGAATATGTGAAGTTACTTTTCATAGCCTCACCTAGTGGTGAATATGTGAAGTTGCTTTTCATATTATTTTGAGAGAGAAAGTTTGTATCATGCCTTCACAAGCCATACCTTGAATTGCATATCATAGTAACATAAAAATGTTTGGGCGCAAGATAATACACATTTCATATACACAAGACAGTAACTTCTGGGCACAAGATAAACACATTTGTATGTTTTGTTTTTGTTTAAGGCTTTGACATTCAACAATTGACATCCCATGTACATCTTTACACCAAAATACTTTTTAAATTACAAAAGTGTGTGAATCACCCAAGAGGGAAGCTGGTACTGGACTGAAGTTTAAGAGACATGCGTCACAAAGTAGCTCATAGGAACATGTTTAGCAAGGGAAAGGCCTGGTTTGTTTCTGTCTCTTTGTGGTGATGTTAAAGCTAATGTTGATGCGTTTGATTCTGTGGATGGATTAAATTGCTTAAAATGTGCTCTAAATGCGCAGGTATATACTGTATATGTCCTATGTGAGACATGTTCAATTACTAAACACTAAAAAGTTCACACTGGGTCTAATCACTCTGGAGCGTTGGTTTAAGAACATTTGGCAACAGTGTTGTGCAAAGTGTTACTTCTGTAAATGTCTTGATTGTGAAATCATGAAGTTTTCTCTCTCTGAAATGGAGTGTGTCACAGTCATGAACGCAAATGTTCGCATGGGGTCTCTGGAGAACCTTGCTGCCAGCGCTTTCTTATTAAATGGATTCCCATTAGCCTTTGCATGAACACCTGAAATAATCAAGCTTAGCTACTAGTGTTGCTAACAGTTTTTCTATGTGTGTTGTTAAAGTTGCAGTCCTTGATTATAATCAATTACACTTTTTGTTGAATTCAAAGATATTCTCCTCGTGTCTGTCTGTCCAGTGACTTAGAAACACTTAGAAACACTCTGGTGTTCGTGTACAGTTCTAGCTCTGTAAAAAGAAAATAAACACAGTGGCTCAGACCAAGCCTTGCACTATTCCATCTAATCAGCACCTTGTTTCAGGAGAACGGAAAGAGGGGTGTCATTTGATTGGTGGTCTCAAATATCAAATATTCGCCAAATTGAGGACTGTACCTATAATGTTGCTGTTCTCAGATACCAATGGAAAGCGTAAATTCAATACAGTATTTCTTCAGTGTTTTAGGGGAAGTAGGACATCACTCAAGGAATGGTTTCGAACTGACTTCTGCTTCTTCCCACTGCTCTAATTTCCTGTTTTTGGCAATAGTGTCAAACCTAGGACTAGTCAATAAGAGAAACCAAAGCAAACACACAGTAGACAGGCAGCATGGAGGTTACTGTGGACATGAACATCTATCAGAACTCCAATCAGGGCCAGCATACTCAGACTCAGACCCCAGTGCGGACGGATGACAGACGTTACAAAGGTAAAACTGAAGAGACTTTAAAGGAGAGATCAGCGTTGGTCCAGGGCTAGTTTGGCCGTAAAGTTAATTGTTGTTGCTTTTAAGTCGCAATAGCATAAACTCCTCTCCTCTTCCAGTTCTGACCAGATTATATATAGTTTCCTATAAAAAAAGACTCGTATCCTAGGATGAAATGTACACTACTGAATAGTTTTCAATAAAACAAAACATGTAAAGATACGATGTGTAATCATGCCTCATACAATATTAAAAACTCTAGACCAGAAACCTATCAGCTATCACCACTGCCATTTAACAACAAAGTATAACTTATTCAAATTGACAGTTTCTTACAGTTTTTTAATATTACATGGGCTGGCACCTCCACCATTAAATTAGTTTATAAAGCTAAAGGATGGCAATGGCTTGGCAACTAGGGCAGTCACCAGGGGAGACTGTGTTATACAGTATAGACACAGTACGCTTGGACAGACAGTCTTCTCAGTACGCGCCTCTAATTACTGGAATACCCTCCCTACTGATGTGAGGGAGTGCGGCAGTATTTCAGTGTTCAAAAACAAACTTAAGAAATGGATAAAAAATAACCAAACCTGCAAACATAATTAGGCCACTGCATTACTCACACCGTAACTTCTTTTTATGTCAAACACCTTGTCTGTCTGGTTTTTACAATTTGTTATCTTAACTGCACTGTTTTGTCACACTGTTGTTTACCTTGTAAGTCTGTCTGGTTTTTACAATTTGTTTTCTTAACTTCACTGTTTTGTCAAACTGTTGCTTATCTTTATTTATTATTATTATTTCTTTTAATTATATATTTTTTTATTATTATTTCTTTCTTTTATTTCCATATCTCTCTGTCATGCCCTGCCAAGGGACAACGGATGAAAACTAGCTAACCTAGCTAATTCCGGTGCATTTACATTTTTCTGGGAAATGCTATCAATGTATGTCCCTTTTCAAATAAACGCATAAATAAAAATAAATATTTACATGTAATTCTCAGAGTACAGATTGTACAGTCTGGTTGCAGTGAGTTTTGGGCTACTCTGTGTTCTGCAAGTGACTCTCAACATCTACCTGCGTCTTGTCGGTGAGTTTTGAAACTTGTCTCAAAAAGCTTCTGAGTAAATTACTTTTAAATGTAAGTGACCGCATCGAAATGTACATCTAATGACGTGTAGATGTGTTCATCTACATTTACATAAACATATCAATCTATAAATACCTGTTTTATTGTAGGGGGATCTTGTCCAGAAGGGTGGCTGTCTTTTGGTTCCAGCTGTTACCATATTTCAGCCTCACACAGAAACTGGACTGACAGCAAGGAGGACTGCCACCAGAGGGAGGCAGAACTGATTGTTATAAACAGCCAAGAGGAGCAGGTGGCTGGCATCATACACTAAACTCTTGACATTACATTTTTTATTTTGAATTGGATTTCAACCCATATCACAATCTTCTTTTGAAGGAATTTGTGAAAGCACTCTCTGTGGAAGCTTGGATTGGTCTCAGCTGCAGCGAAGAAGAGAGGGTCTGGAAATGGGTAGATGGTAGGCCACTGACCACTGGGTGAGTTATGAACAGGATTTAGAACGGAGAGATCATATTTACAAACACATTTGCAATGAATTCATGAGATGACCTCCGTCTGCTCCGCTGCTGTCCAAAGGTTCTGGTACCCTGGAGAGCCCAACAACAATGGGAACAACGAGAACTGTGCTGTGAGTTGGCCCCGTTCTCCATCTCTGGAATCCTGGAATGATCTGAACTGTGACTCTGAATCTCACTGGATATGCAAGACAACACCCTAGTCCAATATGTGATGCCAGACGCAGACTGCTTTTGCGCTCTACTCTTTCTATTTACAATTATCATTTAATATTTTAAATCTCAGAATAAATGTTTCCACATTTTAAGCAGACAAAAAAATAAATAAAAATAATGTTTCATGATTTTGACTTTTTTTATTTTGTTTTGGCAATGAGTATGAATGCAATAGCACTTTGAGTGAAACATTCCAGTTCCTGTTCACTGTTACCTCTCACATGCTATTATATGCCATACAACTGTAGAATATTCCAAGATCTCTTGTATATTTTCTGCAGTTACTTACTACTGAAGGGCAGTGGTGGAGGAAGTACTGAAGTTTAGTACTTAAGTAAAAGTACAAGTACCCAGGAAGATAAAAGTAAAAGTAAAAGTACTACATCAACAATCCTACTTAAGTAAAAGTAAAAAGTACTTACTTTTAAATTTACTTTAAGTATTAAAAGTAAAAGTACTCACGCAATGGGTTGTCTCTCAATATCTAGGCTGTGCCATTTTGATAAAGAAATAGCTACTGGTAATAAATGCCTCTACAGATGTCACTACTAGTAATAATTATAAGCAACAACATTTGTTAATTGGAAAGGTTGGTGTACTTATTGTGCCTACCATCTGTAATACTGTTCACACTATATCTTACAATTCTGCGGATGACAAGTTATCTACCAGGGATTATTTGCAAAGTTAATACCATTAAGCCAAACCAATAAAGACACCATGTGTACATTATCCCTTACATATATATAGGATTCACTTGAAAAATCAGGTTAACAAAACAGTTGTTAATAGCTCAAGTGTAATCCAGACATAATTCTTTCCTGGAGGTCTGTAGTCTATAATGGTGTTATTGATGTTTCAATATATATTATATATATTTTTCCTTTACGTTTTGGGTGTGATTGAGTTGGCTGGTGGTCAAAGCCGTCAGCTGATTTACCTGGGATGAACCGGAACGGAGATTGCAAGCCAGGCCTTCTCATCCAACATCAGTGCCAGACCTCGTAAATGCTCTACAGAATGAATGGGCACCAATTCCCACAGAAACACTCCAAAATCTTGTGGAAAGCCTTCCAAGAAGAGTGGAAGCTGTTATAGCTGCAAAAGGGTGACTAACTCCATTTTAAAGTATATGTATTTGAATACAATGTCATCAGTCCCTGTTGGTGTAATGGTCCGATGTCCGTATACATTTGTCCATATAGTGTATGTTCTACAGTTACAGTTCATGGTATTGTGATAAAGGTCAAAATGAGGACAAAAAATTGCAACATCTTTATGAAAATAGGCAAAATGATTTCTGCCAGTTCACAATGTGGTGTATGTTTTAAATGAAGGAGGAGCCCAAAATTCTGGCTTCACCTCAAGCATTGTTTCGGCAAAGACGACCCCTGCTGCATTCTCACAAAATGTCATGATATAAGCACAATTGCCATCCAAGAGAATGTCATGGGATCTGTTGACCAACCATCCAACCCATTTCCTGAAATCAGACTTGTCATCTCAGCATTCTATTGAATTGTATCATATTGCGTGGGACATGAGGCTTAGTACATAGTAGTGTTATTCTTGTGGAAACATCTGGAGATCACAGTTTGTGTGCAGTGGCAATGCATACTCTGCATTTTTAATTGTCCTGTCAGGATTTCCTGAGCACAGGAGAGCCACTCCACAGGTCCCGAGCATTGTCATAAGGGAATGTCCATGGATACTTTAAGTGGGAATTCTACTATACTGGATGACACCTTTTTAGATAATAAGGATGCAGAGGAGGATGTATCTATCTATAAGAATACAAGTAATTCTACCTGGTCAAGAATAAGGATGCAAATCCTTGGGATCCGTCACTCTGGTAATCAAACGTTATTTACTTTGTCTCGTACACATACACACATAAATCAATTTGTCTTTTGTGTTGAGAAACATCAGCAAATCTGTATTTTCTGTACAGGAGATTTCTATTACAGGGTGGTCACAAGAACTCTAGGGCTGCTGTGTGTGCTCTTGCTGACTGTCATTTTAGTTATGTCAGTGGAGAGATCGCATTTAAATTCCACCTTCAGTAACTTGACCTCTGAGAGAGACCTGCTGAAGACTAATCTCAAGACTTTGCAGGAGGAGAACAATAAAGTGAAAAGCCGAAATGCTTATCTCGGTGAGTTTACAATTGGTTATATTTAAGCTGAAATGCCTGACATTTCAATTATTTCCTCCACAGCCATAATGCATGTTGTGGTCAATGATAATTGATAAATCATGTTTATTTGAGTGAATTACAAAAGGAACACTATATGTGGACAATTTGTTTACAGAAGCTGTCTTGACAGTTTAGAGTATATAAATCGATGTCACAGAATTGGGAATAAAACTAGAAAATGCATTTCCTGAAGGAAATACCAGTGCATGAAATGCAAAAGTTAAGAAAGGAAGAAGAAAAGAAAGAAGAGTGAAAGAAGGAAAGAAGAGTGGAAGAAGGAAAGAAAAAAGAAAGAAGGAAAGAAGAGTGGAAGAAAGAAATAACAAAGAAAGAGGAGTGAAATAAGGAAATAAGAGTGGAAGAAGGAAAGAAGAAAAGAAAGAAGAGTGGAAAAAGGAAAGAAGAAAGGAAAGAAGAGTGAAGAAAGGAAAGAAGAGTTGAAGAAGGAAAGAAGAGTGGAAGAAGGAAAGAAGAAAGGAAAGAAGAGTGGAAGAAGGGAAGAAGAGTGGAAGAAGGAAAGAAGAGAGAGTGAAGAGGACAAATATTGAAAGAAGGAGAGAAAATGGAGTGAAGCAGAGAGATGGATTGTGAGAGAAAGTAGAGTGAGAGGGATAGAGAGAAAGATAGAGAGAAAAAAAAGTAAAGTAGAGTATGGAAGGTGTCTCTTAATATTCCTAGTTATACAGTTGAATGGAGAGGGACAGAGAGAAGAGGAGCCTTGGAACCTTGGCGCAAGTGTCAGTGAAGCACAGGTGCAAGCCAGTTTAATGACCTTATTATGATGTCATAATGGCCCAATGTAAGTCAATGGGAAGATTTGTATTAGTTTTTATTTAATATCTTAAAAAGTATAAAGTTTAGAAAAATGAAAAATACATAGCATAAGTGTCCTTTACAAGACCTACGCGACAAAGTTCGAACGAAGTTTCTACGTTAAGCGGTTCGAGCTGAATTAAACGCAGAAGTCGGTAAGAAGAAGAAGAAGAAGAAGAAGAAGAAGAAGAAGAAGAAGAAGAAGAAGAAGAAGAAGTATAAGAAGCCTAGGAATAACAATACAGGGCATTTCATGCACTGTAATGAAAAGCAGTATTAATTCTGCCCTTCTATTTCCATTTGACTTAGAGAAACATCTACAGGAGGGATGGACCTATTTCCAATCTTCTTTATACTACGTGTCTACTGAGCAGAAATCATGGAATGAGGCTAGAGAGGACTGCCGAAAGAAGGGAGCAGACTTGGTGATCGTAAACAACAGAAATGAACAGGTGAATTGTCATTTTAATGACCAGCTAACCAAACTGATAAGCTCTTTCCCTGTAACTGCTTCGGTATATATATTCGTATGGGATGGCAAGTGTTGGCCTTTGTCTTGCAAAGTGTCTCTTTTTTTTTTTTTTACCATGTTTTTACTGTAGCACTCTGAGATTCAGACGAATATAGAGTGCGCTATAAATTAAACGAATTATTATTATTATTATTATTATTTACCTTGCCGTGCCAAAATTAAGGTGCAGCTGACTGATCTGCCAAATAAAGTGTATACCCACTTTATAATGGAAGATATTTGCAGCAAAGTATTTTGTACTGATAAGACATCTTTGACTGGTTCCTGTTTAGCTACTCACATTGCAGAGCTTTTTCTTTACATAATCTCTCTGGTTGATTCTAGTCCAAAACCAGCCTTGCATCCTCGTCAAACAGCTTGTGCAGTTTAGGACACATTTGTTTGTCATGTAGGAATTCCTCTCCGACCTTCAAAAGGAATTCTGGATAGGGCTGACGGACCATGATGGGAAGTGGAAGTGGGTAGACGGCAGGCCCCTGACTGACGGGTGAGGCTAGCCGATTTGATTAAAGAACAATATCCAGTAGAATAATAATTTCTCTTCAGCTGATGTTGTAGATTATCTGCTGAGACTCTGTGGTGTGTTCATATTGTTTTAGGTTTTGGGATAGTGGTCAGCCAAATAGCTATGGTGGAAATGAAGACTGTGTTGAGATCAGGCCTCGCAAGATTCTCACCAACTGGAATGATGATTTGTGCTCTAGGTCACAACTTTGGTCATGTGAGAAAAAGATTCCGTAGCCTTTTGCTATTGCCCTTTCAGAAATGAGCTCATGTTTTTTAAACAATTATTTGGTTAAAGTGAATTTTTCTACATACATTTGAAATACCTTAATGTATATTTCCCTTGTCAGCCATTGTGGTATAGTGAGTATGTGTCTTAGAGGCATCTGTGGTTTAGTCGAATTCAGCAACCAGTATAAATTAATCTTGTGTAATCTTGTGTTGATTTCCAAATCAACCCAAACCATGCTGGAGTTTCAAATGAATATGTGAAGTTGCTTTTCATAGCCCCACCTTCTGGTGAATATGTGAAGTTTCTTTTCATAGCCCCACCTTGTGGTGAATATGTGAAGTTACTTTTCATAGCCCCACCTTGTGGTGAATATGTGAAGCTGCTTTTCATAGCCCCACCTTGTGGTGAATATGTGAAGTTGCTTTTCATAGCCTCACCTTTTGTTGAATATAATTTTCATTTGCTTCATTTCATGTTCATAATTCAATTTATGACCATTGATGATGAGTCTTAGCTCATGTAAAGATGTCAGAGGTGTAAATGTCGCCAGGAGAGTAGAACTTGACCCCTTTCCTGAGCGGAATACCTAGGGTGATGAATGATGTCCTGATGAATTATATTTATTATTTTGAGGGAGAACGTTCGTATCATGCCTTCACAAGCCATACCTTGAATTGTATATCATAGTAACATAAAAATTCACTTTTTTGGGCGCAAGATAATACACATTTCATTTACACGAGACAGTAACTTCTGGGCACAAGATAAACACATTTGTATGTTTTGTTTTTGTTTAAGGCTTTGACATTCAACAATTGACATCCCATGTACATCTTTACACCAAAATACTTTTTAAAATTACAAAAGTGTGTGAATCACCCAAGAGGGAAGCTGGTACTGGACTGAAGTTTAAGAGACATGCGTCACAAAGTAGCTCATAGGAACATGTTTAGCAAGGGAAAGGCCTGGTTTGTTTCTGTCTCTTTGTGGTGATGTTAAAGCTAATTTTGATGCTTTTGATGCTGTGGATGCATTAAATTGCTTAAAATGTGCTCTAAATATGCAGGTATATACTGTATATGTCCTATGTGAAACATGTTCAATTACTAAACACGAAAAAGTTCACACTGGGTCTAATCACTCTGGAGCTTTGGTATAAGAACATTTGGCAACAGTGTTGTGTCAGTGTGACTTTGCAAAGTGTTACTTCTGTAAATGTCTTGATTGTGAAATCATGAAGTTCTCTCTCTGAAATGGAGTGTGTCACAGTCATGAACGCAAATGTTTGCATGGGATCTCTGGAGAACCTTGCTGCCAGCGCTTTCTTATTAAATGGATTCCCATTAGCCTTTGCATGAACCCCTGAAATAATCAAGCTTAGCTACTAGTGTTGCTAACAGTTTCTCTATGTGTGTTGTTAAAGTTGCAGTCCTTGATTATAATCAATTACACTTTTTGTTGAATTCAAAGATATTCTCCTCGTGTCTGTCTGTCCAGTGACTTGGAAACACTTAGAAACACTCTGGTGTTCGTGTACAGTTCTAGCTCTGTAAAAAGGAAATAAACACAGTGGCTCAGACCAAGCCTTGCACTATTCCATCTAATCAGCACCTTGTTTCAGGAGAACGGAAAGAGGGGTGTCATTTGATTGGTGATCTCAAATATCAAATTCTCGCCAAATTGAGGACTGTTCCTCTATTGTTGCAGTTCTCAGATACCAATGCAATATGGGACATGGGTTTGATTTCAGATACCAATGGAAAACGTCAGTGTTGTAGGGGAGGTGGGACCTCTCAAGGAATGGTTTCGAACTGACTTCTTCCCACTGCTCTCATTTCCTGTTTTTGGCAATAGTGTCAAACCTAGGACTAGTCGATAAGAGAAACCAGAGCAAACACACAGTAGACAGGCAGCATGGAGGTTACTGTGGACATGAACATCTATCAGAACTCCCATCAGGGCCAACATACTCAGAGTCAGACCCCAGTGCGGACGGATGACAGACGTTACAAAGGTAAAACTGAAGAGACTAAAGGAGGGATCAGCATTGGTCCAGGGCTAGTTTGGCCGTAAAGTTAATTGTTTTTGCTTTTAAGTTGCAATAGCATATACTCATCTCATCTTCCAGTTCTGACCAGACTATATATAGTTTCCTATAAAAAAAACTGGTATCCTAGGATGAAATGTACACTACTGAATAGTTTTCAATAAAACAAAACATGGAAAGATATGATGTGTAATCATGCCTCATACAATATTACATATAATATTTACATGTAATTCTCAGAGTACAGATTGTACAGTCTGGTTGCAGTGAGTTTTGGGCTACTCTGTGTTCTGCAAGTGACTCTCAACATCTACCTGCGTCTTGTCGGTGAGTTTTGAAACTTGTCTCAAAAAGCTTCTGAGTAAATTACTTTTAAATGTAAGTGACCGCATCGAAATGTACATCTAATGACGTGTAGATGTGGTAATACATTTACATAAACATATCAATCAATGAATACCTGTTTTATTGTAGGGGGATCTTGTCCAGAAGGGTGGCTGTCTTTTGGTTCCAGCTGTTACCATATTTCAGCCTCACACAGAAACTGGACTGACAGCAAGGAGGACTGCCACCAGAGGGAGGCAGAACTGATTGTTATAAACAGCCAAGAGGAGCAGGTGGCTGGCATCATACACTAAACTCTTGACATTACATTTTTTATTTTGAATTGGATTTCAACCCATATCACAATCTTCTTTTGAAGGAATTTGTGAAAGCACTCTCTGTGACAGCTTGGATTGGTCTCAGCTGCAGCGAAGAAGGGAGAGTCTGGAAATGGGTAGATGGTAGGCCACTGACCACTGGGTGAGTTATGAACAGGATTTAGAACGGAGAGATCATATTCACAAACACATTTGCAATGAATTCATGAGATGACCTCCGTCTGCTCCGCTGCTGTCCAAAGGTTCTGGTCGACTGGAGAGCCCAACAACAATGGGAACAACGAGAACTGTGCTGAGAGTTGGCCCCGTTCTCCATCTCTGGAATCCTGGAATGATGCGAGTTGTGACTCTGAATCTCACTGGATATGCAAGAGAACACCCTAGTCCAATATGTGATGCCAGACGCATACATCATGAGTGCTTTTGCGCTCTACATCAAAAAACATACAAATAAATAAAAAGAATGATTCATAATTTTGACTCTTTTTTTGTTTTGGCAATGAGTATGAATGGAATAGCACTTTGAGTGAAAAATTCTGTTTTTCCGGTTCACTGTTACCTCTCACATGCTATTATATGCCATACAACTGTAGAATATTCCAAGATCTCTTGTATCTTTTCTGCAGTTACTTACTACTGAAGGGCATAATCAAACTTCCAAACTCATTCTCACCAAGTGGACTGGTAATACAGTGAAATTCATCACCATTTTCACAATTACAAAAGATACTTACACATATTTTTACAATCAGTACTTTTATTGTGCTCTAGCATATTTAACCAAGGCGATATATTTTATTTCTGTAACGTTAAACATACATTAATTTAAAACTGAAATGTACTACTAAGTATGTAAGTAGCCTATTTAACCCCCTGTGCTTTTGAGTCCAGTTGAAGGCAAATGACAAATTCTTCGCAAATGATACAGAGGTACCAGTAATTTGATAAACCAATCATAATTAGGTTTTAGTTATCAGTGATTATTCTGGATATAAAAATCACTCTGTTTAGGCCCATCAAACAGGATGAAGACTAAAGAGATAAAGTGATTCAAATGATTCCTCCGCTGCGCGTCGCCGTCTTGTTCGTCCCGTCGGGATTTATCTTTTTTACATAGGATTATTTGAAAATTCAGGTTAACAAAACAGTTGTTAATTGCTCAAGTGTAATCCAGATATTATAATTCTTTCCTGGAGGTCTATAGTCTATAATGGTGTTGCTGTTTCAATATATATTATTCTTTTACGTTTTGGGTGTGATTGAGTTGGCTGGTGGTCAAAGCCGTCAGCTGACTTACCTGTCGGCTGACGCGGTAAGGTTTTGAACTGTCGGGAGAAGAGAGACGCGCGTGAGACCTCAGGGAGTCTACGAGAGATATGAGCAAAGGTGTGAATGAAATAACTAGAAGACGTCAATAACTAGGACACGCTGATGGAAATACGGGACGAACACGGGAGTATCTTCTGACAAAGATTCCATCTTTAAACCGTTCCATCTTTATCTCTGTTGCTGGTGTTTTTTCACTCGTCACTTTCAGCACTTCGTCACGCTGCCCTCCCCTCAATGCGTCTTGAGTGCATTTACACCTGTACTTCATGTGGTCAAACACTTTCCGATTGCAATCCGATCACCCAAAACGCATTTTGATGCCAGGTCAAAATTGTTGTATCTTTTGTAAACCAAAAAATGGAGATGCCTTTTAGGGGGGTTGAATACTTTTGCAAGCCACTGTATCTTCCTCTTTTTTTGAGACATTGTAATGTTTCAAATGTATTTGATGTTGCATGTCCTTTCATTTCCATACATCTGCCCTAGACAACTACTCTTTTGTAAGATGGTGATGTGCTGACCTGGTGCAGAAGAGAGGAATCGATGAAGGAAAAGATTTAACTTTATAAGTAACACGTCATTACAGTTAATCAGCATTCAACATGGGGTTTAGTTTAAGTAAGGCTTAGGCATGGACATCAAAATGGATGTGATCATTTACATCAATTTAGTTTCAAGATTTGCTGATATTTTTCAAAGGATGCAGATTTCCACATAACCAGGTTTTGATAACTGGCTTTGCTCACTGAGGTTTCTTAACGTAACAGAAATATTTCTGTCATTAGTTTTAAATCCCATATTTAGTGGAGGTTGACACTAATGCTGTTAGGTATGTTAACTGCTAATGCAGTTAGAGGCTATAACCAATCATATCTAAACTTTCTTTTTGAGAAACCAAAGCTACTCCCTGCCCCACCCATCAGTGCTACTGCAAAGAACAGAAGGGGCTGCAGAATTATTTGGGGAAGTAGTCACAATGTAGCAGGGCCCACTTCCATTCAAGACGGGGCAGGATATTATGGAGATGGCAATGGAACTGGACAGCACTGGAGTGACCACTCATGCTCATGACTCAGATGTAGAGGACCAGAGCAGAGGAAGAGGACCACTTGGGCTCTCTAAGAAAGGTCAGCAGTGTCATCTACAGAGTATGACTGCCACACATGAACATTAATAGTCACAATTAGGATGTGCTTCTTCAAATCATGATTAAGGTATCAAATTGGTCTCACATTGGCCGCAATTATAAAGCCGCTGTGCTGTCAGATTGTAACCGGGAAGGGACTTTTGTTTTGAAAATACAACTTTTATTGTGAAGCAGGAAGTGGTCCTCATGACAGGAAATACAGGAAGTCAAGTCACTTAAGCACAGGTAGTGTGAGTGTTTGTAAAGCATATGGTGACTGCTAATGGGGGACTTAACCTGCTGGCCACTACCAGGGATGCTACTGGTTTTCAACTGATAACTTGACAGTTGCTTCATATGGCCCAAATAGGTCCACGGCAGTGAACTGAAATGGAGCTGCTGGCGCAGTTCGCTCAGGTGGTAGGTCGCTCATTATTTGTTGACACCATTTTGCTTTCACTTTCCTGCAGATTACGCAATTGTCCACTACTTTTTTGACAATCCTTCTTCCCTTAACCACCCAGGCTTGTCTTCTCATCCTCAAACAGTGTTCCTGCTATAACCCTCCATGATTGACATTGTGGGCTTCTCGTGCGAGCAATGTAGAAATCCACGCATCTTGAAGGAGAATAGGCACTAAAGATTTGTCTTCTCTGAAGACCTGAATTCTGCCGCCGCCAGAGAAGGAGTCCATCTTTGTGCCTAACCACTACTAACGGTTTGAGGGTAGTGTCAGGAAATGTTGTGCCTTCTTGAGCTGCCAAGCAGAGAGTTCTGAAGGCATACTCACAGTCTTCAACATTGAGCACAAGAGCTTTAGATTAACTGTCAAGTTATCAGTTGAAAACCAACGCTGATTGATAACCAAAGAGCTGCATCAAGACTAGAAGATTAACGGCTTCAGTGAGTCCAGAGTGTGGATGCAGAGGAGAGTTGCTAGACAGCAAGGCTATTCAAGAGGCATTGGGAACCCAATCAGTTAACCTAAATAAATAAGTTGGAAGTTAAAGAGAAATCACATTCAAGATGGCAGCCGAAGCTCTCGGCAAAACACTGGATCAGCTTAAGAAATACAGGATGGTTGCAAAGACCTCCTTAACCAAGCAAGCTAACTATCTCAGTCGGAAAGCAGGCTATTTAACTGAGTTAGAACTCAGACAAGAATTTGCAAAGCTCTCTGCCGATTCAAGGAAAGTTATTGAGGCCAACGATGACTACAGGACTGGGTTAGAAGCAGAGCTAGCAGCCAAAGAAGATGGTAAAAATGATGTGCTAAGTCTGGAGCAAGATGCAGACCTAAGTAAATATGGCAGTGAATGTGAGCAAAAGTTCAATGACGTAAAGCAGATTGTTCAAACCAACCTCTGGAGCAGATATGGATCAGAGATGCTAGAGGCTGCTTTTGAAGAAGCAGAAAAAGCCTGTAGGCATACATATGGACTACCTGTGGAAAGCAGTTACTGTGAAGGATTTGAAATCCAACATAATGTAGTGGGAAGTTGATTAAAGAAACATCTGACGCATTCGCAGCCTGGGAGTCATGGATTCCTGCAGCAGAGGAAAGAGACTTTCGAAAGCGAAGCAGGGAGCTGAGAGTAGCTTACAATGAGCTAGACATGAGAAAAGGTGAATTTGCCAGAGCCCGGAGAATATCTGTGGAGAAGCAAGGCACTGGCGTGAAACAAGAACACACTGGACGACAATACCAGTAGTGAGAATTAAACCAACCAAACTGCCCACGTTTAGCGGCTGCAAAAGAGACTTCCACCGCTGGAGGACAGACTGGGAAAGCCTTCAGAAGCAGGAGAGCCAACCGGTTCGCCAGAGGTAAAAAAGATTCAGCTTCTTGATAGTGTGGAAGAAAAGATTGTGAAAGATCTCCGCTTGTCGACTTACAGCACAGCTGATGATGTCTTCAGAGTGCTGGCAAATAGGTTATGGTAACAAATGTGCCATTGCTCTAGAAATTGTTGATGAGCTCGAGAAGATTCAGCCAGTCAGAGGAAATCAACCGAGAAAAGTAGTAGACCTTATTCAGACTATTGGAAAAGCTCTCGCTGACCTCACAGACCTAGGAAGTACCGGCGCCATCAAAAACCCACTGGTGGTGAGGTCTTTAGAGAGCAAGCTTCCTGAGGGTTTGAAGAAGGACTGGCTGATGTTCATGGTGGATCCTAGCAATGATGTCACTGAAGATAAGCACTTTGACATGCTATTAGCTTTTCTGAAGAAGCAAGAGGAGATCTTCGAGAGGCTAGAGCACCTACAAATCACAGACAAGCCAGAGAGTTCAGATAAAGCAGAAAGGACATTTAACAAGAAATATGCCTCAACTCAAGCCACAAAGGGTGGAGATGCTGAGGATGGATGCATTATCCGTGGGGATGAGAAACATAAGGACAGGATTTTCTTCTGCAAAAAGTTTCAGGGCTCTGAAGTTATCAGAAAAGGAAGCTGCTGTGGAAAGGATTGGTGCATGCAGGGAGTGCTTAGGGTGTCATGAGTATGATGACGGCTGTAGAGACACTTACCTGTGCAGGAATGTAGACTGCAAAAAGAGAGGCTCCTCAGATCACCACTTCTTTCTCTGTCCAAGAGGGAACAGCAAGAGGCGTGAACTTGAGAAACCTCAAACAGATGACAGAGACAAAAAGAACTTAACTGAGGAACAGAAGAGATTCTTGGGTGAACTTACCCCCGAGTTAGCTGAGAGGTGCAGGAAGGCCTTCACCAATAATTCGTCGAACGTCAGCTGTCCAGCTAAGAACCAGGTGAGCCTCCTCAAAGAAAGTGGATTGAGAGAACTTCCCGTCATTATGATGTTAATGGAAGTGACCGCTAATGCAGGTCAAAAAATCGGAGCCCTGGTGGATCTGGCTTCAGACACCAACTACATTACTCATAAAGCAGCCAAAAGATTGAATCTTAGGAGTGAGAAGATCACACTAATTGTGCATGGAGTGGGTGGAATGGCTACCAAAGTAGCCACAAGAAGATACCTCCTCAGAGTTCGAATCAAAACCTCCAAGGGAACTGAGAGGGCCCATGAACTAATCTGTTATGGGCTGAAGGAGATCGCCAAAGTTCACCGAGCTGTCAAGCCTGAAGAGCTGATGAGATTCTTCCCAGAAGTTGAACCTGAGGAGCTGAGGAGACCTGAGCAGATTGAGGTGCTCATAAGTCACAGAGAAGGGAGACTTGCCCCACAAAGGGTGAAAGTTGTTGGAGATCTCGTCTTGTGGAGAGCCCTCTTGGAAAGACAGTGGGCGGAGCGCACCCTGATCTGTTTGAGCAAGTAAACATGACGGCACATGAGTCAAAGACACACTTTGCTCGTTCTATGAGAACAGCTGCCATCAATATGAGGAGATCCCTGCTGAGGTCCCCTTCATGACCAAGACAGTTCACATGCAAGACACCATCGGTGAAGCTAGGCATACAGCTGCAACTCACCGTGACGTCCTTGAGTGCAAGGAGGCGCGAAGGGTACTGGAGGAAGACAGCTACACGGATGATGTCCTAACATCCCACAATAATGCAAACAGACTGAGCGAAGTGACCAAGGAGATTGAGGAAATTCTGCAAGCAGGTGGATTTTCTCTGAAGCCATGGGTCCAGTCTACGCAAAGTGGGAGGCAGGAAAGGGGAGTAGCAGACACCACAACGAGGACACCCTCTGAGACGCACAAAACATTTGTCCTGCCAAGTCAGTCAGCTGAGGAAGTGGTAACTGACGCCAGGGACAGCATCAGTAAGCTGCAGAGGAAGGCCTTTTCAGCAGTAATGACAAGAGGTCAAGTGAAGAGATGCCGAGGGGTCACCACCCAGGACCACACCAAAGCTGAAGACTCTGTTGAAAAAAATGATACTGACCCAACCCACCTGATTGTCTGCCCTGATGCATCGGGAACTGATCCAGAAATGAGACAGGGTGAAGTTGTGCTGAGAGTAGCACTTTCAAACTCAGCCTTCAAAAATCTTTTTGGAGGTCAATAGATTTAGCTGCTTGTCCAGGCTGGTGAATGTCGTTGCTTGGGTAAGACGGGCTGCTGATAGCTGGCTAGGCCTTAAAAACCAGACTCCAAAGAAATCAAAGTGGGAGGCATCACCCTCAAAAGAAGAGGGGTCATATGAAGTGAAAGATGAGGTGAAGAAGAGAGTGAGGCTGAAGGTGTGGGGTATCGTGTTCAGTTGCATGGCATCCAGAGCCATTCATACTGACATTGTCAGTGACATGTCCGCAGAAGGATTTCACTCCAAACTCTCTCCTGCTGGGGCGAGCTTGAGAGGAGACCCAGGAGACTTCCAGTTTGAGGGTTACCCCTACAAAAGGCTGAGAGTGATCCAGTCGGAGGTGAATAAGTTCTGGAAGAAGTGGTGTCAATTGGCAGGCCCGAATCTCTTTGTAAGGAGCAAGTGGCACGCTCCAGAGAAGAGTGACGTGACCTCCTTGGGTTCTGGCACCAGGAGCTCAAGTGGGAGGTGTGCTGTCAGATTGTAACCGGGAAGGGACTTTTGTTTTGAAAATACAACTTTTATTGTGAAGCAGGAAGTGGTCCTCATGACAGGAAATACAGGAAGTCAAGTCACTTAAGCACAGGTAGTGTGAGTGTTTGTAAAGCATATGGTGACTGCTAATGGGGGACTTAACCTGCTGGCCACTACCAGGATGCTACTGGTTTTCAACTGATAACTTGACAGCCGCAAATAGCCATTTGTTGCAGCATTTGCCAGAGAATATTCAGAAATGCAATAAACAGGAGAATCATTGGGAAGGCAGACAGTGAGAATTAGATTAAGATTAGGATTAATTCTATAATGACAATTACTACAGAGGATCTGAATGCTTTTCTTAACGTGTCAGTCATTTGACAAGTATGCAGGTCATGCAAAACATAATTTACTAGTGCTACTAACTCTTTGATTTTTGTTCAGAAGTATCCAGTATCATGTTCAATTTGCAAAAAGATAGAAAGATTCATGGTGATAGTTTGCATTCTTAAACAGTTCCTGTTTCTGTCAGTCAAATGAGGAACAACAAAAATACATTTCTTTATCACATTCTATTCCCCTTTTCACAACGTGTCACACTTATGCATCTTCCAAATTCCAATCACTTTCAAAACACAACTGTTATTCAATTCCATTTTAACCATTCATCTAATCTTGACTTTGTTGAATTTAATTCCCAGAGTTCCGAGCCTACAGGCTGATTGCCATGGCCTTTGGTCTACTATGTGTCCTGCAAGTGGCTCTCAATGTGTATCTACGGATTAACTGTGAGTTGAAGTTTTTTCATGAAAAAAGTAAGACTATAAGTCATCTCATGGAATAGAATGGAATATCAGTCATCCTTTATGCACCATTCAATACCATTAGAGACGTTTCATATAATTTATGATATGGCATATGGCTATGAAGAGCATTTTAAAAGAATCAGTTCTTAAAATTATTCTTGTTGGTTGTGCACTTTCTTATTATGCATCTTTAAAAGTGAATTTTATCTTTGTTGATAATGGAGAGACTTTCAAATCCAAAATCCAAGACAGAGTGTCATAGTGAAACTCACTGTATTAAACATCTATTGACTGGAAATATTGCAGGTATGGAGGACAACATACAGCACAATGTCACAGGACACAAACAGCTGTTGCAAACCAACGACAGCATCCTTGAGAAAGAGATAGAACTGCTGAAGGCCAGCAACAACATCCTCACCAAAGAAAGAGACCAGTTACTCAGAGCTAAAGGTGAGATCTTTAAAGCATTCTATAATAGACTGCCGTGGTGTTGGTTTCTTAAATCTCTCCCAAAGAGGCTATGGAGGTGCTTAATGCACACACCACACACACACACACACACACACCACACACACACACACACACACACACACACACACACACAGAGAGAGAGAGAGAGAGACACACACACACACACACACACACACACACACACACACACACCTCTGTAAAGTCTCTTATTTGCAACTGAAGCCACCACTGGTACCATCACCTCTACGCCCATGTCTGCATGGTGGGCTGATTGGGATGCTCACTGCTGGGAAACTCTGTGAATATGGAAGAATACTCAGAACACGATGTCAGAGGAAATTAACAGCTGTTGCAAGCCAACTCTCTTATAAAGTGCACCACACTTCACCTGTCTGAAGTGCAGTTTCAGGTGTAATACATTGGGTGGGGTATCTTTCACATTTGGAATTTCATACTAAATTTAGCTGCCAAGTCAGTATTTTTTTCAGTACCATCAAATTAACCGACCAAACTAATTTTTCCGCAGGAAATAGCTGCCCAGAGAAATGGATGTCCTTTGGTTCTAGCTGCTACTACAAATCCTCAATTAAGGCAACCTGGAGCGACTCTCGACAGGACTGTAGAGAAAGAGGAGCTGACCTGATAATTATAAACACAAAAGAGGAACAAGTGAGTGCTTTTTGTTTTTCCATTTACTTCCTCCTCCTTTCAGCTGCACTGATGATTAGTATTACTGCATTACATTCTGACTGTATTGCTGCATATATTACAATATTACTTGTATAAACCAAGAAGACTGCATAGGCTACACTATAGCTGGCTATGATGAAAGCTATTTCTGTCATATTAGTAGGCTAACTAAGGTTTTACATAATTCCACTGATAAAAGAACAGCTTAGGTATGTGATCAATAATATTTTTTTCAATTTTACTTATATGCATTGCCAATGAATATTAGGTTAGAAGATACATTTGTCTGATTTAACCCAACTTCCTGTGTAAACTAATCCCACTTCCAGTCTGCTGTCCGAAAACAGATACAAAGACAGAACAGGCCGAACAGATATAGATACAGATAATGACGTCACTTTGCACCTCTAAGACTTACTGGCCACTAGTATTTACCTTATTTATGTTGGCTATTTTAACAGGACTTTGTAAGAAATCTTCACACCAGAGCTTGGATTGGCTTGGATTGGAAATGGGTGGACGAAACCCCACTGATCAATGGGTAAGAAATGTCTAAAATGGGCCTGATAAGGCTTTTTTGTGCTCCAGCGACAGAACCATACTCACACACTCCTCTTTCAATAGGTTTTGGAAGTACGGTGAACCAAATGAAAACAATGATGCAGAAAACTGTGTTGAAGTTGATGGCCATGCATCAAATTCAGAGTGGAATGATATTCCATGTGATTTCCTGTGGTATTGGATCTGTGAGAAGCCTATTAACCCCGAACTCTTAAAACATCAAGCTTGAATTTGTACTTCTACTTGAATTTGTTAACTACATTTGTTAGACCAATGTAATGATGCATGCAACACATACACATACACATGCACACACATGCATGACCACACACACGCACGCACACACACACACACACACACACACACACACACACACACACACACACACACACACACACACACACACACACACACACACACACACACACACACACACACACACACACACACACACACACACTCTCACACACACACACACACAATAGATTGAAATAAACGGCTGAAACTTCAGAGTGATTCCTTAACCACATCAGTTTCATGCATCTAATTTCTATTATTTTTTAAAGTGTAAAGGAGCACTGTTTTCCACCATTGTTGGGAGTTTATTTCAATCTTTCAACCATTTAACAAAACATTAATAATCAATATTTCCAGTATGACCAAATATTCTTAATACATTTAATTTGCAATAAAATACAAAAGTGCAATCTAAAGCCCGCTAAAACACAGGACAACTTGGTTTTGACCCATACAGGCAAACAATAAAAGTGACATAAGTCCATAGGAACATAAATACTTAAATATAAATAGCAATTAACCTTCATAAATACATTTAAATATTAAGATTTGAAAATCTGGTATCTTGTTGTGGTCTGCATCCAAACACTTGTAATAGCCGCATGCTGACTCCACTTGTGGTGCTCTAGTGGTTTTGGTTTCATGGTTTTCTGCTGTAAAGGTAAAAGATTTTGGTTTGCATGTGTGTAGTTGATTCATTACATAATTAATACAAACTATTCAAAGCAATGCCTTATCAGCCAGACGTGTAACATAAAAAATGTTCAGTCATATTTCTGTAGGTAAGTGCATGTTTAAATACAGTCTGACTGAACTACTACAATTCAAACAAGCAATTGTATCAGTCAAGTAAATACAAAGTAATCCTCAATACAATCCGCTATCAAACGTCCAACATCCAGCTTTTGACTTACTTGGAAAGGATCTTTTCAATGACCTTCTTAACCCAAGGGGCGGTGGTGTCCAGACAGATCTCCTGACCGGTGCGTTTAAGGGTTGCACTGCAGGTGGTAGAAGACAGGTGAGACAGTCAGAGATGACACCAACCAATCTGAGACAAAAACATTGTAGCTCTTCTCTACAGGACTGGGATATGCCTCCATTACTCTGGTTCTGTTACCTTCAAGCTGCTCTGAGCTATTGGCTAAGGCACTGGATGCCAAAAACTCACATGATCTCTGTGTCCTCACAGTGAGGAGTGGGAGGAAAGAGCTCCACACTCTCAATCAGTCTTCCGATCCGTTGGCGCTCCGTCTCGATGCAGCGACAGCGAGGCTCCACTCCAAGGCCTCTCAAACTCATGCCTGCAGAGAAGGAATAGGTCAAAGTCACAAAAACACAAAGGCAAACAGACTGAGCTACCAGGTGAGATGAATGCTGTGAGGTATGTTATCCAAGTTAATTATAAACTCACCTTCTGACATGGTGAGGATGGCAAGGAAGACCACAAAAACCACCACTGAGATTTGAGACATTTTTTCAAAGGCTTTTAGGAGGCTATTTCTCAGGCTAAAAAACACTGTCAAGGTTTAACAGTTGCAGTTGTTGCAGTTGTAATCTTTTATGCTGGTAGAGGCGAGCAGCACTTCTTCTTCTTCCTCCTCTGTTGCCTTGAGCTTTGAATGTGGCTCTGAGATGACAGAAGTGTCCCTTTAAAGGCTGGGTCTTGGAAGTGAGTCAAGTAGGAGTTTCTCAATCGTGAAATGCGGGAAAGTCTACACTGACATCACCTTCAAGTCAGCTAAGAATCATTTCATTGCAGCCTTAGTTGTCCATTAGTCAAGACATTGGTAATATTAATGCTTGTGATATTGTGTATGGAAATTTTTCTTGACATGTATTTTTTATCCTTTGTATGCATTTTCATACCATTCATGTATCAGTTCTATAAACATCTGGTGGCTGGAGACATGTAAACACTGCAGCATTTCTTTGAGTAATGTTTGCACATGTACCATGGGTCAACTAGTTTTGATTCAATGAAAGTAAATTATTTCGCTGTAAAACAAGAGCCTACGCCGAGACCAGTGCCGTAACACAAAGGTTTGGGTGTGTTTGAGTTGGCTGGTGGTCAAAGCCGTCGGCTGACTTACCTCGGCTGACGCGGTAAGGTTTTGAACTGTCGGGATAAGGGAGACGCGCGTGTAAGACCTCACGGAGTTTACGAGAGATATGAGCAAAGGTGTGAATGAAATAACTAGAAGACGTCAATAACTAGGACACACTGACTGGAAATACGGGACGAACACGGGAGTATCTTCTGACAAAGATTCCATCTTTAAACCGTTCCATCTTTATCTCTGTTGCTGGTGGAGGAATCGATGAAGGAAAATATTTAACTTCATAAGTAACACGTCATTACAGTTAATTAGCATTCAACATGGGTTTAGTTTAAGTAAGGCTTAAGGCATGGACATCATAATGGATGTGATCATTTACGTAAATTTGGTTTCAAGATTTGCTGGTATTTTTCAAGGATGCAGATTTCCACATAACCAGGTTTTGATAACTGGTTTTGCTCACTGAGGTTTCTTAACGTAACAGAAGTATTTCTGTCATTGGTTATAAATTCCATATTTAGTTGACACTAATGCTGTTAGGTATGTTAACTGCTAATGCAGTTAGAGGCTATAACCAATCATATCTAAACTTTCTTTCTGAGAAACCAAACTTTCTCTCTGGTACCATCACCTCTACGCCCATGTCTGCATGGTGGGCTGATTGGGATGCTCACTGCTGGGAAACTCTGCGAATATGGAAGACAACTCAGAAGACAATGTCAGAGGAAATGAACAGCTGTTGCAAGCCAACTACAGCATCCTTATCATGCCATTCATCTCTGTAGAGTCTCATCTTTTATAAAGTGCACCAAACTCTACCTGTCTGAGGTGCAGTTTCAGGTGTAATACATTGGTGGGGTATAGTTGGAATTAAATACTAAATATAGTATTTCAGTACCATCAAATTAACCGACCAAACTAATGTTTCCGCAGGAAATTCTTGTGCGCTCGCAAAACATTACTTAAATGTACTAAACTAAACTAAATTCTCCTGTACCTCAACAGGATTTAGAGCGCACATTCACATTTTCTAAAACAGCGAAGGTACACTTAATTAATAGCCTGACGTTGTCATACTCATTATTCTAGTCAGAATATGAGTCTGATACTGCTCCATTGGGATGTGATTATGGGGCGTGTTTCAACCGAACCAGGAAAAAAAATGCCTCTTTGCTCAATTGGATAGACCTACAACCAATCAGAGCAACGTTGTATAACTCATCGGGGCCAGCTAATAAATTAAACTTTTACCGAATCCCATAGGAAGGACGGCAAAAACATATTTTCATTCGACAAATGCCTTGATCGCGTTTCTCTGTTCCTCTTTCAAAATGAATGCGCTGTCGATGTCTTCTAAAACAGACTCAATGGTAGTATCCACACATCTCAGCTCTCCAGTGGCATCCATGTTTGTTGAAAACGAATTCAACCCAAGCGCTCTTTGGTGACGTGGTTGATTACGTTACTGTTGATCATCTGTCCATCATTGTATAAAGCCCTCCCTAACAATTTGATTGGTACGAACAGCTTTTTGTTCGGGCATAGTTTCTCCCCAACGGAGCAATGCCAGACCGAACTTCCCGACCTCAAATGTTGTGGGCGGGGCTAAGTTCGGCTGGCATCCAGGCTACTTAATTAAAGTAGGGCTGCAACTATCGAATATTTTTGGAATCGAGTATTCTGTCGATTATTTCAGCGATTACTCAAGTAATCGGATAAAAACTACTTTGTACTACTTTTTTTAAAACAACAATATCAATAGTGCGTTATGCAACATGACAGGCCTGTTAAAATGACCAAGCAATTGGCTGTTATTCCTGACAAATACTGTTTTTTATTCCAACTCCAGCACTAGGGCTGAAACGATTACTTGAGTAACTCGAATAATTAAATTACAAAAACATTTCGAGGCAAATTCTTGAACTGGTCGAGGATTAACGTTAGCAGTGGATGAGTGTTTGAGAAAGCTTTGCCAGGCAAGTTAACGTCTGTCAATAATAACAGTCCGTGTGAAACAATGATACCGGAGCTGAGCAGGCCACATAACGCGAGTGATATGATAGCAGAGACTTTTTAATAGAGGGACTTTAGTGATATGAATTAAACGAAGCCTTGAGGCAAATCATTTGCCAGTAAAGTCAGCAAGCCATTGTGTCACAAATAGCAAACACAGGAAAACTTTATGAGCCTAAACGAATCATAAAATAGTCTTACCTTAAAGGGGACATATTATGAAAATTCCACTTTTATAGTGCTTCTACACGTTAATTTGGGTATCAGGCATGTCTACCAAACCAAAAACGCTGAAAAAACCAACCCGGGCAGTTTGTTATGATTTATCTATGTCAGAAAGGATACGCTTGAGTGAGCGCTAATGATCTTCCTAGGTAGCCTCTCGTCACTAGTAAGGAAAAAATGGAAGAAGTCCAAGCTGTTGAAACTATTGTAATTGCTGAGCAGTTACACACAAAAATGCATGGTCTCAGACAGGAAGATGAATTCCACTGAAATACAAGGAAATTACAGGATCAGACTTGTTCATGTTTCACAATAGAATGTCATGAAGCATGAAACATGCCCTGGGTCCGCGTCATCTGTCATCTGAAGCGCCTCTGAAGATAATACTTGTGAATTTCATCAACTAAATATTTGCGATCTGGCTCAGGGGTGTAAAGTATACCCCCGCAGCCCCCTTGAAGCAGGCGGGCCATGCAGTCCAAACAGGCCTTGCCTGTCACACACAAACAGTTGTGAAAATCAAAGAAAGTACAGGTTCAGACTTGTTCATGATTTACATTAGAATGTCATTAAGCATGTCCTGTGTCATCGTCAGTGATGTGAAGCTCCTCTGACGATAGTGTCTGTGTATTTCATCAGCTAGATATTTGTGGTCTGGCTCAGGGCCGTAATTCGAGATTAGATTAGATTTGATTATATAGAAATGAGATTAAATTATCAAAATATGCACAGGTGATTTTCAATGTGTTGGTCCCTATGCGATTTAAAATGAATGGCAGGAAAACAACGCAATAGACCAGTGACAGGTAGGATCATGTACAATCCCATCTATGTCCCCAGCACTTTTCAAACCAACTCAGGGTTAACTGTGGGGTGTAACGGACTGTTTTTGAACAGGACTGAAGAGCAGACGCAGAGACAGGGGTAAAGAGTAATCCAAAATGGAAAAATCGCTGGGACGCTAACAACACGGAGGAAACTTGCCACGAACTGGTAACGAGACAACAGGAACACACAGGGCCGTCTGGCACAGGAAGTACATCCTCTGCTGGGCCTTTTTGAGGACTGTATTGATGTTTGGCTCCCACTTCAGGTTCTGGGAGATTGTGGAACCCAGAAACCTGAAGGATTCCACAGCAGACACAGTGCTGTTCAGTATGGTGAGGGGGGGCAGTGATGGGGGGCTCCTCCTGAAGTCCACTATCATCTCCACAGTTTTGAGCGAGTTCAACTCCAGGTTGTAGCGACTGCACCACAGGGCCAGATGTTCAACTTCCCTCCTGTATGCAGACTCATCTCCATCTCGGATGAGGCCGATGATTGTTGTGTCGTCTGCAAATTTCAGGAGCTGAACAGACGGGTCTCCTGAGGTGCAGTCATTTGTGTACAGAGAAAAGAGCAGTGGGGAGAGCACACATCCCTGGGGGGCACCAGTGCTGACTGTCCGGGTGCTGGATGTAATTTCACCCAGCCTCACCTGCTGCTTCCTATCTGTCAGGAAGTTCGTAATCCACTGACAGGTGGTGGCGGGCACAGTGAGCTGGGTGAGTTTGGTGAGGAGGACTTCTGGCATGATGGTGTTGAACGCCGAGCTGAAGTCCACAAACAGCATCCTTGCATACGTCCCTGGGGAGTCGAGGTGTTGCAGGATGTAGTGCAGTCCCATGTTTACTGCATCTTCCACTGACCTATTAGCCCGGTAGGCAAACTGCAGAGGGTCCAGCAGGGGGCCAGTGATGACCTTCAGGTGGGACAACACCAGTCTCTCGAAGGACTTCATGACCACAGACGTCAGGGCGACGGGCCTGTAGTCATTTAGTCCAGTGATGGAGGGTTTCTTGGGAACCGGGATGATGGTGGAGCGCTTGAAGCACGAGGGGACTTCACACAGCTCCAGAGATCTGTTGAAGATCCGCGTGAAGATGGGGGCCAGCTGGTCAGCACAGACTTTCAGACAGGAGAGTGACACACCGTCTGGGCCTTCCTGATCTTCTGTTTCTGAAAGAGCTGACACACATCTTCTTCACAGACCGTCAGTGCCGGGGGGGAGTTAGGAGGGAGAGGGGAGGTGTGAGGGCATGGCGAAGAGTCAAATGCTGTTTGTTCAGTCAATGAAAACGTTTTTCCTTTCTGAGTAAGGGCATTTAGAAGCTGTAAAATCTTAGCAATTTAAGGTTTGCAGCTCTGAAATGTTCAAACACCTCCTTCAAATGCAGCAGATGAGCAGAGAAGGTCTTACTGTACACAATTATATCGTCAAGGTACACTAAGCATGTTTTCCAAAACAGTCCCTGTAGTTTAAGGCTGCATAAAATGTTGAAATGTTGGGGGTGACCAGTCCAATGACTTTGAAGTGATAGAGAGAGCGGCCAGTAGTGAACGCCGTTTTTTCTTGGTCTTGTTCGTCGAGCTGGACCTGCCAATAGCCTGATGACAAGTCCATGGTGCTGAACACAGCAGTGCATCTAGGGTGTCATCGACTCTGGGCAAAGGGTGCTCGTCTTTGACAGTGACTGAATTTAGTGCCCTGTAATCAATACAGAAACGCCAATTTCCATCTTTTTTCCTCACCATA
Organism: Clupea harengus; assembly: GCF_900700415.2. NCBI lineage: Eukaryota > Metazoa > Chordata > Actinopteri > Clupeiformes > Clupeidae > Clupea > Clupea harengus. The sequence goes on from NC_045173.1 coordinate 5,309,361, forward strand.
ACCACTGGCTCAGCCCATGGGCTATGACCCACTTCAATTATGTCTTGTGCCAGCATGTCTTCCACTTGTGACTGGATCACAGACCGCATGTGCGGAGAGGTGCGGAAGGCATGCTTTCTGATCGGTGAGTCTGAAGTTGTATTGATTTTGTGTTTGACTAATTTAGTTCTTCCAAAGTCATTTGGAGTCTTGCTGAACACAACAGTGTATGAAAGTAACAGAGACTTAAGTTAAAAAAAACTGAGAATCTGTAAGACTGCCACACGTCAAACGGCAAAGACGGCGGAGACATTGGTGGGGTGGCTGATACCTGACAAACTGCGGGTGACACAAACCTCTGCCTAAATCTACCACAGCAAAATGTTGTTGCAAAAAGTCCCAGCCAAGTATAATAGTCTGACTATAGTCGTAGTGCACATTTTGCCCTGTTACAGATTTGGATAAGACAAAGTCCTTTTTGAGAGGCCTTCTGTTCAAAGATGGAAGTGCCATTCTTATATTCTCACTAATAAATAAAATGCTTGAAACAGTGTCCAACATAATATGCATGTCAGAGCCTTTTACTATTCCCCTGACGTAGACAGTGAAAGTGTTGCAGTTGTCATTCTCTTTAACAGCTTTATTGTATATTGTATCCTTGGTCTCTGCCACGTGGGGAAGGGGACCTCTGATGACTGGCGAGTATGCATTGTGACGTGATTTCAGGGTTTGGGCATTTAGTGTTAGTTTTAGGTCAGTTTTGTCTTTGCTTAAGTGTCTGACTGTGTCGGTGAAATCTTGAACCACTTTATGAAGAGGTGCAGTACTGTCTGAGATTGTGTTGACTGACAGGGTTGTGGCACCGCAGCTGTTTGTAGGAGGAGCAGTTGGTGGCATAAGTTAAGTAGTCTGCCGGGCACGCTCCATTGGAGTGGCAATATCAAAAGCCTCTTTGAATGTTTTTACTCCTCTCTCATGACACTTAATCTGAAGTTCTTGATCCAGCCCAGCCAAAAAACGTTGATCCAGCCCAGCCTCTTTCACTAGTATACATACATCAGCAGCATACACCTCCATGGCCTCATTGGGCTTCCTGCTACGCGAGTTAGGAAAAGCCTGGAAGGAGGCAATTATGTCTGTTCTGCCAAAAGCATTTCGCAACTGTTTCTTTTTTGCTGCAAACCAACATCGTGTTGCAGAGGGCAAATTATCCCAGACAATGAAACGTTCAGGCGGTAATCTACTGGGCAACTCTGTCGCCATTACTGCATCCAGATTCACACCAGTGTCTCTGTAGCGCGCCTCCTGAATTACCTCTTAACGTCTGGCCCACAACTGGAAAGACTCAGTGCCATCATTCCGAAATGGCCGGGGCAAAGGGACATCCCAAGCCTTCTGAGGGACCTGTGTGGCGGCGGCGGCTTCATTCTCACTCCCACGGCTGTCGGATCGACCTGGGGCTCGTCGTTCCTCCACTGTCATTATTAAAATGTAGACTAAACTCACTTAGCAGCACTAACAAACATAAAGGTGCGCCGTAGCAGCTAATCCTAGCGTAGCAACTAAGCTAGCAGTAGTCAGCTTCGTAGTGCTGGAGAAAAAAAAAAACCTTCAGACAAAACTCGAAACATGAAGAATGCCGCTGCCACCAGTGTAAACCTTGATCTCTTCGGGAATAAGTTCTTGGTGTATGTACAAAGAGTTACGGACACACAAGCTAGAACTGAGAAGACTGTTTTACTCAAACTCCAGCCACAATGATATCTATTTCCCTCGCTTTCTTGTTACTATATCCAATTACCCGCAAAGCATTTGGGGTATTACAGTTCTTACATTACAGACTTGTGGTAAAAAGGCATACGATGGCTCCTTTTAGGCATGCGTTTTCATTTTTAATCCTGGACAGGACGGAGAATGGCTACTCCCCTTCGCAATTAGTGACGGGCAGAGTCAGAAATAGCCACAGCGCAACATAAACATTACTTGAGTAACTTGAATAATTCAATTAAAAAAAATGTGAGTGAATACTTAATCACATCAGTTTTATGCCTCTAATTTCTATTTAAAAATAACTGTAAAGGAGCACTGTATTCCACCATTGTTGGGAGTTTATTTCAATCCTTTAAATGTGGTAGATTAGAAAGTCAATATTCCCAGTATGACCAAATATTCTTAATACATTTAATTTGCAATAAAATACAAAAGTGCAATCTAAAGCCTGCTAGAACACAGGACAACTTGGTTTTTACCCATACAGACAAACAATAAAAGTGACATAAGTCCATAGGAACATAAATACTTAAATATGAATAGCAATTAACCTTCATAAATACATTTAAATATTAAGATTTGAAAATCTGGTATCTTGTTGTGGTCTGCATCCAAACACTTGTAATAGCTGCATGCTGACTCCACGTGTGGTGCTCTAGTGGTTTTGGTTGCTGGACGTGGAAATGCAACATGATTCAGGAACCAGGACTGGAAAAGTCTTCTTCAGCAAAATACTGTTCATTGTTTCATGGTTTTCTGCTGTAAAGGTTAAAAGATTTTGGTTTGCATGTGTGTAGTTGATTAATTACCTAATTAATACAAACTATTCAAAGCAATGCCTTATCAGCCAGACGTGTAACATCAAAAATGTTCAGTCATATTTCTGTAGTACATGTTTAAATACAGTCTGACTGAACTACTACAATTCAAACAAGCAATTGTATCAGTCAAGTAAATACAAAGTAATCCTCAATACAATCCGCTATCAAACGTCCAACATCCAGCTTTTGACTTACTTGGAAAGGATCTTTTCAATGACCTTCTTAACCCAAGGGGCGGTGGTGTCCAGACAGATCTCCTGACCGGTGCGTTTAAGGGTTGCACTGCAGGTGGTAGAAGACAGGTGAGACAGTCAGAGATGACACCAACCAATCTGAGACAAAAACATTGTAGCTCTTCTCTACAGGACTGGGATATGCCTCCATTACTCTGGTTCTGTTACCTTCAAGCTGCTCGGAGCTATTGGCATGAGAGGTAAAAAGAGTGGACATGGGCTAAGGCACTGGATGCCAAAAAGGCGTAACTCACATGATCTCTGTGTCCTCACAGTGAGGAGTGGGAGGAAAGAGCTCCACACTCTCAATCAGTCTTCCGATCCGTTGGCGCTCCGCCTCGATGCAGCGACAGCGAGGCTCCACTCCAAGGCCTCTCAAACTCATGCCTGCAGAGAAAGAACAGGTCAAAGTCACAAAAACACAAAGGCAAACACACTGAGCTACCAGGTGAGATGAATGCTGTGAAGTATGTTATCCAAGTTAATTATAAACTCACCCTCTGACATGGTAATGATGGCAAGGAAGACCACAAAAACCACCACTGAGATTTGAGACATTTTTTCAAAGGCTTTTAGGAGGCTGTTTCTCAGGCTAAAATACACCGTCAAGGTTTAACAGTTGCAGTTGTTGCAGTTGTAATCTTTTATGCTGGTAGAGGCGAGCAGCACTTCTTCTTCCCTCCTCTGTTGCCTTGAGCTTTGAATGTGTCTCTGAGCTGACAGAAACTTCCTTTTATAGGCTGGGCCTTGGAAGAGAGTCAAGTAGGAGTTTCTCAATCGTAAATTGCGGGAAAGTCTAGACTGACATCACCTTCAAGTCAGCTAAGAATCATTATATTGCAGCCTTAGTTGTCCATTAGTCAAGACATTAGTAATATATACGCTTGTGATATGTGTACGGACATTTTTCTTGACATGTATTTTTTTTATCCTTTGTATGCATTTTCATACCTTTCATTTATCAGTTCTATAAACATTTGGTGGCTGGAGACATGTAAACACTGCAGCATTTCTTTAAATAATGTTTGCACATGTTTGCACATGGGTCAACTAGTTTTGATTCAATCAAAGTAAATTATTTCGCTGTAAAACAAGAGCCTACGACTAGACCAGTGCCGTAACACAAACATGTCAGCCCCCCTGCAGTTAACCCTGAGTGTGCCCAGGGGCCTTTCTTTGGTTTGAAAAGTGCTGGGGACATAGATGGGGCTGTACATGATCCTACCTGTCACTGGTCTATTGCGTTGTCTGCCTCTGTTATGATAAGTGTATATATTGTGCTTTCTGGATACAGAGCTCAGCACTGCAGTGAGAAAACATAATTCCCTGAGATTCGTTCTAGCGACAGATATCTAATCCAGGGGTTGTAATGTAATTATAATCACATCCACCTCTGATGTCCAAAGATGCAGGTTTGAGTCCAATGCGGGACTGTGCACATTCATTTAAAATTGCATAGCAACCAGCACATTAAACTGATCTAATTGTTACGAATTGGTGGTGATGTACAGAACTCAAATGCACGACTCAGAACTCAGTAGTGAATGTATGACAAAAGGTTTACTAGCAGGATACGGTTCACAGGCAGGCAATCCAAAAGCAAGCAAACATAATCCAAATGGGCCATAGGCAGGAGAATAGTCCATGTACAGTCCAAGGTCAGAAACACGAGTAAATTAAATAACAAAGAGAAAGTGCTAATAGCTACACACTGGGAACACTGGGAACACTGGGAACACTGGGAATATACAGAACATACCACGTAACATATAATGACGAGAACGCAACGAGAAAAAACAATACATGGACTATATACACACACACAACAGATAACGAGGGACAGGTGAGAACAATCAAGGCGGGGCAGACAATGAGACACAGGTGGACTAAACAAGGGGAATTAACAGGACACAGGAGAAACCAATAAGACAAATAAACCGGATGATTGGGAACAGGTGAGGGGTTGAGACACGGTCAACAACAAGAGGGCACGTGGCATAAATAAACAAACAAACAACATAGGAAAGCACATGGCGGGAACAAGGAAGCACAAGGACTATACAAAGGAACAAACATGTGACAACACAAGGGAGACAAACTAAGGAACCGAAGAAGGAAAGAACACAGACCACAGAACACTCATCTCTAGTTATGGCCCTGATCCAGACCACAAATATGTAGTTGATGAAATACTCAGACAGGCACTATCGTCAGAGGCGCTTCACATCACTGATGATGACACATGACATTCTAATGTAAACCATGTATGAACCTGGAATTTATTTGGTTTTCGTAACTGTTTGTGTGTGACTGCTCAGCAATTACAATAGTTTCAACAGCTTGGGCTTCTTCAGAATTTAAATGCCCATTTGAAATGTTTTTCTCATTCTTTGGTCTATTGTCTACACACACACACACCCACACAACACACACACACACCACACACACACACACACACACACACACACACACACACACACACACTTGGAATATGAATGAAACTCTCTGAAGATTTCTGAAAACTGCCATCATCCCACTTTCCTCAGTGGCTTACAAGACACATGACAGTAGATGACTAGCTAGTCATACATATGTGGGTATGTATGACTAGAGAGTCCCACTATGCATGACCTCCTACCAGAGGTGGATGCATTCCAATATGTCATGACAGTCAGCATTACTGACGTTTATGCAAAAAAGTGTTGGGGACATCAAGTCCTGCGCTGAAACTCTAATTTCATGATGTTAGCCTATGAGCCTATCAATAGCATAACCCTATTGCTGCATGTGTTCAACAAACGTAGCTATACCTTGCTATACACACTTTGCCAGTGACCAACCAAACACAGCAAAACGTAATGATAATAACCTTACTTATTATATGGCAACGACAGTACGAGCATTCTGATTGGCTAATGGGTAGTCATGCCAGCCGGGTATTGACCTCCTCGCTGGTCTGCCGGTCTGATAAGTAAGGGATAATGTATAGAACGCCGGTCATTATCGGGAAAATAAGCCCCGACAGGGCGAACAGCACCCCGTGTAATAAGTATTCTTATTGCCCTCCTCTGACATCATCTTAAAAATTAGCGATATTGATAGACATACATTTTTTTTTTTTTTAAAAAGCCAAAAGGAAATTCAGAAGCAGCGAAAATGTGCCAAAGTAGTTAGTAGTTATTACTAATCTTACCTTTAATGGTCCACTCAAGGTTATCCAAGTAGCACACAGTTAAGTCCTGTTTATTCAGTTATGGTGAACTAGTGGATAGTTAGCCGGACCAGTGTTGCTAGTGTCATTTCACCAAATCCAAGCAACAATTTATTTTATCTAGACTAGATCTTTCATAGTGAGAATACTTATTAGTTCAAACAACAGTTTGACAGGCGGGTGCAAGGCCTGTTTGGACTGCATGGCCCCCCTGCTTCGAGGGGGCTGGGCACTGTTCAGTGTTCCGATGCCCGATATTCCGAAATCTCAATATTCCGAAAAATAGTCCGAAATATCTTTACTCCGACAAAATTAAACCCTCTGTTCCGAAATGCCATTGTTCCGACCAGTGGTCCCGGATTCATGTTTGTGGTGGGGTGGCAAAAAGTGCTTGTACAAGGTGAAGAATGCAAGAGGCCAGCTCACTGGCGTGTTTGCTGCAGTCAGTGGGAGGAATTTTCATGTTATACACATTATACACAGGCCTATACAGGGATGCTGAAAGTGCAGGCTCACGAGTTTAATGACTGTTTAATAATATATCACGCATATAACTTTTCCTAGGCAATATTTGTTAACTTAGCCTTCTCTGGTTTTGAATATAGGGTACCACTCGTGCGAAGGAAATCACCGGCAGATTGTCGAAGGACATTACGCAGATCTTTTCAAGCACTGACAAAGCATGCATGCGCAATGCACATCATAGGCCTGATTTCTTCAATGCAATGCCATTTTGGATAGTGTTGTGTGTGTCCTGCTGGTAACAAGAGGTAGGCTAATCAGCGAATGTTGTATTTGTTTCACCAACTTTATTAGGAGTCTCTGCGCTTAAGGTGCGTTATTTTTTTAACCCCCTGGCACAAATCTCAAACTCCGCCCATGGGCCTATGTGTTTACGCCCAAAATAATAAAGGCTATACTATAAAACAAACACACAAGTTGGCTATCATATTTGTATCATCGCGCTGCAAATGCCATGTGTGTATGATAATCAGTGCCGCCGCTCCCATAACGCACACTACGCACTGTGCGTAGGGCACCAACTCCTGTGGGGGCACCAAAAAATAGGCAACTGAAAAATCATTATAGTTATAATAATTATAATGCCGATATTATTTCAGTATAGAAATAGTAGGGACCTTTTAGGCATGTATATCACAAAACAGGCAGAACAAGAGATATATTTATTTGCTTAAAAAAAGTTACGCTGGTTAAATCGAGGAGACTTCATAAAGAAGTTATGCTTAGGGCACCAAAATGGCTAGCAGCGGCACTGATGATAATATTCTGAATTAAAGTTCATGGTTGTGAAATAAATGCATTTATATGTTTATGATTGTGTAATCAGTTCACGTTGCTGTGCTCACAATTTTGGAACAGCGGGCTGTCGGACTAATGAGTTTTGTGTAAGGCTACCATAACTTTGGTATCTGGACAAATTAGCATATTTTCGGAATACCGAGTTTTCGGAATACTGGGCTTTCGAAACATTGACATGGCACCGAGGGGGCTGCGGGGGTATAACGGCTCTGAGCCAGACCGCAAATATTTAGTTGATGAAATTCACAAGCATTATCGTCAGAGGCGCTTCTGATGACAGAAGACGCTGACGACGGACATGTTTCATGCTTAACCACATTTTACTGAGAAACATGAACAAGTCTTGATCCTGTAATTTTCTTGTATTTCATTTTAACTCATGTTTCTGTCTGAGACAATGCATGTGTTAGTGTGTGACAATTATATCAGCAATAATCAGCAATTACAATAGTTTCAACAGCTTGGTCTTCTTCTGAATTTAAGTGCCAATTTGACCTCATGTATTTGTCCTAAGGTATGCACTCCACAGTACAGTGGCTAGGTCATCATGCATTTGAAAAACCTCCAGTTTCACTTGACTGTGATGCATTATCTGCAGAGTTATAATAGATACACTATGCTCATTTCACTTATTAATGTACAGAGACTATGGTCTATAAACACACACACATACACACACACACACACACACACACACACACACACACACACTAATGCGCACACCAGATGAGTGTTGCATTAATTCTATGACATTTACATTGTCATTTAGCAGACGCTTTTGTCCAAAGCGACGTACAAGGGAGAGAATAGTCAAGCTACGAGCAATAAAACCTGATGTAACAATAAATACTACTTAACATAAGAAATATAACAAAAGAAAAGAAAAAAGAAAAAGAAGTGCAGAAATGTAACTGCTGTAATTGCAAGTTGCGCACTAGTCGAAGTGCCAGTTAGGACGGGAAGTGCTCTCTGAAGAGTTGGGTCTTCAAAAGCTTCTTAAAGGTAGAGTGGGACGCCCCTGCTCTGGTAGTGCTAGGTAGTTCATTCCACCAACGTGGAACTACAAATGAGAATAGTCTGGACTGCCGTACTTGCACAGACGGCAGTGCCAAACGACGCTCACTAGAAGAGCGCAGCATCCTGGGTGTAACATTTGCCCTTACAAGAGCATTTAGGTAGGTGGGAGCAGAACCATCAAGCACTCTGTAGGCAAGCGTAAGTGACTTGAACTTAATGCGAGCAGCTACAGGCAGCCAGTGGAGGTCAATGAGTAGCGGGGTGACGTGTGCCCTTGTCGGTTGGTTGAACACCAGACGCGCCGCCGTGTTCTGGATCCTGCTGCAGCCTGCTTCTTCTCTGACCCGCAGCATCAGACAAACCGGTAACTCACGAAATCTGTGATTTCAAAGCCTTGTCCAGCTGTTTACTGACGTTTGTCATGTTTAATGAAGAGAGAGAGGGAGAGAGATACAAGCAGACAGACAGACAGGCAGGCAGAGAATTTAAAGGCAGTTTTACGGTTCTACAAATTAGACAAGTTCACTAGTTTTGTTTCATTTAAAATCGTAATTATTGAAATGAATGGTAGGTCTTAAGTTGAGCTACATGACAGTCTGGTGAGGTATATTGTGGTATATTATTAGTGTAATGCTGCTTATGCTTCAACTCAGTCAGAAAACAGTAAAAAACAATTGTGTGTGTACTGTGTTGTCAGCTTTACAGAGATAATGTAAGTCACTCTTGATCATTATGCACAACATTGATTTATCTCATTTACAAAATTTGCAGCATAATGCCAAGAAAAGAGAGACTCCAAAAGCAGAAGGACAGGGAACTGCAGCAAGCAGCTCAGGGTAGCTGCTCTCTTTTATCTTGGATCAGGCCATCAACAAATAAAACAAATAAGGGAGAATCAGTAACCCTACCTGGTTCAGAGGAGCCCATCATGGATGAAGAAGGACAGAGAGTGTAGGACTGAGTTATGTTCAGGAGATAATTTGAGTTAGTTTGTTAACAAAAATTAATATTTAAGTTGAGAATATCCTACTGTGTTTTTTATTTATTTATTTATTTATTTATTATTACTATTTTTAATTTCATTAATAATTTTGGCGATGGGTGCCCTTTCTTTTTGGTTTGAGCACCTGCCCCCCAAAATGTCTGTGCACGTGCCTGGTTTCACCACACAAGCCGACAGGCCCGTTAGGAGGGCGTTGCAGTAATCAAGGCGGGAACTCACCAAGGTTTGCACCAGCAGCTGGGTGGCATACTGGGTTAGGTACGGCCTGATTTTGCGGATGTTGAATAGCGCAAAGTGGCAGGACCTAGAGACAGAGGCAATGTGGTCCGTGAAAGTCAGTTGGTCATCAATAATGTCCCAGAGGTTTCTTGCTGTTTTGGATGGAACAAGAGATAAGGAGTCAATATTGACCGATGAACTTGTGATTCCTTATCACCACAGCTGTTTAAACATAGGGAAGTACAGATTGTGTCCAGGAACAAAAGGATAGCATACAACATTTGGGAAAAAATGGAATATGGAATTTCCTAGGTGAAACTCTCTGAAGATTTCTGAAACTGCCATCATCCCACTCGAACTTCACAATCAAAAAACAACTTTAACACAGGAACACCTCATTGTTCATCATTGTTCATCATCATATGACTTGAATGAATTATGACATTTAGACATTGGCACTCAGACATTCAGCATCAGTTGACTTTAATTGCTGAAACACATCTTTCCTGGAAGAAAACGAACCCTCTCATATTACTTTCATATTATCACAAACCACTTCAGTAACCAGCATGGGAACTACCAGCTAAAAGACCCTGTTCCACACCATGCTCTCAAAGCTGAGTAAAGTGCATTCAGCTGTGCAATCTGCAACTGATACACATGTGCAACATTATTTGAGGGACTGTTTTACTACGGAACACCTCTCCCTGTCCAGACAACGTGAGGATATGAGCAGGTAATGAGCGGGTGGTTGAGTTGGCAATGAGAGGAGATTACAGGGTTGAGTCACCTAAGATGTGAATACAGATTTCACCTGCTCACATATCTGTAGCGTGAGAATGACAGTAACCTTCGACATAACCATTTCCTTTTCCTTTCCTGTAATACACACTTTCTTTGGTGGGATGGTGGGATGGTATACTCCATTAAAATAATGTGACACATGTGTATATCAATTGCAGATTGCACAGCTGGCTGCCGTTGCACAGTTCACTGTCTTAATTTGAAGGGGTTCACTAAATTAACTGCACATAAAAATCCCACTAACTATGGACTTCAACATTTACCTGTTTGATAGCATGGTGTGTAGCAGGGTGTGTCTTTTAGCAGAAAGCACCCATTCTGGTTATTGAAGTGAGTAATTGAGTTTTTATTTCACAGTAAGTCATGTATGTGTGTGTCCTGAAGTAACCCTATCGTAAATTGCCTGTAAGCCATCATTGTGAAGTCTCCTGAGTTCTTCTGAACTTCCATGTTAGGCAATGAGTCGTATAATAAACCTGCCTGTACAAACAGAGCTTATGAGCTCAATGTCATGTATCACTGTCACAAACTGGAGACTTGAAACAAGATGCAAACGCTCAAGGCGTGTTTTACAATCACACACAAAGACAAAGGAAAAGTCCAAGGCACCCTGTCCCGTACTTGTATCTCAGTTTTGAGCTACATGAGGACCCTTCAGAGGAGCAATGGCATCTTCACTGAAGAGTGTGTCAAACCAATAACTGCATGTCAGTGTGAGATATGATTTAATGTTATAGAGGAAGCCATAGCCATCATAACATTGTCATATGCCACACGTATCAAGTGATATTTTAGGGGTTTTCAGTCATCGCCACAATGCCACAGTACTAGGAAAGACACATGACAGTAGATGACAATGCCTTGGTCATTATGAACTGGTTTTTGGCCCACTCACTTAATGTGTGTCTGTGTGTGCCTGTACAGGGAACTCTGTGAGTGTATGTATGACTAGCGAGTCCCACTATGCATGACCTCCTACCAGAGGTGGATGCATTCCAATATGTCATGAGTCAGCATTACTGATGTCTATGCAGCTACATAGCAGGTCAGTGGCTTACATTACCAGATGGGGAAATTTCCATTTTTCACTTCCTCATCACACAGCACCTTCCAATTGTGATGCCTTTTTTAAGAATGTTAGTATCCTTTTTTTGTCATCTTTAGGAGGTCGGCCTCTCACCTGACTTTTTGACATTTATCTTATGAGATAATTTAGGTCACAAATAGCTTTATTTAGTTACTAAAAGAAGGTTAAATATGTTAATTTCGCAGGAGCCTCGCTCCACATATCTGCTCAATTGCGTGCCATAGCCGGAACTCCGTTAGTATCCTTTTGATTTGGAATACCTATGAAATAGTCACAGTTGTTTGACCATTTAACACCTGCATATCAATGTGACAATTTCACTCGCATTTGGGTAGCAGAAAATAATGCCCTTTGAAGCATCGTCCATTATCCCTTACACATTACATTTGAGCACCAAAGCAGTAGAGGGAAGTTTAGGACAATTAAAGATGCAGTTCATGAATAGAATCCATTACACTTTCATCATGTTCAGAATAATTCCCCTCACGTTCCTCTAGCTGTCTCTCCAGTGTGTGCGTTCAAAAGTACTCAAGTGTTCATGCACAGTCCAGGCTCTGCAAATGGGAAACAAATAGAGTGGCTCGGACCGAGCCATACTCTATCCTAGCCAATCAACAACGAGGGTCGCTCTTTCCTTCGGGAGCACGAGAGGGAGGGGTGAATTTGATTTACTGTTTATTATCAACAACCTTTCGCCAGATTTGAGGACTGTACCTTTGCCGAATGAGGCTATAATAGTTTGATAACCTTTAGTTAACTTGTTGCAATGAAAAGCTAATTTACTAGCTGCATCATGTCATGTTTACATTCCTGTAGGATAGAGAGCTGGCTTAGTTACAAGTAAGCAACTGACTGTAACATAACATCCCTTATTTATACTTGTTCATGCAGATAAATAAAATCTTCCTGGGAAAGTGTTTTTTTGCCAAGGAGATTGTGAAAGTCCGGTATAAATCCCTGATTGCAAAACGTCATGACTCACTTCCACTTCCATTGTATAAAAAGGAATAGCTTTTCATCGTGTGACATTCAATCTTTTGAGGAAGTCCTCTAACAAGGAATTACTAGAACTGTTGTTAAACATTAAAGCTCTGCTAACATTCCACATCAGGGCAGGGCAAGTTGTTTGAGTTTATGACTAGAGATTAACTGTAAACCCAGAATGAGCAGTAAAATACTTGGCAGTTTTTTTACTTTTCTTGCGGCCTGTCTGGTTGTTACAGAAGGTGATCTACTTACACAGCACCCTCAAATATTGCAACCATGTTTGCATGCATCTCACAGATTTTTATTTCCATTCAGCTGTGCTAGTTCTGTAAATATTAATGGTATTTCTCAGAGAAGGGTTTATGCTGAATTCACCCTTTCAACTCAATAGGTATGAGCCTGCGAGGGGCGGGAGTGGAGCCTCGCTGTCGCTGCATCGGGACAGAGAGCCGGCGGATTGGGAAACTGATTTCAAGAGTAGAACTGTTCTCCCCAAACCCTCACTGCAAAGACACAGAGATCATGTGAGTGCTGACAACCACTCTGTTGTTCTTGCCATCGGATCATGTTCTGCAGTTCTCAACGCTAGCAGGGCTACCACCATGGGTCTTTTTCAATCTTTTGTTTTATTTGGGCAGAAAACTCCATTGGTGATGTAAATGTCATTTTCTCTTCCTTCCTTTCTGTCCTGACAGTGCCACATTGAAAGATAGTGGTGAGGAGATTTGCTTGGACTCCAGTGCTCCCTGGGTTAGAAAAGTCATTGACAAAATCTTGTCTAGGTAAGTTGAGAGCAAACCACGATTTGAGCGATAATTGATGTTATGTCTGTCAGACGATAATAGCTGCATTCTATTTATGCTACATCTGAAGTTGCTGCATTTGAAAGTTTTTGCTTTGCTTTTCTTTTTCCTCAGAAATCAGAGATGAAATCTGTTCCTACATTGTGACCACTTCAAGGGTTGCACTCCAAAGTGAATGTGAACATGTAGGCTGTAGTTCACACATGTAACCTACCAGCTGGTAACTAATGGGTAGCTGATGTTTCTTATATACAGTAATGTTTTGTATTGCAAATGTAATAATTGTACATAGTTTGTGCCATGTCTGGCTATCAGGAAGTTTGGGAATTTTCCGGCGAGGACCAGTGTTTGTTTTTTCCTTTCCTTTCCTTTCCCCAACCCTTTAGAAACTGAGCTTTCAATGCTGGAGTCCCGCTGCAGGTTTTTCCATGTCGGTGTTTAACAGAGATTAACTGTACAATGTTCCGATAAGTTGACGCTATATTTCTCTACAGTGCTCCAACTTGGTCATTGGCTTTGTTTGACTGTAAAATAAACTGTTCATTTGTTAAATTGACAAATTATCCTTTTTATGACATAATGAGAAGAAGCTGCTAATATCCTATCAGGATATTTTGAGGGAGGGAACATGAACTATCACAGATCCATTAAAGGTGCACTATTGAATGTTATTGTGTGGCTGTAAGTAAGTTAGGGAACAATACATCAATGCATATGATCAGGTTGGACTACAATACATATAACAGGTTGGAATTCAAATGGTTTATTTTTGCATTACAAAAAATAAAATGAATTGCAAGTATGTTGCATAATACTCAACATTTAAAGTCATTTAGCAGACGCTTTTGTCCAAAGCGACGTACAAGGGAGAGAACAGTCAAGCTAAGAGCAATAAAAAACCTGGTGTAACAATAAATACTACTCTACATAAGAAACAGAAAAACTACCTAGAAAGGAAAAAGAAGTGCAGGAATGTAACTGCTGAAGTGCAAGTTAAGCACTAGTCAATGTGCCAGTTAGGAAGGGAGGTGCTCTCTGAAGAGTTGGGTCTTCAAAAGCTTCTTAAAAGGTAGAGAGGGACGCCCCTGCTCTAGTAGTACTAGGCAGTTCGTTCCACCAATGTGGAACTACAAATGAGAATAGTCTGGATTGCCGTGCTTGCACAGACGGCAGTGCCAAACGACGCTCACTAGACGAGCACAGCGTCCTGGGTGTAACATTTGCCCTTACAAGAGCATTTAGGTAGGTGGGAGCAGAACCAGCAAGCACTCTGTAGGCAAGCATAAGTGACTTGAACTTAATGCGAGCAGCTACCGGCAGCCAGTGGAGCTCAATGAGTACATTTACATTTAGTCATTTAGCAGACGCTTTTGTCCAAAGCGACGTACAAGGGAGAGAATAGTCAAGCTACGAGCAATAGAACCTGGTGTAACAATAAATACTACTTTACATAAGAAATATAACAAAATGAAATAAAAAAAAGAGATGTAGGCAAGCATAAGTGACTTGAACTTAATGCGAGCAACTACAGGCAGCCAGTGGAGGTGACGTGTGCCCTCTTCGATTGGTTGAACACCAGACGCACCGCCGCGTTCTGGATCATCTGTAGTGATTTCACCACGCAAGCTGGCAGGCCTGTTAGGAGGGCGTTGCAGTAATCAAGGCGGGAACTCACCAAGGTTTGCACCAGCAGCTGGGTGGCATACTGGTTTAGGTACGGCCTGATTTTGCGGATGTTGTATAGCGCAAAGCGGCACGACCTGGAGACAGAGGCAATGTGGGCCGTGAAGGTCAGTTGGTCATCAATAATGACCCAGAGGTTTCTTGCCGTTTTGGATGGAACAAGAGATAAAGAGTCAATATTGATATTGATGTTGTGGTGGATGACCTGTTTGGCTGGGAAGACCATCAGTTCCGTTTTGGCCAGGTTCAGCTGAAGGTGGTGATTTTTCATCCATGTGGATATGTCAGCCGTATGGCTGCCTCCTTAAATTTACGAATGCCCAGGACACAGAAGTACCAACAGTATTTCATTATAAAAAATAGTTTTATTTGTATAAAAGGTTGAAGATATTTATATCTTTAAAAGCAGTCTTTCAATAAATGAAATGTCCACAAGAGAAACCCAGTAGCGAGCTGGCAGACAGCTGGGGTCCAATTGCAGTCAAATAAAGGTTGACATCTGTCCAGTGCGGATCGCTTGTTGTGCCGTCATGGGCGACGCCCCCCTCAGATGACGGGCTTCTCCGGGGATTTCCAATGATGTCAGTCACTACCTCTCGAAGCAAGCAGTCCATGCACCACAGTAAAATAAATAGTTAAAACTCAGCCAATGCAATAAACAGCGCAATGGGGTTCAGATTGAACAAATACTTCCCTTCACGCTGGGTATCGTGAGCGTTGGAATATTCGCCACGTTGGCTTCTCTTGGTTCCGACTTCTGTCATTGGAATCCTTTCGGTCCCAACCCGGAAATGGCCACCAGCAGACCTCGGATAGTCAGGCAAAGGATCAACGTACCGCAGGCCACGTACACAGTAATAATGACATATAAAAGTAGGAGGCAAAGCTTACGTTCCTTTGCTCGGGAATTGTGAGCATTGATTATTCAAATACAGCTCTCTGTGACGATAGCGTGTTCTGGGCTGCTTCCATCCGTTGCAGCCCAATTCCTTCCTTCCTTCCGTCCGTCCGTCCGTCCGTTCGTTCGTCACGGTTTCGCTGTCCCCGCCGGGCCTCCAGTAATCCAACAGCTCCCTGTTTATATACCCCACCTCCTTGCCCTCGCTCCTGTCGATAGGTAGGTTACTAATGGTCCAGGTATGTGTCCAGCAGGGGCGGCGCCAGGGGGGGGGCTAGGGGGTGCTATAGCTCCCCCTGGATTAGCCATAGCACCCCCAAGAAAATAATGGTTTATTTATTATTGTTATTTAATTCAATTCTGCGTTATTAATTAAATGTATAAAATAGGGGGATGTTGAGTTGAATAAACCCCAAAAAGGACTGTATTGCTAGTTTAATGATTAAGTGACAATCGCCACAGGTTTGTCCGGTCAGAACAATAACGATGTTAATGTCCCAATGATGACGGATGTAACGAAGTATTTATTGCACACACACTCAAGCCTTGAATGGCAGGATGGACATGAATGAAGATGAACTGTGATTGAGTTATCCGTGAATGACCGTGGTTTCTGTAGAATGACATAAATAACAAATATACAATATTAACAATGATATATACACCAAGCATAACTATATTATACACACGATGAATATAACGGCAATGATCTGAACATGGATATGTTACTTTAACACCGTGCCGCGTAACGGTGAACATTCCATTATCTCCGTTACTAACATTCACGTGAATTAGCAGTAACGGAGTGAAATACACAAGACAGTGAATGATTAATATCCTAAATGACTAACAGATATTATCTACACTAATATTAACAGACTAACTCGCTAAATCACACATATACTATATACAAACACTCACATTCACAAAGACGCACGGCAAGACGAACGTGAATGTCCTTGATATTCGATTGTCCGTTAAATCCTTGAAGATAATGCTCCTCTCCAGCTTCTATTGACCCACACACTGGCCAGCGGTGGGTCAGGCTTATATAGGGGAGCTGAGGGGGAGCCTTGAAACTGTTGGGTTTGACCAAATGGTCAGTGAAATTCCACTGTGCACGAGCCCCACGGAACTCTGGGATCAAATGATAGGATGACCTATCATGGACCCCAGGTCCCGTGAATGGCCGGCACAGTGGGGTGCCCAACTGGATAGAGCTGGTGGAGGCAGGCGTTTTAACAAAATGTATTGTGTGATAATAATATTTCAATCACAAAAGAAAATAATAACAGATTGAAATGAACAGATTGTTTACGTAGCACGACAGAGACACGTCGCATGCGTGAACGTTGACGTTTCCTGGCGATTGAAGGAGAAAGAGAGCTAGTGCACTGTCAAAGTCAAAGTGAAGCGGTAGTATCAACAAATTCACAATAATGGATCGGTTTTTGATACCCAAAAGCCCACGAGTAGAAGAATCATGTGACGTTGAAGAAGAAGAGGAAATGAAAGGGGTATCTGAATCTGATTTAGAAGAAGATGAACGTCGTGGTCAAAGAGATCAACCCTACACCTCTCTACTGAGGATGCTAGCCATGCTACACCTGGTCTGCTGGCTTGCCCGGATTTTGCTTTTCCAGCATAGTTTGGTTTGCATTTTTGCCTGTTCTTTAAGAGTTGTATTGTACAATGATACAATGATCTAGCTCTGATTATTGTGGTTTTGAGTGCCTACTGTTTTGTTTCATTCACTTTTAAAAGGGGCCTGCATCTTTATACCGTTTAAGATTTAAGGTGGAATGGTCTGGTTAGATGTGTATCATTAATGAATGCGGTCTCTTTTGGGGATTTTTCTGGATCCGCCTTAAAAAAAATCAGAAATTCTAGCCTAGGACGAGCAGTCTGTCTGTGCTAGCCAGGTATACATAAGCTTCTATGTTTTTATTGATTGTGACCTGAAATAATATATACTTTTTGAAAGCATTTCTGACTCTTTGACTGTTTTAGTTCATTCTATCTGCCTTTCTAATTTGCCCTCTTTAGTTTAGAATGTATTGAACTATTTATGTTTAGTTTCATTTGTCAGACATGGTAGTGGTGACCTGGTGGTCATCTGGCGCCAACTTTAACCCCCACTGAAGTAAGTGAAGTATTTGGGATTGCGGAATCTATAACATGCTGCATGCATTTTGTCAGTGACCGTCGCAGAGGAACACGGCTATGTGCGCGTCCGTCGGAAGCAGCCTAATGATAATAATAATAATGCGATCGATTTGTATGGCGCTTTTCATGGACCACAAAGACGCTTCAGAGAGCAAACATGTAAACAGATATGACGATATGGTGGGGAGGTGTTGTAGTAGAGAACCACGTGACACATATGCTATCACCCTAATTTCATAGCACCCTCGGTAAAACGGCGAGCACCCCCATAGCACCTGCAGAAAAAAATCTCTGGCACCGCCACTGGTGTCCAGGTTCAAGCAATGAAGCAATCAGTGAGCCCCAAGGGGAAGTCTCTGTGGTGAACAGTGTTCTATGCAATTTCACACGGTGCACATTAATGTAAGATCACGCAGTACACACAGTGAATATAAAAGGGTGATACATTTCATAAGCACAGCACTCAAAAAGGCACAACACACAATAATCACAGCAAGCTAGATACACACTAAACCATTCACCTAGTCCCAATAGGCTGACAGATATATCAGCAAGACAGTCCGAGATCCGCGCTGAGACAGTGGTGTCCTCAAGAGGGAAAGACAGAAACAGTTGAGTATCATCGGCATAACAGTGATAGGAAAAACCACGCGAGCGGATGATAGGGCCCAACGAGGTGGTGTAAATGGCAAAGAGAAGTGGTCCCATCACCGAGCCTTGGGGCACCCCAGTGGTGAGGCGGTGAGGTACAGACAGCTGACCTTGCCATGACACGTGTACTTTCTGTCTTGTACTTTATAGTACTTATAATAATAATGAATGGACCAGAGACCAAGGCATAAGATTGACCATTTACTAGGTATAACTTCAAGTCTGAACACTCGTGCATGCGCACTCATTACATAGCAAAACCTGCTCATTACATCTCCCCCTTTTAAACTGATACTTTCAGGATCTTTACAGAAAACTTAAATCATATGTTAATAAAGCCTAATGCTGATTTTACCAACAAGGCAGGGGATAGCTGGCACCTGAGCATAGGTAAACTAGTTAAATGAACTTCATATTTTTTTTATATCTCATATCTAGACACACATTTCACAACACATATCTAGACATACATTCCACATCTCATTTTCCTTTTCTTTTTTTTTTCATATAAACACAGTACATAACCTAACTGAGAGGTAGGGTGGACTGCCTGATCCTCTCTGTTGTGGTATGGAGGTTATTCTGCTCCGTGTAAACTCACAACACTAAACTACAAATTCAGTCTTTTCACAGGTTTGACTTCTCTGCCAACCCTGGTGTGTAGGCCAGAGTGTGGCTGGCTTCCAGACGGTGAAGGCACCACTCTCAAATGAGAACGGTTTCTTCGGAGACTGCCTGTTGAGGTTTGGATCACGTATGAACGTGGTGTCCCTGCTGAGCCAGAGACGACTCCTGTGTGTGGTACATTCCGTATCCAAACTCTCTGACCTGGTTGGAGTGGTGGTGTCTCCCGTGCTCTGTGTCGTCTGTTGTATCCTTCAGCCTGTTGTCTCTTAAGCTCCTGGTCTTTCAACTCAAAAGCTCTCAAGTCTGGCCATGCTGGTTTGAGAGTGCTTGGACAGACCGGAAGGGGTGTTTGGATGTTGCGCCCCATCAGGAGCTGCGCTGGTGATGCTCCATGGGCAAGAGGAGTTGCTCTGTACGCCATAAGCGCTTTGTGAGGGTCCTCACTCTTCTGCAACAAGGATTTCACAGTCTTTACTGCACGTTCAGCTTCCCCATTGCTTTGTGGGTAACGGGGGCTACTGGTAACATGTTGAAAGTTGTAATCCTTAGCAAAATCAGCGAACTCTGCGGCAGCAAACTGCGGCCCGTTGTCTGTGACGAGTGTATCTGGCACCCCATGGCGGCTAAAGATGGCTTTTATTTTCTTAATCACAGCTGTTGCTGAAGTGCTTGTGAGATTGGCAACCTCAATGTAACGTGAGTAGTAATCAATGACTACTAAATACTGACCCTTCTTCCACTCAAACAAGTCAGCTGCTAGGCGTTCCCATGGGCGTGATGGCAAGGGTGTGGTCATCAGCGGTCCTGTGGCATTTTGAGTCTCTTTAGCACAAATTTCACACTGACGTACCTTCTCTCTGATTTGATTTGTCAGCCCCGGCCACCACACTGCTTCATGGGCCCTGGCCATGCATTTCACCATGCCCTGGTGACCCTGGTGAATTTTGTCCAAGATGTCCTGTTGCATGCTTGCTGGAATCAGTATTCTCCTTCCTTTCATCAACAGGCCATCCACCATCAACAGGTCGTTTCTGTATTGCCAAAAGGGCTTTAACTGTGGCGCAGAACTGTTTCTTTCCCACCCTGTGTGGATCAGTGAGGACAGCTGCTTACACACTGGATCTTCTTCTTGTGCTCTTCTGATTTGTAGCAATTTCTCATGTGAGGCTGGGAGTTTCTGAATGACCTCATTGATTTGAGCCTTCACGTCATTCTGGAGTGCAAGGTCTTCCTCTGTTGCAGTACGCAGGAGTGGAGCTCTTGATAGAGCGTCAGCTGTAATAAGATTTTTCCCTGGTACATGTACAATTGAGTAGGAAAAACGCATTAGTCTCAATCTGAAGCGCATAATACGAGGCGGGACGTCATCAAGCGGCCTTGAGCTTAGAAGACTGATTAATGGTTTGTGGTCAGTTCGCATCTCAAAGTGTAGGCCCAGGACGTAGGTCTGAAATCTTTCGCAAGCCCAGGTGACAGCAAGGGCCTCCTTTTCAATCTGGGCATATCTGCGCTCTGTTTCAGTCATGCTGCGAGATATGAAAGCCACTGGCCTCCAGTCTCCAGATTTCTTGAAGCTGAGACAAGACCCCTCCTAATCCATAAGAGGATGCATCAGCTGAAACCCTGGTCTGTTTTTCTGGACTGTACTGGGCAAGGACAGTAGATGAGCTGAGCTCGTTTTTCACCTTTTCAAAGGCACACTTCTGCGCTGCTCCCCACATCCACATGTGTTCAGCTTTCAGGAGGTCTCTGATTGGCCCTGTGAGCTCTGCAAGGTTAGGGGAGAATTTTCCCACATAGTTGACCATCCCCATGAAGCGTTTTATGTCGGCCACATCTTTGGGTGGCGGCATCTCTCTAATCGCCCTGATCTTCTCGGGATCTGCGCGTATGCCCTCTGAACTGACAATGTGTCCGAGAAATTTGACCTGCTTCACTGCAAACTGACATTTGTCATTAAGAGTTAGGCCTCGCTGCTGCAGTCTTTGTAACACTTGATGCACTCTGTCATCATGCTCTCTGGGCGTGGCACCGAACACCAGGATGTCATCTGCATGACACAAAGTTCCCTCCAGGCCATCAAGCATCTGTGTCAATCGCTTCTGAAAGTGTTCAGGTGCGGATGATATTCCAAAGGGAAGCCGATTAAAACAATAACGGCCTATCGGTGTGATGAAGGTGGTGAGTGGAGCTGAGTCTTTGTGCAAAGGCACCTGCCAAAAACCCGCAGTGGCATCCAGTTTGGAAAAAATCCTAGCTCCAGCTAGCTTAGCTAGCGTCTCGTCGACAGCTGGAAGAATATGTCGCTCCCTGCACACATTTTCGTTCAGGCGGGTTAGGTCGACACATATCCTAATTTTCCCATTCGGTTTTGGTACTACAACCATTCCAGAGCACCACTCTGTAGCTTCCTCTATGGGAGAAATAACACCCATTTCCTCCATCCTTTTTAACTCTTCTTGAACGTTTCCCCTTAAGGGCAATGGTACACGGCGTGGCACAGAGAGGGCAAAGGGAGTGGCATTTTCTTTTAATTTAATTTTGTATTCTCCCTCTAGCTTACCTAAGCCACTGAAAACTCTATGATATTGTTCTTTGTAGCTTACCTCAGCTGTTGTGATGGCTTGCACTGGGCTGAGCAGGCAGAGGTCCTGTATAGCTGGTAAGCCAAGCAAAGGAGTCACTAAGCCTGGCACAACATACACCTGCTGCTTCGCTACAGTTCCATTGTGGCTAATATTCGCAGTAAAATGTCCCTTCACCTCTATGGGAGTGTTACTTGGTCCACACAGTCTTTTTGTTGTCGGTAACAGCTTTCCATGTCGTCTTTGCGAGTACAAATGTGCCGGGAGAGCTGTCACTGCAGCGCCCGTGTCCAACTTGAACGTCATCTGCTGACCATTCACTGTGACCGACTTCTGCCAGAATGTGTTGGATTTCGTACATTTCACTGTGCCCAGAAACAATGTCTCTACACTTTCATCAAAGTCACTTTCCTTGATTTCCTCCACTCTCATTTTAGTTTTGCAGACAGCTGCGAAATGTCCTCTTTTCTTACATTTCTTGCACTCAGCAGTGCGTGCGGGACATGCATTCAGTGTATTTTCATGTGTTTTTCCACATCTGCCACATCTAGTATTTGCATAATTTTGCACTGTTCTGTCCTTTGGTTTAAAACCACTTTTTCCATGTGGAGAGTATTTCGACTTGAACTTGAATCTAACTGCATCCATGTTTGCATCCGTGCTATCCATGCTACTCTGTCTTAATGCAGGCTGTTGCTTTTTAATTTCCTCACTTTGTCGGATTTTTGTGATGGCTTTCACGAGAGTCAACTCAGAATCTAGCTGTAACTTCTCTGAAAGTCTATGGTCTCCGATACCTACGACAAGGCGGTCTCTGATCATCTCATCTTGGAGAATTCCATACTGACAATGCTCAGCCAGTTTATGCACAGCAGTAATAAACGCTTCAACCGTCTCACCAGGCTCCTG
This sequence comes from Clupea harengus, assembly GCF_900700415.2. NCBI lineage: Eukaryota > Metazoa > Chordata > Actinopteri > Clupeiformes > Clupeidae > Clupea > Clupea harengus. Next base: position 5,332,134 of record NC_045173.1, read on the forward strand.
GCAACGTTTGTTGAATTTAGCTCTTTCGTAGATCACATTATGCTTGCATATGAAATGTTTATCAAAAGCTTGCCTTACTTTGTCGTATTTTTTCTTGTCCTCTTCCAACAGTGCTAACGTGTTCAGAACATCATCCGCCATGTGTCCCATGGTGTAAACTAGCGAGTTAACTTGATACTCTTCAGTCTTTGCATTGAGTCCTGCCACTATGCGGAATCTTTCAAAACGTCGGATCCAATTAGGCCAACTACCAAAGTCTCCAAAGTCAAAAGCTTCTGGCGGACTTATTGAAAAAAGAGAATCCATTCTGGTTTACCTTTGAACGCTCCTCTCAAATGTATCAACGTAGCTCCACGTTAGCGTTAGCTCTGCTAGTTCACCAGGCGAATTCAAAAGTACTTCTTTTTTTTTCACGTAGTCAAACTGTTCGGAACATTCCGGTCACTTGCGTTGAATAGTTGCAATCATCTCAGAGGCGGGGACGACGACTTCTGACACCATGTCTTGTACTTTATAGTACTTATAATAATAATGAATGGACCAGAGACCAAGGCATAAGATTGACCATTTACTAGGTATAACTTCAAGTCTGAACACTCGTGCATGCGCACTCATTACATAGCAAAACCTGCTCATTACACTTTCCTATGTTGACTTTGGACGATCGTTCTGAATTCAATGAGTACAACATAATCTTTGATGCTCCTGTCTGATAATCCAAATGATGTCTGTTTTATGCATTTTTAACAAATAGGTGAACCCAAGTCAGACAGGGAAAGTTTGGATTCTTTGCAACAACCTGTATGGAAACTTAGAATTTTTACTTTCTGTACACACAAATGCGGGGAGGAGAACTTAACCTAACACAAAACAATGCAAATGAATTCATGATTCATTGGTCGATAGACATTTGCTGGCAGTTCGAATTTGGCGTATAATATTGGGGCCACTTGACAGCACATTCCCAGGTTGCTTTTTGTTGCCAGTCTGCCCTGATTTGTGAAGTGAAGCTGAGTGAAACTTGGAATATGCTGCTCCCTCTATTGGTGGAGCAAAAGAACAGAAGAATGACCAACTGGGTCACTCAGAGTGACATACAAAGTTCAAAATACACATATACAAAGAACACCACTGCCATTGAAAGCATCCTGTAAATGCTTCTTGTCAGCTCTGTCTCTCTGGAATGTTTCTTTTAACATCAACTGTTATATATATTATATAAGTCAACATAACACTGTGCTGATCAGTATTAATATGGTAATATAATGTTGTAACTTGCAACATCACATGTTATTTGCATTGCCTTACAAATCAGATGCTTTCATCTGAAACCAGAGTATAATTTCAGTTTGTAAGGCTATTCTGCTGTTGACTTTCCTGAAACTGCACTGAGCATATTTGCAGGTAAAATACTTCCTCTGTTGGTTGGTAAGAGGAAGAGGCTGCAGGTCAGTAGACAGTCTCTAGAAAGTGCCACCAAAGTAACATTCCTTCAGTAAGTTTATTTTTCAAATTTGGCTGTTGTCTAACTTGATCGGTTGTGTCATCAATTGTTTCCATGTAACCTTTATGCAATGTACCGTGGACAAAGGACAAGGGACCAGAAAACATTATCTGCTGAAATAAAGAAGCATGAAGTAATATTCAAACAATAAGACATAACTACAGTATGCAAAAGGTCAGATGAGAGATGACAAGATAGCAAATATTAAACTTGGCCAACAGTGGCCAATGGCCATCAGCTCTGATGTTCCGCCAGCACTGTGTCTTTGTCAATCCATTTTCTCACCTTTCGCGTCGTGTAACAAACCTGCCTGTTTAAACAGAGCTTATGAGCTTAATGGCATTTGACACTGTCACAAACTGGAGACTTGAATCAAGAAATAGGATGCAAACGCTCAAGGCGTGTTTTACTTAGATAAATCAAAGGGCCACGATGAGCAAACAAGGCAACGTTCTCAGGACTGGAGTACACAGAACATCTTGCTGATCCCAAACAATCACACACAAAGACAAAGGAAAAGTCCAAGGCTTACATAGGAACTCAATTAATACATTGGCTACAGGTGAGAACTAAACTCAATTAATACATTGGCTACAACTGAGAACTAAACTCAATTAATACATTGGCTACAGGTGAGAACTAAACTAAATTAATACATTGGCTATAGGTGAGAACTAAGGTCGCATGCGGTCGAGGGGGAGGTAGACGCTATCGTGGACACGAAGTTTTTTTTTTCGCAGGAGTTTGTATCAGTGAGTGTTTTTCGTTTGCTTTGGAAGCTTTTTGTTTGTTTTGGTAGAGCGAGGGTGTCGGTCCGACGGCCGTCGGCTGGCCGGCACTTTTGCTTTATTTTTCTTTCATTTGGCGGTAATATGCCAGGCTCTATAAGGAATAGTGAAAGTGATATGGATGTCGAATCTCAGGGTGCTGGGCGCGGAGGGGCGAAAAAGAGAAAGGGAAGTGGTGGTGGTGGTGATAATGGCGACGAAAGCTTAGCTAGTAAAGGTAGAAGAATGGAGGAGGACGAGTTTAAAGTTTTGATGAAATTCAATGAGGATATATCTAAACATGACATTTCCAATCCAATGCGTCTAACCAAGCTGATAAAAGAAGCTGTTGGAGAGGTGGTATCAGCAAGGTATATAAGCAACAATAGGATCATAGTGTTTTGCAAGTCTAGCCAGCAAAAACAGAAGGCTTTAAGTTTGAGTAAGCTAGGGAAGGAGGATGTGGAATGTGTGGAGGTGGGAGTAAGAGATGGAACAAAAGGAGTCATTACTGGTGTCCCTATGAATATTTCTGAAGAGGTAATGAAAACCTGTATGGAGGGAGGGACACTAGTGAAGGCAACACGATTTCACACTACCAAGGAGGGTAAAAAGGTTCCAAGCACAACGATCTTGCTGCAGTTCAGTGAACTGCAGCTTCCTAAACGTGTGATGATTGGATATGTTTGCTACCCAGTCAGGCCATATGTGCCGGCACCGCTCAGGTGCTTTAAATGCCAAAGGCTGGGGCATGTCGCAGCAGTCTGCAGAGGGGCAAGGAGATGTTGTAGATGCGGAGGAGATCACGACTATGGACACTGTGGGGAGGGAGTGCAGCCCAGATGCTGCAATTGTGGTGGGGCACATAGCGCAGCATTTCAGGGTTGTGTTAAACAGCAGGAGGAACAGGAGGTACAAAAATATAGGGCAGTTAACCAGGTGTCATATGCAGAGGCTGTCAAACAGGTTAAAGCAAAAGAGCCTGCAACCAATCAGAGGGTAAATCAGAAAGAGGCATCAATGCAGGGTGAAGTACAAGGCAGGGGCGACTCCCCAGTACGAGTGGATACAATGCAGGTGGCTAAGACAGATTTTCTAGCTTTTATAATTAAGGTTATTAACTGCTCTGCCCAAGCAACTACACGTACAGATCGCATCAGGATAATAATGCAAGCTGCAAAGACACATTTGGACATGGCTAGTGTGCCTGTGGAAGAGGTGATGAAAAAGCTATCAGAGGGAAATGTTGAATCATCACAGCCTGAAGGATGACAGGAACCCCATTAACCATATTACAGTGGAATGCTAGAAGCCTAGTGGCGAATGGGCAGGAATTTAAGAAATTTGTATATGATCTACCTGTTTTACCTGACGTTTTATGTATACAAGAGACATGGTTAGTCCCTCACTTACAGTTTGTAGTCCCGGGTTACACGTCAGTACGGAAAGATAGGAGGGAAGGGCATGGGGGTGGATGTTGCACCTTTGTGAAAGAGGGTCTACCATACAGGGAATTAATAGTGGGTGATAGTGAGTGTGTGGCGGTGGAAATGTGGTGGACAAGAGGGGATAGTGTCATAATAGTTAATTTTTACAATCCCTGTAATGACCTAACAGTGGAGTATCTGGAAAGAGTGGTGCAGAGAGAGGGTAAAAGGGTTGTGTGGTGTGGGGATTTCAACGCACATAACTCTCTGTGGGGTTGTGATGTCACAAATAGGAATGGTGAAGTTTTAGAGGAGTTCATGGACAATGAGACACTTGTATGCCTAAATGATGGGCGAGGCACCAGAGTGAATGTTAGAACTGGAGCACTATCAGCTCTGGATCTCACATGTGTATCCAGTACATTAGCCGGGTTAAGTGAGTGGGATATACTGGAGCATTCCACTATAGGAAGTGATCACTTCCCTTTAATTTGCAAAATAGCTGTAGAAGTAAACAGAGAGGTGAATTGGTGTCCGGGGAAGTGGCATTGGAAAGAGGCAGACTGGGAATTGTTTAATGAAGTTTGTGAAACCAGGGTGGGCCAGGTACAGATCACAGGAGAGGTCAATGACATGGCAAGAAGCCTATCTGATGTGTTTTTGACTGCAACTGCAGCTGCAGTACCCAGATCCCAAGGGAGAGGTAGGAGGAAGATAGTACCATGGTGGACCAAGGAGTGTACTGAAGCAATCCAAACACGCAATAAAGCATTTAGGGTGTTGCGAATTACGCTCACCCCTGAGAAAGTGGTGGAATATCAGAAGGCAAGGGCCAAGGCTAGGAAAGTTATTAAAGATGCAAAAAGGAAATGTTGGAGGGAATACTGCAGTCAACTTGGAACATATGTCCAGATAGAACAGGTGTGGGGTATGGTTAAAAAGATGATGGGGGTATTTAGAGGGAGATCTATTCCTGTTTTGGTTGAGGGAAATAGTGTGGCAAGCTCAGCAAAAGATAAGGCAGAGCTATTGAAGACTGCATTTGCCAAAGCTCATAGCACAGATAACCTGGAAGAACCGTTGGTGGAGCGGAGACAAGCAACCCTGAGAGAGTGGGGAAATGTATGTGAAAGGCAAACAGATTGCAACAGCATTATGGATAGGGATATCACATTATTTGAGCTTAAATGTGCCCTCATCAATACCTCCAATACTGCGCCAGGTCAAGATGAAGTGTGCTACATAATGTTGAAGCATGTATCTGATGAGGTGCTTAAAAAGGTGGTGGAAGTATTTAATAGAATATGGTCAGAAGGAAAGGTGCCAGATGTGTGGAAGCATTCACTTGTCATCCCAATAGCCAAGCCAGGGAAAGACCCTTCAAAGGCAGCTAGCTACAGGCCTATTGCTCTTACTTCTAACATGTGCAAACTGATGGAGAGAATACTGGTTAACAGGTTAACATACTTTATGGAAAGCAAGGGTCTATTTGCAGGATACCAAAGTGGGTTTAGGAAGGGGAGGTCTACGCTGGATGCTATGATTAGGCTTGAGACTGACATTAGAAAAGCCTTAGCAATGAAAGAGGTTCTAGTGGCTGTCTTTTTTGACATCGAGAAGGCCTATGACATGTTGTGGAAGGAGGGCCTCATGATACAGCTTAAAAAGCTTGGGGTGGGAGGGAGGCTATTTAACTGGATACTGAGCTTCCTATTTGGGCGTACAATTCAGGTGAGGGTGGGGGCAGACGTGTCTACAGTGACTGAGGTGCAGAATGGCACGCCCCAGGGCAGTGTTATCAGCCCTGTGTTGTTCAACATCATGGTAAATGAGGTGTTTAGGAGGGTAAGCCCAGACATAGAGGTCTCACTATATGCAGATGATGGGGCATTGTGGAGGAGGGGAAGGAACATTAATTTTATAGTCAGTAAGATCCAACAAGCAATTGAGGCAGTTGTAGGATGGGCTGGTGACTGGGGATTCAGATTCTCAGTGGCAAAAACTTACTGTGAATTCTTCACAAAAAGGACAGTTGCTGATAATGTTAAACTGTACATGTATGGGGAACCACTTGAACGAGTTGAGGTTGCCAGGTATCTAGGGCTTTGGTTTGACAGAAGGCTCACATGGAAAGCACATATTGACAAATTGGAGACAAAGTGCAAGAGAGTATTAAATGTTATGCGATGTCTGACAGGGATGGAATGGGGGGCAAGCCGATCCTCCTTAATGACACTATATTATGCCCTCCTGCGTTCAGCAATAGATTATGGTAGCTTTGTCTATGGATCTGCGTCTGATTCTCGACTCATGAAGCTGGAGAGAATACAGTCACGAGCGCTGAGGCTTTGTTGTGGAGCACTTCAATCCTCCCCAATAGTGAGTTTACATGTTGAGCTGGGGGAAATGCCTTTAGCAATCAGAAGGAAAAAGCTGTCCCTAGCCTACTGGTCAAACCTGGAAGGCCACAATCGAGGGAATCCTGCAAAAAGAGTGATAGAGCCATGCTGGGAGTACGAGGCCAAAAAAGGCAAGGGGTTTGGGTGGAGGGTGAGGGAATGGGTACAGGAAGCGGGGTTGAAAGAGGGAATGGTTAGTCCGACAGTAGCCATGTCACCAGTGCCACCATGGTTGTTCCCCATGCCTATAGTGGACATGAGCATATTGAAATATGCCCAGGAAGAACAGGAGAAGCAGTACGTGGCTGGGTACGCACTAGACCACATTGGGTGTACATATGCTAGACCTGTCCAGATATATACTGATGGATCAAAGGACCCAGAATCTGGGAAAACTGCAGCTGCCATGGTTGTGAAGGGGATGGGTGTCTGTGCCTCCTGGAGGCTGACAGATGAGGTGTCTGTGTACACCACAGAGCTAATTGCCATCATTAAAGCACTAGAGTGGGTTGAGGAGACTGGGCAAGAGGAGGGGCTTATTTGCTCTGACTCTGCAGCAGTGTTGGGCAGTATACAGTCATTTAGATCCTGTAGAATGGATTTACTGAATGAAGTCTACCTATGCCTATATAGGCTGGAGCAGAGAGGGGCCTCTGTGACTTTCCTGTGGATCCCAGCCCATGTGGGGATATGGGGCAATGAGAAGGCGGATGGCCTAGCCAAGAAGGCGCTAGAAAATCCAGAGCCACAGGTCAACACTAAGCTTGGGAGGGGGGAGGTAAAAGTTTTTATAAGGAGGGCTCTGACAAAGCAGTGGCAGATCCAGTGGAATACAAGTCCTAAAGGCAGGCATATGTATGCAATACACAGAGAGGTTGGGAGAGAAGCCAGAGTTAGAGGTTGCAGGAAGGATGAAATAGTGGTCGCCAGGCTGAGGATTGGCCATACCCGGCTGAATAGCACCCAATACAGGGTAGGTGGGACAGACACAGGAAATTGCATGTGGTGTCCAGGCCAAGAGGAAACTGTGGAGCATGTATTGCTCGTCTGTCCCACCTACCAGGGTCACAGGGAGCATTGGAGGGAACAACTGCAGGGAGCTGGATGCTCGGGATTCGGTCTGGCTGAGGTTCTGGGGGAGGGAATAAGGCCAGGGGAACTGGTCAAGTTCCTCAAAATAGCAGGGCTATACAAGAGAATATGAATATCCCTTTTGGTATTATTATTGTTATTTCTTTTCTTTGTTTTGTGTTACTGAGATGCCCAAAACTGCAATGTTTACAGTGATCTGTAGGTGGCAGCATGCACCACTACGTGTAACCTGCCATTAAAGCGAAAGAAGAAGAAGAAGGTGAGAACTAAACTCAATTAATACATGGCATAATAAACATGGCGGGAAAACTAAGGTGTGAGGGAAATACTAAACACAGGGGAGGATGAACGGACTGGAATAGCATATGGTGCCAGAGCAGGAACCCGGACTGGAGTTGCTGCAGGGACTGGAGCAGGAACAGAGGAGCGTGTAGCAGAGGCTGTGACAGACACCATATCTAGTATTACTCTTCATATTCCTAAACTGTTCATTTGACACCATATTTAGTATTACTCTTCATATTCCTAATGGGTTCATTTGAAACCATATCTAGTGTTACTCCTCATATTCCTAATGGATGTGTATTAGACCCCTAAATGAAGGTGTTTCAGTATCTTATGATCAAATGTAATTTATCTGTCATAATACTAGATACCTAAGTTTATCTCAAGAGGCATGGTCTTCTATGTCGGTGTCCTGTCTGAGTAAACAGACTTTATGTTTATTTTCCTTCTCTTGTTTTTTGGCACTTAATTGCTCGCTGTGTTATTCAGATCAGTAGGGGAAGGGGTCACCCCAGAATGGTGTCATGTTCAGATTTAGTTCTAGTAATGACACAAGAGTTTCTTAGTTGTATAGCTAGCTCTCTTGCTTCTCTGTTCTTCCTCTCTGCTCTGCTCCGATTCGTGCTCTTTTGCTCTGAGGTTCCTCGTCTCTGCTATAAGGCAGACGTCTTTTACTCTTAGATTCTAACTCTGTTGTTATATCTGTAATGCTAACTGGTTGATTGGTTTATCTGGAAAATGTAGTACATTTATTTTTCACATAAACCTTCCACATAAACCCTAAACCCATAGGGGAAGCCCCTTTCTTTGGTGGGATGGTGGGATGGTATGCTCCATTCAAATCATGTTGCACATGTGTATATCAATTGCAGATGGCACAGCTGGCTGCAGTTGCACTGGTATTCTGGTTATTGAAGTGAATCATTGAGTTTTTATTTCACTGGAAGTCGTGTATGTGTGTGTCCTGAAGCAACACTGTCATCATTCTCCTGTTATCTGTCATTGTGATGTCTCCTGAGTTCTTCAGAACTTCCATGTAGGCAATGAGTCGTGTAGCAACCTGCCTGTTTAAACAGAGCTTATGAGCTCAATGTCATTTGACACCATCTCTAGTATTACTCTTCATATTCCTAATGGATGTGTATTAGACCCCTAAATGAAGGTTTCAGTATCTTATGATAAATAGATTTATCTGGATAAAATAAATGGCCTCTCACTTGACTTTTTGACATTGCGTGAAATGTATCTCATTAAATATTTTAGGTCACAAATAGCTTGATTTAGTTATTAAAAGAAGCTTAAATATGTTAATTTCGCCGGAGCCTCGCTCCACATATCTGCTCAATTGCGTGCCATAGCCGGAACTCCGTTAGTATCCTTTTGATTTGGAATACCTATGAAATAGTCACAGTTGTTTGACCATTTAACACCTGCATATCAATGTGACAATTTCACTCGCATTTGGGTAGCAGAAAATAATGCCCTTTGAAGCATCGTCCATTATCCCTTACACATTACATTTGAGCACCAAAGCAGTAGAGGGAAGTTTAGGACAATTAAAGGTGCAGTTCATGAATGGAATCCATTACACTTTTCATCATGTTCAGAATAATTCCCCTCAAGTTCCTCTAGCTGTCTCTCCAGTGGTTGCGCTCAAAAGTACTCAAGTGTTCATGCACAGTCCAGGCTCTGCAAATGGGAAACAAATAGAGTGGCTCGGACCGAGCCATACCCTATCCTAGCCAATCAACAACGAGGGTCGCTCTTTCCTTCGGGAGCACGAGAGGGAGGGGTGAATTTGATTTACTGTTTATTATCAACAACCTTTCGCCAGATTTGAGGACTGTACCTTTGCCGAATGAGGCTATAATAGTTTGATAACCTTTAGTTCACTTGTTGCAATGAAAAGCTAATTTACTAGCTGCATCATGTCATGTTTACATTCCTGTAGTATAGAGAACTGGCTTAGTTCCAAGTAAGCAACTGTGAAAGTCCGGTTTAAATCCCTGATTGCAAAACCTCATGACTCACTTCCACTTCCATTGTATAAAAAGGGATAGCTTTTCATCGTGTGACCTTCAATCTTTTAAGGAAGTTCTCTAACAAGGAGTTACTAGAACTGTAGTTAAACGTTAAAGCTCTGCTAACATTCCACATCAGGGCAGGCAAAGTTGTTTGACTTTATGACTAGAGATTAACTGTAAACCCAGAATGAGCAGTAAAATACTTGGCAGTTTTTTTACTTTTCTTGTGGCCTGTCTGGTTGTTACAGAAGGTGATCTACTTACACAGCACCCTCAAATATTGCAACCATGTTTGCATGCATCTCACAGATTTTAATTTCCATTCAGCTGTGCTAGTTCTGTAAATATTAATGGTCTTTCTCAGAGAAGGGTTTATGCTGAATTCACCCTTTCAACTCAACAGGTATGAGCCTGCGAGGGGCGGGAGTGGAGCCTCGCTGTCGCTGCATCGGGACAGAGAGCCGGCGGATTGGGAAACTGATTGCAAGAGTAGAACTGTTCTCCCCAAACCCTCACTGCAAAGACACAGAGATCATGTGAGTGCTGACAACCACTCTGTTGTTCTTGCCATCGGATCATGTTCTGCAGTTCTCAACGCTAGCAGGGCTACCACCATGGGTCTTTTTCAATCTTTTGTTTTATTTGGGCAGAAAACTCCATTGGTGATGTAAATGTCATTTTCTCTTCCTTCCTTTCTGTCCTGACAGTGCCACATTGAAAGATAGTGGTGAGGAGATTTGCTTGGACTCCAGTGCTCCCTGGGTTAGAAAAGTCATTGACAAAATCTTGTCTAGGTAAGTTGAGAGCAAAACACGATTTGAGTGATAATTGATGTTATAGAAACAGCACAATGCATGACGTCTGTCAGACAGATAATAGCTGCATTCTATTTATGCTACATCTGAAGTTGCTGCATTTGAAAGTTTTTGCTTTGCTTTTCCCCCTCAGAAATCAGAGCTGAAATCTGTTCCTACATTGTGACCACTTCAAGGGTTGCACTCCAAAGTGAATGTGAACATTTCTCTACAGTGCTCCAACTTGGCCATTGGCTTTGTTTGACTGTAAAATAAACTGTTCATTTGTTAAATTGACAAGTTATCCTTTTTATGACATAATGGGAAGAAGCTGCTAATATCCTATCAGTATATTTTGAGGGAGGGAACATGAACTATCACAGATCCATTAAAGGTGCACTATTGAATGTTATTGTGTGGCTGTAAGTAAGTTAGGGAACAATACATCAATGCATATGATCAGGTTGGACTACAATACATATAACAGGTTGGAATTCAAATGGTTTATTTTTGCATTGCAAAAAATAAAATGAATGGCAAGTATGTTGCATAATACTCAACATGTATTTTCCTATTAGTCCAGGCAAAATAGCGTCAATAGCGTCAACAGACTAATTGTAAAATAATTGTTTTCAGCATAGATAATTTCTATGAGGTCTCCAGAACAACATACTAAAAGTCCTAAGAAATCCTAGTTGAGGAAATATGTTTAATTCTCATCAATCTGAGATGTGTGCTAATAATGCATGGCAAAAATACACCTTAAAAATTATTTTTTTTCCTTTACTCCTATCAAAATGAAACTTTACACAATGAAAGTACCCATGAAAAGTAAAATTTTTGTATTACAAGTTTCTTTGAAAATGAATTTGAATATGCAAATGAGGTATACACTAATCGAATATAGGAGTAAAGGAAAAAAAATTGTCATTCATTATTAGCACACATCTCAGATTGATGAGAATTAAACATATTTCCTCAACTAGGATTTCTTAGGACTTTTAGTATGTTGTTCTGGACACCTCATAGAAATGATCTATGCTGAAAAAAATTCTTTTACAATTAATTCTATTTTTGGCTCCAAAATGGGTTCATTTGCCTGGCCTATATGTTGACTTTGGACGATCGTTCTTAATTCAATGAGTACAACATAATCTTTGATGCTCATGTCAGATAATCCAAATTATGTCTGTTTTATGCATTTTTAACAAATCAGACAGGGAAAGTTTGGATTCTTTGCAACAACCTGTATGGAAACTTAGAATTTTTACTTTCTGTACACACAAATGTGGGGAGGAGAACTTGACCTAACACAAACCATACAAATGAATTCATGATTCATTGGTCGATAGACATTTGCTGGCAGTTCGAATTTGGCGTATAATATTGGGGCCACTTGACAGCACATTCCCAGGTTGCTTTTTGTTGCCAGTCTGCCCTGATTTGTGAAGTGAAGCTGAGTGAAACTTGGAATATGCTGCTCCCTCTATTGGTGAAGCAAAAGAACAGAAGAATGACCAACTGGGTCACTGAGAATGACATACAAAGTTCAAAATACACATATTCAAAAAACACTACTGCCATTGAAAGCATCCCGTAAATGCTTCTTGTCAGCTCTGTCTCTCTGGAATGTTTCTTTTAACATCAACTATTGCCCGTATAAGTCAACATAACACTCTGCTCAGAACTAATCTAATCAGTATTAATATGGTAATATAATGTTGTAACTTGCAACATCACATGTTATTTGCATTGCCTGAAATCAGATGCTTTCATCTGAAACCAGAGTATAAATTCAGTTTGTAAGGCTATTTTGCCGTTGACTTTCCTGAAACTGCACTGAGCATATTTGCGGGTAAAATACTCTCTCTGTTGGTTGGTAAGAGGAAGACAGGTCAGTAGACAGTCTCTAGAAAGTGCCACCAAAGTAACATTACTTCAGTAAGTTTATTTTAGTTTTTGTCTAACTTGATCGGTTGTGTCATCTATTGTTTCCATGTAACCTTTATGCAATGTACCGTGGACAAAGTACAAGGGACCAGAAAACATTACCTGCTGAAATAAAGAAGCATGAAGTAATATTCAAACAATAAGACATAACTACAGTAAGCAATAGGTCAGATGAGAGATGGCAAGATAACAAATATTAAACTTGGGTAACAAATATTAAACTTGGCCAACCAATATTAAACGTGGCCAACAAATATTAAACTTGGCCAACAGTGACCAATGGCCATCAGCTGCGATGTCCCGCCAGCACTGTGTCTTTATCAATCCATTTCGTCTTTCTCCATATACTGTACATTACATTTCTTTATTTGGCAGACATTTTCATTCAAAGCAATTCACAACTGAGGAACAACACTCACGCTACAATAAATTAAGAGACCTATTGAGAGGAAAGACAAAGGCAAGGCAAGGTACGTTTATTTATGTAGCACAACTCATGCACATCGGTAATTCAAAGTGCTTTACAAATGAGCAAATAAAAGAACACAAAAGTACTAATAAGTTACTACTCAATCTACAAAAGTGCCAAAGTCGGCAGAAAGTGGAAGTGCGTAGTAGTGTGAGACTCTTGGCAGAGATGAAAGAGGCACCCTTGCAATGCCCTGGCTCTCTCTCTCTCTCTCTCTCTCTCTCTCTCTCTCTCTCTCACACACACACACACACAGTCCAGTACATTTACTTACTGCATGCAGACCTTGTATCCTGCATCTATATCTATCTATCTATCTATCTATCTATCTATCTATCTATCTATCTATCTATCTATATATATATCCATCTATCTATCTATTTATCTATCTATATAGATAGATAGACAGACAGACATACAGACGTGGACAAAATTGTTGGTACCCTTCCGTTAAAGGAAGAAAAAGCCACAATGGTCACTGAAATAACTTGAAACTGACAAAAGTAATAATAAATTAAAAAAATACTGAAAATGAACTAATGAAAATCAGACATTGGTTTTGAATTGTGGTTCAACAGAATAATTAAAAAAAAAAAAAAAACGAATTAAACTGGCCTGGACAAAAATGATGCTACCCCTAGAAAAGATTTAAAATAATTTGACCATAGAGACATGTTAAACTAAGGTGTGTCCTCTAATTAGCATTACAGGCTTCTTCAAACTTGTAATCAGTCAGTCTGCCTATTTAAAGGGTGAAAAGTAGTCACTGTGGTGTTTGGTATCATGGTGTGTACCACACAGAAAGCTAAGGACAGAGTTGTCTCAGGAGAATAGAAAGAAAATTATAGACAAGCATGTTAATGGTAAAGGCTATAAGACCATCTCCAAGCAGCTTGATTTTCCTGTGACAACAGTTGCACATATTATTCAGAACTTTAAGGTCCAGGGGACTGTAGCCAACCTCCCCGGACGTGGCTGCAAGAGGAAAATTGATGACAAATTGAAGAGATGGATAATACAAATGGTAACCAAAGTGCCCAGAACAACTTCCAAAGAGATTAGAGGTGAACTCCAAGGTCAAGGTACATCAGTGCCAGATCGCACCATCAGTCGCTGTTTGAGCCAAAGTCGACCGAGGAGGACATCACTGTTGAAAGCAAATCATATAAAAGCGAAACTGGAATTTGCCAAAATGCATATGGACAAGCCAAAGGGCATCTGGGAGAATGTCCTTTGGACAGACGAGACAAAACTGGAGCTTGTCAGTTTCAAGTTATTTCAGTGACAATTGTGGGTTTTTCCTTCTTTAAATGAAGGGTACCAACAATTTTGTCCACGTCTGTATATATATACAGTATATATATATATGTCTGTCTGTCTATCTATCTATCCATCTGTATTACTCTCTCACTGTGAAATTAAGAGGGTTGATATAATTACTCACAATCAATCTTATTCAAACTGTCTGTCTACCTATGACTAAATATGATGATAAAAAAAGCTGATTATGAATCTATGAAGCTTCGATTATGCTTATAATTGGTATTATTATTACCATTATGATTATGATGATGATGATTATTATTAATAATAATAATACTTTTAATAAAAATAATAATATAATAATAATAATATTAGTGCCTGTGTCCTGCTCTGCACTGGAGGGCGGGGCAGAAATGGGGGAGGTGTGGTGCGGTGCCTGTCTCAAACCCAACGACACTGCTGCTCAGCAGGAAACGTTTGGAAATGGATACATGCACACACAATGAGTGAACACAGCCATTGCATATGAAAGAAAGCGTCTGTTTTGTGCGGTCCTCAATCCCCGTGAAGGTGACAGCGGTGGTCGCGCCATAGGACGCTGCAGGGACCACCTCTCCTTTTTTCCCCGCGAGCCGTCCTATTTCTCCCCCTGTTTTTCGTTCTCATACCGAGGAACGACCCTAACGGATTCGCCTGGTCTTTGGAATCACTGCGTGCGCTCCTCTCCCATCTCCGCGCCGCCAATATCGGTCAGAATGGCCCTTACCATTTGTACGAGATTTACCGACGAATACCAGCTATTCGAAGAGCTTGGAAAGTAAGCCTTTTGTCAATTTACTTAGAATGGCAGCAAATGTGTGATTATGTAATTTGTCAACCTTGCCTTGAGATGCGTAGATTATTGCCAACCGCGGTGCGTAAGGCTTAAATGCTTGTTTATCATCTCATCTGTGACTGCGTCGATGTGTGATAAATGTTTGAGCTTATATTTATTTACTACTCCAAAGCGCCATTGAAAAGGACAAAAATACATGACACATTGGCCTTGATTCGACTGCTCTCCACCACCTAACAAAGACTAACGTGTTCAATGGTAGCCTACCTACCTGAA
Organism: Clupea harengus; assembly: GCF_900700415.2. Lineage (NCBI taxonomy): Eukaryota > Metazoa > Chordata > Actinopteri > Clupeiformes > Clupeidae > Clupea > Clupea harengus. The sequence goes on from NC_045173.1 coordinate 5,347,219, forward strand.
CCTTGATTTTTAGACTTTTACATCATACCCAACATTGGTTGTCATTTGTTCTTCAATGGTTTATGTTTTGGTCCGTAAATGGTGACGGTTTATTGTGACTCATGCAGAATGAAAGGTATCGGGGTGTCGGGAAGTCTCTCCTCTAGAGACAGAAATACACATGGTAATGCGACAGCAGCCGGGGCGCAACCACATTCCTTTGCAGCCAGGCGAGGCTCGGTTAATTATCGGGTTGGGGATTCCGTGCAGTTGGAAAGGTGTTGGTGGTTGTGGTGGGAGTGGGGGGTCAGAAGAGGGAACAGGGGATGCAGAGGGTGACTTTTACAGTCCTTATCGGCATCCCACCCTCTGTCAGTGCCGATCAGACCCAGAGATTGCCTTAAACCACATAGTCTGAAGATAAGGCAGTTCTCTGCTCTGTCATGCCCAGTGTCGCCAGATCACGTTACAATCACACATGTATATGTATTTTGGCCTATGTGCGTACATTATTATAATAAATGTTTGGTTTGACGTCTGGAATTAATATGCTTCTGTTTGTGCAAGCTACCGTTAGTTAATTATCACAATTTGGAGTGTTTTCGGTCGAAACAGTGGCCTGTCGATGCATGTAAAATCACAACGCTTGCTTGCTCCCGAAACGGAAAAAATGCAGTAGATCTGACACAAAAGAGGGGCATTTGAGGGGATGCCATAGATGCGTTTTACACATCTTAAGCTAGACATAATATCTCATAATGCTAAATGTACTTTGTGCACATGCTGCCTGTAGTATTTTCATATGCATTTCCTTGCGGAAAATTATATTTTATCGTCATAGAAATACATTCATGTTATCATGGCACAGCTGTGGCAGGCTGGTCCATATGCTGGGTTTAGCTGTTAAGCAACATGCATTGTTTACCATCTTCAGTTGTTGTTCATTCATATCCACTTTATAGATCATTTCCCTCTTTCCTTTCCCTTTTACTTCAATAGGGGAGCATTTTCGATCGTCAGACGATGTGTGAAGATTTCGAATGGTCAGGAGTTTGCTGCCAAGATCATCAACACCAAGAAGCTCTCTGCCAGAGGTATGTTAACCCTTGCTGGTGTTGCACAGTGACAAGATGTCAGAGGTATGTTAACCCTTGCTGGTGTTGCACAGTGACAAGATGTCAGAGGTATGTTAACCCTTGCTGGTGTTGCACAGTAAAAAGATGCCAGGATGCAAGTAGTGGACATGCAAGTACAGGTCGAGAGGTGAAAAGGTAGAAACAGTATGAAAAGAACACTGAAACATTGTGGAACCCTCCTCTCTCTCTCTCTCTCTCTCTCTCTCTCTCTCTCTCTCTCTTTCTTTCTCTCTCTGTATGTGTGTGTGTGTGTGTGTGTGCTAAATGTGTGTATACGCTTGTGGTGGGATACATAGATATATAATTATAGACTACAGTATGTGTATTGCTTCTTTGAGGAATATGAGTCCATTTTCAGAGATGTGTGTCTCAGCAAGTTTGTGTGTGTATGTGTGTAGAGGGGTGGGTGTGTGTGTGTGTGTGTGTGTGTGTGTGTTGATATTGATTCCACGGCTTTGGCTGGTCTTATTCCTTGTAGGGTTGAGCCGGGGGAGAGGCGACCCAGTTCTTTCATATCCGTCACTGTAATTGTTGCCGTTGGCCTGTTTGCCTGAAGGCCTGCACAGGAGGGAGCAGAACAACCAATTCCAGAGCCTGTCCTCTCCTGAGAGCCAATCATGTCCTCTGTGGCTGAACTCTGCTACATCTCTTAACCAATCATCTCCTCTGAGCTCTAGATTGTGTTCACCTAAGAGCCAATGGCTTCTCTCTCATCTGTTCTTGTTTACCATAGAATCTTTTGCATCCTCTACCCTTTTGGGTTGAACAGGGTTGAGTTTCAACTAGATTGTTGCAGTGCATATTGTGCTGGTCTCAGTCAGTTGTTATGTGTCTTTCAAGAAATTCCTTTAGATTAGATAAAACTGTCCTTGTATTTTCTACTTTGGTGCGAATGGCAAACCAGGAGGTTGCTTTTGCACAAAATGTCTATTTTTGGTCCTAATGATGGTCAGGGTGTTGGAGTGTGTCGATTGGCTAGTTCTCTCACTTTTCAGTTTGCTGCTCTCACAATTGATCCTTTCTCTCACATCTCTTTGGCTGATTTTCTTATCAACGCTTTCTTCCTTTCTTCCATATGCTGTTCCTTTTGTCTTCCTTTTTCCTCCCACTACCCTTTTCCTCTCATTCTCCTCTCTTCTGCTGACCTCCCTCTCTCTCCTTTTCTGTTTCTATCTTTCTCTTCCCCTCTCTCTCTTTCTCTCTCTTCCTTTTTTTCTCTCTTTCACTCTCTGTCCCCTTTCTGGCTGCGGGTGTTGAAATGGACACCCAGGCCGAGGGATCAGTAACAGCACAACTGCATGCTGGGATGGCTTTTCCAAAAATACAGATCCATGCAGTGTGGTGGGTTATTTAGTCTTTTTCATTGCATGTGCATCTGTCCTTCTTTATTTTTCCCCTCTCTTTTTCTACTGGCATGTCTGCAGAGGTTTACCACACTGGACGCTCAGGCACGGCAGAGATGGTCTTAACCTCTTTCTGCGATAAGCCCTAAAATAGCATCCCTGCATAGATTCCCACCCCCCACCCCACGCGCTCTCTCTCTCTCTCTCTCTCTCTCTCTCTCTCTCTCTCTCTCTCTCTCTCTCTCTCAGACACACACAGATACACAGAGCAAGCGTGCATGATCTCATTCAAAAACGTTCAAAATACAGGCTTGTATGAAATCATATCACATTAGTAGCCTAGCCTATTAACACATAAGATAATAATCACTTCTAAACTTGCTAAGTTAGCAAATGAAAAAAAATGAGAAGTTGTTGACAATCACTTTTAAAATCAGCGTTAAGTAAACGACAATCTGCTGACAATCACGTGTAGGCTAAGTGAGTGAATGTAAAATTATATATGATATAATATATATGATATTCACTTAAAGTTACAAATAGCTTACTGTAGTGGCTAACCAGCCAGCTAGCTAGCTTTAGCCTATACAGTAGTAGCCTACACTTCTGTACATGAGGACCACATGTTGACTAACATGGCAAAAGTAGCAACAACAATGTCCCACCATACTCTTTTGATGCCTCAGCATGTCTATTTTGTTTTAGAAACGTATCTATTTGCTTCCTTCCTCGTATAATGTCTTGTTCTTCATTCATTTACCAACAGAATGTTCGTATGTTGTCATTCTGCCATCCTCACTCACATAGCAGATAAATAGCATATTGCTGTGAGAATGTTTGCCCACATTGTATTGGTGGTGAAAGTAATGGTTTGGTTTCTTTTCAGTAGAATTTCCATTTTTGTAAGAGGAAAGTAAATGTGTGAGTGTGTGCTTACTGTTTATTCTCCATTCATGTCATCCCTCGACCTGTGCATAACACAGTAGAGGAGAGAGAGAGAGAATGAGTGAAAGAGAGAGAGAGAGAAAGAGGGAGAGTGAGTGAGTGAAAGAGAGGGAGAGAGAATAAGGGCAGGGGGGGGGCCATATCACAGACTGGGTACGCTAAATATACATATTCTGGTCTCTCAAAACCAGAAACATACACACACACACTCTCAAACTTGTAAATATGAGCATACCATCATCAGAGAAGTGCATATTTTGTAATTTTACCAGAACATTTAATTTGACTAATTGCATGACTACAGTATGCATTACACACAAATGTTTGAAACGTATTCATTATTACAGTAGATCTGGGATGGTGGCATTCTCTAGATATCCAGACCTCACCCTAAATCCAAGAGTGAACCATGTTTCCATGATTCCATCCTTGTTCTTTATGCGATAGCTGTCCTGTTTGCAGCAGGAAGTAGCTAGCAGGGCAGCACAGGAAAGACTGCTGTGCTAGCCTACTTCATGAAAAAAAAATCCTCAGTTTGAATAACTAGGGCGTGGAATTCTGAGGAGATAGCTGGGGCACTCTTAATTAGAGCCTCTCTCTATCTCAGACTCGGAGTTGCACCTACCCTCCTCCTCCGCTCTCTCTCCTCTGACCTGGCAATAGGAAGAAGGGCAACAAGGCACTTTCAAATCTTACTGTAATGAAAGTCTGATGGTTTGATTCACTTGAGTATCCACTGTGAGTCTCTGGTGCTTTACCTTATATGTTTGCTTACCTTTATAGCGACATAAAGGCTCATTGCCTCTGCTTCCTGGTTTATTGTTGGTTTTGGCATCCATAGGCCTATGCGCCCTGCATTCCCTGCACCCATCCATGGGTTTAGGCAGAAAAATAAATGTCTGTGATGTAGGCCAATGAATTTGGATACACCTCCGTTCATTTGGATTAGATGCGGACATTGCTATGTCTCTGTCTTCTGTCTTCCGTCCATCTATCCTTCACCTCCACAAAAGATGTTTAGCTTATATTCACTGTTTCTGCCCTTGGGAGCACTAGGGATGGGAACTGCTACAGAGGCGATGGTATATATATATATATATATACTATCACAATATTTGGGCCACACTTTGATATTATTGAGATTCTTCACATTTTATGATACAGCAAGTATTGTGATGCGTAAAGTATTCTGCAATACATTGCCATTAATTTCTCCCATATATTATGCTTTGCATACTAGGAGTCTCTGTACCAAAATTAAATTAAAATCATAATATTTAGTAAATACATTTTGCGATACTTGAATATTATATATATATTGCAATACTACACTGTATTGGTTTTTTTCTTCCACTCCTAGTGAGCACCACATTTGAACAGTTTTCAGCTTTGAAGTGCACCTTGAACACAACAGATGCCGAACACTAAAGTGTTCCTCTTGTGGAAGAGGTTCTTTGTAGAACCATAAGCTTCAAAGATGTCAAGGAGAACGCCAAAGGGGAATACATTCCCAATGGTGTTGCCATGGTTCATGCCTCCATTCATCCATCCATCCATCCATCCATCCATCCATCCATCCATCCATCCACCCATCCATCCATCCATCCAGCAACAGCATAACCTCTGGGCACCACAGACCCTTTATGGATTTAGCTTGAGTCCATTTCTCTACCTCGGTCACCTCTGATGCAGATGAATCTGGTAACCATGTACACATATGCATATCAGATCAGGTGTGTGTCTTCAGTGACCTTGATATTGTATTTATTGTGTGTGTGTGTGTGTGTGTGTGTGTGTCAATGCGTTCACTTGCACGTGTGTGCGTTTTCAGGGACAGTGTGAAAGCAAAGTGAAAATGTGTTCTTCTAAAATCCCCCAGTTGAGGCCTGCAAACTCACCTCATCCCCACAGCCTCTTTGACTTAAAAAACAACTTGAATCTGAGCTGTGAAAATGGGCCATGGCAGCAATCAGGGACATAACAGGAATGTGTGCTGTATGCATGTGTCTATGCATGTGAGTCTCTCTCTCTCTGTGTGTGTGTGTGTGTGTGTGTGTGTGTGTGTGTGTGTGTGTGTGTGTGTGTGTGTGTGTGTGTGTGTGTGTCTCAGTTTGAGTGTGGCAGAGACAATTTGGGCAGAGGATACATGTTCATTAATATCTTACAGCTAATGTAAGACTCTGGTTTGTCTACAGTGGATAACCGGAAGTTAATCAATATTTATTATTATGTGGAACAGCCATGAAAATCTGCAAGATATTGGGGCTAGTGTTAGGACTGTTTCGCTCACTGAACAACTCCTATTTTATGCAAGACTGTGAAATGGAATTAGTTGTGGGCCCTTGAACATCTTTCCTCTTTCAGAAGCCATCTGGGAGGTTGATCATTCTTGGGATGATTAGATTGGGAGAATTGGGCCTCGTGGATGTGTATAACTCTAACTGGAAGCTACAGGAAAATAGATTTCAGGAAAAGAGGTGTGCTTTAGTTGTATCTATATCCGTTTACACAAAGTATGTGTTTAAATAATCACTAATGCTAATCTAATAGCAAATATCTGATACAAGTGATGGTAGACCTACTGTTTATGTGGTATTTTGTGAGCTAAAATACGATAGGCTATTTACAGTGCTAAATGTGAATATGACGTATGTATCAAATGTAGATGTTAATGTGTACTTTGCTTTGGATGGTTAAAAAAAATGATGTTTGTTTACAACACATGTCAATTTCATATCAGCTGGAAGCATCAGCATCAATGTCAGAGTGCTGGAATATCCAGCTAATAGCTCCTAGCTGGACAGGTCACACTGATGAGGAGAGAGTGCTGTATTCTGCTTTAGGCAGGGACCAGAGGGCAGGGTAGAATGGCAGAATGGTATGCTGGTCTACAGGGAGTTAGCGGGTCAGGATTCGTCATTCACTACAGGGATTTACTGGTTTTAAATGTGTGTGTGTTTGAGCATGTCTGTGAATGAATGAGAGAGAGAGAGAGAGGGAAGAAATATATCAAATCTCTCATTAATCTCTCAGAGCAGTGGCAATGAAAAAGAAGAAAAACACACACACACACACACACACACTTTCTCTCTCTCTCTCTCTCTCTCTCTCTCTCTCTCTCTCTGTCTCTCTCACACACTCACACACATACACAACCCTGCTGCAGTGCGGTAACTGGTGAGGAAGACTCCAATAAGAAAAGAGCAAAGAGAGAGAAGAGTCAGGCAGAGAAGAGAGGTATAGAGAGAGAGGTAGAGAGAGAAGAATAGAGTAGAGAGAGAAGAGGTTGAGAGAGAAGAGAGGTAGAGAGAGAAGAAAGAAGAAGTAGAGGGTGAAGAGGTAGAGAGAGAAGAGAGGTTGAGAGAGAAGAATAGAGTAGAAAGAGGAGGTTGAGAGATATGAATAGAGTAGAGAGAGAAGAGAGGTAAAGAGAGAAGAATCGAGTAGAAAGAGAAGAGGTTGAGAGAGAAGAGAGATAGAGAGAGAGAAAAGAGAGAGAGAGAACAATAGAGGGTTTGGCCCAACAGACGCCAAACCATACCTGCAGATCCAGTGCACATACAGCCTCTGTAAAGAGAAGATGACAAGCTGTCCATATAGTGTGACTACTTGAGATACAGATTTGAAACATGAATCTCCCCTTTGCTATACTAGGAAAGGTAGGTGTCTTACTATAGCAGATGACTTACTGTAGCACTGCAGCTAATCTGGCAAATACAGTTAAATATAGTATAGTTATACATGAGATCATGTTCACCACATCTTGTTTCATCTTGAGGATGGTAGCTCACTGAAGCACAAAACTCTGTGTAGACAGATAAATGATAGTGATATGACATATTGAAAATTATTGTCACTTTGCAATCCAATATTTTCCTGGAGTATGTAGTTTAAGGTCTGTTATTGCAATCAAATTACATTTTTAAAATGGTTTCTTTCCAAATGACCAATTGGCCACAAAGACATAGGATACAGCTTTCATGTAACACTGTCTCTCAAAAGCAATAATGGTCAGCTATTGGCTTATTTATGTTATGTTAATAAATAGTAAATGTAGAAACGTCATAGCGGGTTGTGTCTTTTTGCTCTGCCAGTCCAAACTCATCAGAAAGCTTTCATCTGGCGGGCAGGGGAAGGTTGGGTGAGCGGGAAACCCCTGCATTGAGTTGCAAAGGCTAGTTAACTGCTCATCGCTAATGTCAGATGAGACTGCTAAAAGCTAGTTAATTGTTCATTGCTAATGTCAGATGAGGTTAGTTAACTGCTCATTGCTAATGTCAGATGAGACTGCTAAAAGTTAGTTAACTACTCATTGCTAATGTCAGACGAGACTGCTAAATGCTAGTTAACGGTTCATTGCTAATGTCAGATGAGACTGTTAAATGCTAGTTAACTGTTCATTGCTAAGGACAGATTAGACTGCTAAAGGCTGGTTAACTGTTCATTGCTAATGTCAGATGAGACTGCTAAATGCTAGTTAACTGCTCATTGCTAATGTCAGATGAGACTGTGTTGTAACTCTGGGGTGCTATTTGGTTCCTAATTGATCACATCCAAAATCCTATCAAATTTGACCTCTCTAGTAGTGTCAGTTACAGTACCTTTTAAATTAAAATGCATTTAAATCAAACTGCATATTCATGTATCAAATCTGAGATACGGTGTCATTAGTGATACATAACTAAATATAGACACTCTCTATAGGTCCATAGCTTCATAGTGCTGTAGGTGTCAGATGAAATTAGTCATTGGCTATTAATGTTAGTTATAGCCCAGTTGGTATTACTACAGCAAACAAGTCTTGGTATGTGTTAACCCTTTGTAAGACTACTTCAAGGTCATTATCTACATATTAGTTGTAAGAGATCAGGGTTGTAGAATCTTTTCTCAGAGCAGAGGACTGAACTTCAGAAGTTTTTTTTCGATGAGTTGAGTCGTCTGCTGAGGCTCCTGGGGTCTGCCATTTGCATGCAATGGTGGTTCCACTGCAGAGAGTAGAGGGCTAGCCCCGTGATTGGTGGAGGAGTTGCTAGACAACAGATGTCCGGCTGGCTGGTAGGTGGGCTACCTGTGGAGGAAAGGAAAAACAAGAGAGTGAGAGTGAAAGAAAGAGAGAGGTAGGATGACAGAAAGAGAGAGGGAGAGAGAGTGTGAGAGTGAAAGAAAGACAGAGGTAGGGTGACTGAGAAAGAGAGAGAGGGAAAGAGAGGTGGAGAGGGAGGGGGAGTAAGGATGGAGGTTAGAAGGGAGGACACAGAGAGCAAGAGGAGTATTTCTAGGGAGAGAGAGAGGCTGCCGGAATTCTTAGTCATTTGACCTGGGCCTGAAGGGTAATATAGGGATAAAAATAAAGAGATGAAAAAAATGTTGTGGTGATCGCTTTTTTGTTATTGTCTGGACAGGTGTTAGCTGCTGTTTCACCTTTAGGGAAGGAAAATGCAAAATGTTAAAATAAAAAAAGGATAGAAAAAGAAAAGAGTGATAAGGGACAGTTTACTACCCAGCTGAGGACAGGGACGAAAAAATAGACGTCCTATTTTATTTAAAAAAAAAAACCCTCTCCTCTATGTGTGTGTCCTTAGGCAGAGCCGAAATGGGTCGCCTCCTCTCTGGTTCAGATTCATACGGCACACTTCTAGTCTCACCAGGTTTGGTGGCTCTCTGGACTGAATGGCCTTTTCAGAATCGTGAATCTTATGACTGCCATTTGAGACTGATTTTTGAAATCGTGCAGGTTTCCAGGGATAGCAGTCTTGTGAGGGGAATCAAGCCACATTCCCATGTCACAATTTAAATAATGTTCCACAACTGTGAATGCAACTGGTTCGATTAAAATGCCTGCAACAGCATGTCACGATTTCAGACAGCACCCTCTGGTAGTCTTGTGCCCTTTTGAGAGGCGTATGACTACAGTGGATTGTCCTGTTTGTGTTGTTGCTCACTGTTACCCCTGACTATCTCTGAATATTAGGTCACATTTTGAAGTTAAGTTTAGCATCTTTATCTTGGAGATTAAAGGAGGGAAGAGTTGTCAGAAATGAGGCATGGGAGGTGGGGGTTTTGGAGGTCGGGGGGCATGGTGTTTATTTATAGAGCTTTCAGCAGTCAGCGTTCGCCAGCTGGCGTGTATTATCGCTCCCACAATAGGCGCCCTCTCCTGGTGAAATGAGAGGAGAAGGTAACGGATGTCTCCTCTCTTTCTCTCCTCCCTGTCTTTCTTTTTCTGTCTGTCTGTCTGTCTGTCTGTCTGTCTTTCTCATAGATCATCAGAAACTGGAGAGAGAGGCCAGGATTTGCCGTCTTTTGAAACACCCCAACATTGGTAAGTATTGTATGCACACCACATGTACACACACACCCACACACACACACACACCATTTACAATATATTTTAAAGGGGAAAGCATGTAAATTTGTCTTAAAGTGTCTTAGATGTTTGTGTAAAATTAAACAATAATTGTTGCATACTTAGAAATCCATGTGATCTTTGCTGGTATTTCCTGTGACTTCAGACACCTACGAATTTGTTCTTCCACTCTACTGACTTCAAGTCTTCTTGTCCTTGTATATTAGTCCAAATGTTTGTATTGGTGTGCATAGGCTCAAACATCTTAGTACCTTATGGATGAGAGAGCTCTCGTGAGCTCATGATAATGATAGCTACTACCAGAATGTACAAAGGAAATGGTTTTCAAGAAATTGCAGTAAGGACAGCTTGGTCAGCTAGATGGTGAAGATTGTCTACGCCCAAAATGCGTCCGTCTGCTTGACATGGCTTTATTAAAGTAAGTAAAGATAAGTAAGGCAAGAGTGCAATTTATTTGTTATACTTTAAGGGTTTTTAAGAAAATCGCACGTTTTGGGGTTATCCTTATTCCTGATTAGTCCTTTAGTACACCTGGCTCTATTTATAGTCCAGCAGGTTTACCCTAAATGCTGTTACAACCCAGAATGTAGCCTACTTGAAGAAGAACAGAAAGCAAATCATGTGCATAATATAGAAACATTATATCAATACCTGAGTGTAAAATCTGCATATCAACTGGGATATAAAGTAACAAATATGTGTAACTTAGAGCTGAGATTACATTACAAGGTTGAAGTAAAAAAAGACCTATTTGGCCAATGAGGTGCATAATCATAAATAATTCCTGCAAGAGGCGCGGATCTCGGACTGTCTTGCTGATATATCCACATGGATGAAAAACCACCACCTTCAGCTGAACCTGGCCAAAACGGAACTGATGGTCTTTCCAGCCAAACAGGCCATCCACCACAACATCAGCATCAATATTGACTCCTTGTCTCTTGTTCCATCCAAAACAGCAAGAAACCTCGGGGTCATTATTGATGACCAACTGACTTTCACGGACCACATTGCCTCTGTCTCTAGGTCCTGCCGCTTTGCGCTATTCAACATCCGCAAAATCAGGCCGTACCTAACCCAGTATGCCACCCAGCTGCTGGTGCAAACCTTGGTGAATTCACGCCTTGATTACTGCAACGCCCTCCTAACGGGCCTGCCGGCTTGCGTGGTGAAACCACTACAAATGATCCAGAACGCGGCGGCGCGTCTGGTGTTCAACCAACCGAAGAGGGCACACGTCACCCCGCTACTCATTGAGCTCCACTGGCTGCCGGTAGCTGCTCGCATTAAGTTCAAGTCACTTATGCTTGCCTACAGAGTGCTTGATGGTTCTGCTCCCACCTACCTAAATGCTCTTGTAAGGGCAAATGTTACACCCAGGATGCTGCGCTCTTCTAGTGAGCGTCGTTTGGCACTGCCGTCTGTCCAAGTACGGCAGTCCAGACTATTCTCATTTGTAGTTCCACGTTGGTGGAATGAACTACCCAGCACTACCAGAGCAGGGGCGTCCCTCTCTACCTTTAAGAAGCTTTTGAAGACTCTTCAGAGAGCACTTCCCGTCCTAACTGGCACTTCGACTAGTGCGTAACTTGCAATTACAGCAGTTATACTTCTGCACTCTTTCTTTCTTTTTATTTCATTTTGTTATATTTCTAATGTAAAGTAGTATTTATTTATTGTTACACCAGGTTCTATTGCTCGTAGCTTGAATATTCTCTCCCTTGTACGTCGCTTTGGACAAAAGCGTCTGCTAAATGACTAAATGTAAATGTAAATGTAAGAGGAGGAGATGGAGCTGATAGGCAGGTAGCAGTCCACATACAAGGGTAATGACCCAAAGGAACATATTCAAAGAAACCAGAACAGTACATTTACAATACATGTCCTTATTTAGTATTCCCTTTCCCTCTACACATTAGTCAAAAGGGTCTCTTTACCCACAGAACAGCTACTTTGTCAGTCATTGCAAGATAGAGCTATGTGTCTTCCAGGATTCAGATTGCTGTACCCACTGCTATTACGTAACATAGATATTGAGTACTACAGGTAGGTCACACTGTACTCATGCTGTTCACAGCGACCTACCCTGCCCGGGACCCAATGATGCTGATTGCCATGGATTCCATTCAGTGCTGTAATCAGAGCTTGAACACACCTTACATCCATTCTTACTGGTCATTAAACAACTTTACATATGTCACCGAATACATGGAGGCCACCATAGTTTGAGTTATTTAACAGGGACTGCACCATTACCATGGCAACTGAAGTAGCTAGCTCAAACTGTGAGCATAAATACACAGAGGAAGGTGGATTGTTATATTTTTGAAATATTATGAACATTAAAATGTCAAAATAACCCATACCACACCCTCTTGCCATGTGCTCCTTTAGTCCATGTGTACATGTATGGATCAGAGGCATGCTTTACTGCACTGGCTATTAAACTATTATCTCCATAATTTCTTTTATAAATGTGTACACCTAAGGAATTGCTCAAAACATTTCAGACATTTTGAAGTCTATAATTTCTCAAAGTTAAGGGTTTTTTTAAGACAATGGGCACATGTATGTTATGTTCTTTAGTTATGTATGCCCACTGTATATAAAGCTAGTCCCCCCAGGATTTCGCGGGCCTTTTTGTGAGATAGTTGCGGCCTAAAATTCCTGATTTTGCGGGAGCTTTTCCAGAGAATTGCGATGAAAGTTGCAGTGTTCTTTGAAATTGCGGGAGAAAGTGAAGTTGCGATAAAAAGTTGCAAATTTCCCTCTTTGTAATTATAATTGAGTAATTTGTTGAGGAATAAGTAATTCATGAACAAACATTCATTTTAGAACAAAACCACTGAGAAATTGTCTCGTCTGCGCTGAACTCCGCTCTGCCCGCGCCCCCGTTAAACGGTTGATGCACACACCTCCGCTACAGCCTGTCACATTCACTGTCCCAGCTGCACTTCGTTCATCTTCCCAATCGCCTGCACCTGCATCATTCACTTTTTGTATCGTCTGTAGTCTTATCGTTAAATCATAAAAGTATACTTCTGAGCTTGTTAGTTTTGTTTAAACCCTAGTTACTATGGATAGTTTCATCCTGTTTGTGTTTTCCAGTGTTAGACACTGTGTACCTTGGTTTTGATCTTGTTAGCATTTTTGAGTTGAGTAATTATTCCTGTTTAACATCTGAGCCCTGCTTTTCGCGAACTTTTGCTGTTATTTAGTTGGGCCCTTGCAAATTGGAACGCCGTGCTGAATTCACGGGTATTGGTTGAATTTGCGTTAATAGTTGCGATCGCAACATCGGGAAATCCTGGAGGGTCTGTAAAGCCTCTTTATCACATGTTATACGCACTGACACTGACTTCTGAACTTCTAAAATATCCAAATTGAGTCGGTACATGTGAGCAATCTCGTGTACAAATGTTCCATTAAAGTAGTGGAACACAATTCCTCTAAACGCATGTAAATTACTTGATATTCCATGTACATTATGACAGCATGCCTTTATATGTTGTCAGTATTTCACGCCTCCAACACTGAGTTCATAAGCTGGTGTTTGAAATCACATTTTGGAAAGTAAAATAATAATACAAAAAACATTCTTGTTTCTTCACAGTGAGACTTCATGAAAGCATTTCTGAGGAAGGCTTTCACTACCTGGTCTTTGATCTGTAAGTAAACATACCCCCCTCTCCCAACTGAACTCCACTGAATTCTATCACTTGTCCATACACCATTTCCCTCTCTCTCCTTGTCGTTTCTAGCTCAAAAACAGACTCGAAGGAAAAATGACCCATTTTGCTGCATGGTGCTGAAACGAGCTCTTGGGAGTCCATTGCCTTTCAAGGCTAGCCTGAGGCTAACCCACAATATGGGTTAGCCCTCTCCTCCTTATTTCGTGTTTCTCAATTATAGATAGTCACACCAAAATTAAAGCCAATTAACTCCAGTCAAGCAGCGTAGATGAAATGTGGCTTGTCAGTCTTTAATGTACAGTTACCCTTCACTTCCCACTATCAGACGACATGTCTTGTTGGCCTATGGATGTGTGTGGGTGTGTACATACGTGCATGTATGGAGAATGGTGCAAATATGGGCCGTAGTCTGTGTCTAGCTAGTGATATGATCTTGGAGGGTGTATACTATACACACTATGCTCATTATTGAGCTTCTGCTAGGTGTCCGCTTCTCCCTTGTATGCTGGGATTGCATATAACATACATCCTTAACGTGCACAAATAAAATGGTCACCGCACTTTCTGATGCCTACATGGTTTTCTGTCCAATCAACATTATTGCAGGTGAAAAAACAGACTAGAATGCTTACAGTAAATCTCTAACAGAAAAAAGAAAAATGCCTTTCAAAGAACTGAAATATTCTAAGCAAGGGCGCATTTGAGTCATATTTCCAGAATGTTCCAGGTAGAGTGTACATGTAAACACTTCTGGAGCATCAAGTAGGCATATACTATAAGTGTCCACAAGTGGCACATGGAGAAATGCACACTGTTCCTGAAATTGCCTAGGCATATGTACGTGTGTTCGCAAAACTGGAAATATACACTCTACGTAACATGCTGAGCTTCATATCAGTGTGCAAATCACTGTATTAGGAATATTATTACACCAATAGTGTAATACTTACACATGAACTGAGTCTAATGGACACTTACTGCTTAACTCCTTATAATGTTGTTTCCCCAGTTTTGAAACTGCTCAAAGAAGTGTTAATGTGTGAAGTAACATATCTACTGTAGAAGTGAATTTCCCAAACAAAAATGTATTGATTTTTAGCAGCAAATAAGAAAGACATCAGCACCAAGCACTCAGTTGAGGTGACTCAGCTTTATTTCATTGGGATTTTCAAAACCATTATTTGCTTTAGTTTCTTTCCTCCAGAAGATATTCCCTTCCTCATTTTATTAATCGGCATGGAAACCATTTTTAGGTATTATCTCGTACTCCTTCTCACTGCACACAGCTGCCCCAAGTGGATTAATGCGTTGATGCACTCTAAGACGCTCCCACCTAACTGCTTTATGTATGACAGATATTTAAAGGTGCATTGTGTAGGATTTTGTGCCATTTAGTGGCAAGGTTGCAGGTTGCAACCAACTGATTACTTTTCTGTCACCCCTACCCCTCCAAGCGTGTAGGATAACTTTCGATGGTCGTCAGTTTCCATAACAACAAGGGATTCCCTCTCTAGAGCCAGGGCTTTGGTTTGTCTGTTCTGGGCTACTGAAGAACAATGAAGTTGTGGGTCTAGAGAGAGGTGATGGGAAAGTACAGTATAGGAATACTATGTAGAGATATAGAGAATGTATGTACCTCTCCCAGTACGGTCACACCAACCTTTAACAGCCAGTCTTTGATATGGTGGCGAGGGTTTACCCTGCTCTTTCACCTCAGGGTCATTGATATGGTGCCGAGGGCTTACCCTGCTCTTTCACCTCAGGGTCACACCAACCTTTAACAGCCAGTCTTTGATATGGTGGCGAGGGTTTACCCTGCTCTTTCACCTCAGGGTCACACCAACCTTTAACAGCCAGTCATTGATATGGTGCAGAGGGTTGACCCTGCTCTATGGTGCAGAGGGTTGACCCTGCTCTGTTCTTTCACCTCAGGGTCACAGGAGGGGAGCTGTTTGAAGATATTGTTGCCAGAGAATACTACAGCGAGGCTGATGCCAGGTAGGAATGCATATGCCAGCTCTCAGTGTCAATCACATTTACACGCACGCACACGCACACACACACACACACACACACACACACACACACACACACACACACACACACACACACACACACACACACACATAAACACACACACACACACACACACACACACACACACACACACACATAAACACACACACACACACACACACACACATAAACACACACACACACACACACACACACACACACATAAACACACACACACACACAGGCGCACACCCTCACTGCTGATCATTGCTGCAGAGATACATCACTGTCTGACAGTGCAGCACAGACAATTATTTTTATAACTTGTGACTTTATCGGTGGTGCAATACATCTCAGGGTGCGTGTCACCAAGTTATTTATAAGTGTGATTAATGATCCAAGGAGTGTTTTACAACACAAGTTTTGTGGTTGTGTTTCAAATCTCTTGAGAGAAAGGTGGAGGTGGGGGGATATGTTGTTAATGATTAATGAGTCTTTCATTGTGTTAAGATGTTGCTTTGTACACAATATGGTATAAGACAGGGAACAGTTGATATGGTATAAGACAGGGAACAGTTGATAACATGATATGCCTGCAGTGAGATTGAGATCTGAAATAGATGTATGCATGGTCTCTTCATGTTCTTACCTTTTCTCTGTTGATCTCTCTCTCTCCCTCTCTATGTGTCATTGTCTGCCTTTTTCTCTCTCTTTCTCTCACTTGCCCTTTCTCTTGCGCTTTCTCTTCTCTCTCTCTCCTTAACCAGCCATTGTATTCAGCAGATCTTGGAGAGTGTTCATCACTGCCATGTAAATGGAATCGTCCACAGGGACTTGAAGGTCAGTCCATGCTACCAGCAGTATGGGTATTCCCTTTCATTTTGTGCAGACAAAATCATTACTGTGAGAACATTGAGTCACTGTTTGAATGAAGACCAAGGACATGTGAAGGACAGAGGTTTGGATTAGTGTTATGCTTGTTAGGGCTAGCTTGTTAGGGTTAACATTTCACTACAAGTTGTATACTGTTGTATACAAATTGTATAACTGTGTATGTGACAAATAAAGCTCTTGAATCTTGAAATCTTTGTGAAAAGGTAGAGTTTATTTTGAGGTGATGGATTTTTGAGTTTACTTTTTTGTTTCTTAGTTTTCATCATATTTAAAGCACATATTTCCATTAGACCAATTAAAAAAAAAACTTTGTTGAATTTGTTTACAGAGGTTTTCTTTATGCTACATTCTAAGCAATGTAATCATGTTTAGTTACTACATCAGCAGTAACCTTTGGTCTGGGGTATCATCATTATGAAAGAAGCTGACACTGTACTAGCGAGCGCTCTGGCACTCTTGTTGCAAAGAATTCGTTTTTCTTTAAAGCTAAGCATTAACAGCATGCAGCCTGTACAGAAGCTTTACCAATGAGATAACATCCACATGAATGGCAGATTTGGTGCACCACTGGCCAGTCCAAACAAAGTACAAGTTTTCAGATGTCAACTGTTAGATATCAAGGTCAGGTGTCAACTGGCAACAAATACCATACAGTCATAATTTCACAATAATTGATGAAAATGACCATACAATGATTTACTCAAATGTATATATATATATTTTATTTAGTTATTTTCAAATATGGTTCTTATTTGGAATGTGGTTTTGGTGTAGTGCATAGTGCACATTGCAGCAGTTTCTTTCCTCATTCATTATTTCAAATCAGATGTCATATTCACAAATACCATCTAAATCCAGGCTCAATAGGGAAGGATCAGGGGGTCCTTACAGCTCCAGACGATTGAGGTCATGATATGAATAGACAGAGTCAGTCTTCATGGCAGTAGCATTAACTGTGAACGGGTTTGTGCTGTCATGGTTAGGCTGCCCCATAAACAGCACATGAAATGTGCCCCTTGGATCTAAAGCTATAACACGAAGCCTTTAGATATCTGTGCATCACTGTGCCATCTCTCACAGAGGCACTCAAGAGAATGCTCCATGGAGTTAGTGATGGACGCTCGGCATAAGTGCACAGGTAGCCTGGGCCGTGTTCTTGGCTGTGGCACTAAGCCTAACCTGCTTGTAAATGTCAGCAGATGCATTATTCATTATTATGATGAGTGGGTGAGCTCCGCATTAAAGCCCTCTACTGGCCCTGAGGGGAGCAGCACCTCTCCCACATGCTGGGTGTGCTTAGAGTGTTTACAGAGATAGAGAGAGGGGGGAGTAAAAGACAACAAAGCCATTAAATATGAAATCAGGAAATCTTATATTTCACTGGCAGTGAAAATGACACAGATGAAGCTTTTAGTGTAGGTGGCTAATCTTTCATTTGTGTTCACACAGCCAGAGAACCTACTTCTGGCTAGCAAGCTAAAAGGTGCCGCCGTGAAGCTGGCAGATTTTGGACTGGCCATCGAGGTCCAGGGGGATCAGCAGGCATGGTTTGGTGAGTGTCCACCTCAGTGAATTACAGTAGTAATTCAAATCTGCAGTCGCCATCTGAGTTATAAAGTCTTTCTTTCTTTTTTTCTCTCTCTCTCTCTCTCTCTCTCTCTCTCTCTCTCTCTCTTTCTTTCTTTCTTTCTTTCTCTCTGCACACACAGGCTTTGCTGGTACTCCAGGATACCTGTCTCCTGAGGTGTTGAGGAAGGATCCATACGGAAAACCAGTGGACATGTGGGCCT
Organism: Clupea harengus; assembly: GCF_900700415.2. Classification (NCBI taxonomy): domain Eukaryota; kingdom Metazoa; phylum Chordata; class Actinopteri; order Clupeiformes; family Clupeidae; genus Clupea; species Clupea harengus. The sequence continues at coordinate 5,365,381 of NC_045173.1, forward strand.
GTGGTGAGGAGATTAAACACAGTCACGCACGCACACACACACACACACACACACACACACACACACACACACACATACACACACACACAAACACACGCGCGCGCGCGCACGCACGCACGCACGCACGCACGCACGCACGCACGCACGCACGCACGCACGCACGCACGCACGCACGCACACACACACACACACACACACACACATACACACACACACACACATATATACACACACACACGCACACACACACAGACATACACACACACACACGTGCACATACACACACATACACGCACACGCACACACACACATACACACACGCACATGCACACACACACAGTCTCACACAGTCTCCTGCAGATAAAGAGAGTGACTCAGCTCTTGGTGTTGATATGCTGAGAGTGTTTTATGATGTGGGTCTGTCGCTAGCTCTCTGTCATCAGAGATTTTAAGCTTATAGCCCTCATTCATCTGGAACATGGCCACATTTCATGACCTTACTCTTGTTATTGGCTGCAGGGGTGATTCTGTACATCCTGTTGGTGGGCTACCCCCCGTTTTGGGATGAGGACCAGCACCGCCTATATCAACAGATCAAGGCTGGGGCCTATGATGTGAGTGGGAAGATGGCATCTAAAATGAATATGACAACAGTCCGTCTAGGTGTACATCAGACAGGTAAAGTGTTTCACCCTGTTTGCTTGTGTGTTTGTTTGCATCTATTTTAGTTTCCCTCTCCTGAATGGGACACAGTGACCCCAGATGCCAAAGACCTGATCAATAAGATGCTGACTATCAACCCCTCTAAGAGAATCACCGCCACTGAGGCTCTCAAGCACCCCTGGATCTGCGTATGTCTCATGCTGCACACTCATGATGCTTCTGATGTAGTCGGACAAAAATACTTGCTATTGTGTAGATGTAGGAGTCCATGCACTATCAGCAGTGGCATAAATCAAAATATATGCACAAACTCTTTTCTTTTTTCCTTTCTCTCTCTCTTTCTTTGTTGTCCCCTCTCTCTCCCTCTCTTTCTCCCTCTATCTCTGTGTCTGTGTTCCTCTCTGCAGCAACGCTCAACAGTGGCCTCCATGATGCACAGACAGGAGACGGTGGAGTGCCTGAAGAAGTTCAATGCCAGAAGGAAACTCAAGGTACTGTTCCCACTGTGCACTTCCTCACTAGAAGCTGAGAGGAAAATAAATTCTCTTTTTCTTGATTTTCTCTGTATCTCTCTCTCATAACTTCACCTTTTCATAGTCAAACGTCGACTCACAGTGCTTGAAATAATGAGTTAATTAGTTTGAGTGACAGCAGACTGCTCACTGCAGGATCAATGAATGCACTACTCCTTTTCCTTGGCTTAGCATGTTCATCTTTCACTTTCTCTCTCTCTCTCTCTCTCTCTTGTGTATCTTTCCTTTCTTTTTCCTCCCTTCCTTTCCCCTCCTTCCTCGCAGGGAGCTATTTTGACCACTATGCTGGTCACAAGAAACTTCTCAGGTATGCCAGTCTCTGCTCTTCTCCTTCCCCTTTTCTCTTCTCTCTGTATGCCTTACGAAGTCCAGTAGGCTGTCAAATGTATAGGGAGTGCCATCCTTAGCCTGATATTTCAGGGCTGATAAGCACACATAATAATATTTTTTTTTTGCAGATGTTAAATTAGCCTTTTGTGGTTGCTATTGGCAGCTAAGAGAGGCCCAGTGAGGCCTTACTTTGAGGCATTCTAGAGGGTTAGTCTCTGAGAGACATTCTAGAGGGTTAGTCTCTGTGAGGCATTCTAGAGGGTTTGTCTCTGTGAGGCATTCTAGAGGGTTAGCGTCTGTGAGGCCTAATAACAGAGCAAGGCCCAGTGAGATAATAACAGTGCAAGGAGCCCCGTGTATGCGTTACGTGTGGGAGATGCAGATAACATTCCCAGCCCTATGAAGATCTAGGCAGCTCATAGTACAGTTATCCACTGTTTAAAAGTAGATTTGGTTTAACAGTGCCTATTTAGTATTAATTGAACCAATGGCTAATGACTTAAGTCAGCTGTTGTGGATTGTCATCTGTGGAAGTGTTTAGTTGCTGAGTTTGTGGGCATTCTTAAGGTGGTCATCATCCTGGCCTTTATAATGTCATGTATGGTCTAACATTTTCAATGTGCTCAGTAAATCAAAGTGGACTATGAGCTTCAACCCAAGGTTTCTGAAATGTTGGATGGGAAAAATATCCCCTGTATATTCATGCCTTACGGCACAAACATGAATCGCTACATGCATATGACCGGATAGAAGTTGGTTATATTTAAGACCATTCTAGATTGATGGTTCAGTTTGATTCAAGTCAGATATTCTTTGCAAAATAAATCCCTTTAACTCTGGCCATGGGCCAGGCCAAACCTCAAACTGCATCAAGTACTTTCTAGTTGTTATTCTTTTGTACTTTATTCATGTATCTATTTGATCTATTTTTATCTATTTTATTTTAATCTCTTCTATTTTGCACAGTCTGTGGAGAGTCTATGGGCCAGGTTAACATTTCACTACAAGTTGTATACTATTGTATACAAGTTGTATAACTGTGTATGTGACAAATAAAGCTCTTGAATCTTGAAATCTTTGTGAAAAGATAGAGTTTTGAGTGGTAGATTTTTGAGTTTACTTTTTTGTTTCTTAGTTTTCATCATCTTTAAAGCACATATTTCCATTAGACCAATTCAAAAAAACTTCTTGATTTGATTTATTTACCTTTTTGCCTCTTGTTTTGTCATTACTTTCACTCCTTTGTTGGGGATATGATACCAACGAGGTAAGAGTTCATAAGCAGAAGGAAAGGGGCTGTGCTTTACCACTAACCAGAGTTTGTGGGTTTGATCCCAGTGTGTCTAAAATGCACTTCCCTTTCACTTTGAGCAAGTTAGATGATACCGTATATCTGCATGCCAGTCCAATGTCAAAGCCATTACATTCATAAAATGGTCTTCAGATCTGCTGGGAATTTACTGATGAATATTGATAAGTCAAGGATGATCAATCAGAGCTCTATTTTAATTTTGACTTATGATGCCCACACAACCCATTAAAGCCGTGAAAATGGCCTTGATAAGTTCAATTTGTATACAGTTCATTCAAACTGATGTGTTAAAGTTTGTCATTATCCCTTGTGATTAATATCATGTCATGCCAACTGCAATGGCCACATCCAACACTAATATTTCATACAAAAATAAAAGTATGTAGTGTAGTTCCAAATCAATTAACTGCATTAGAATTTGGGTTATAAAATACCATGCGTCATTAGATTTGATAATGCACATCACCACTTTATGAATGTAATTCCTCTGGCTGTGCACCCTATGTTCTGTCTTGAGTGTATATGATATAGGAGAGGCAGTGTGTGAGCCAACTCACTCTTATGTTGCCATGTGTGTTTTCTCCAAGAGAATGGGTTGCATCTGATGACCAGTGTTTCACAGGAATGACTAAGTGATGATAATGACCATGATGATGATGATGAAGATGATGATGATGATGATGATGCTTGCTGTTTGGACTGTGACCTGACATGCCTGTGGATGTGCATGCGTTTGGACCTTGACCTTGACCTTGCTTTCCTTCCCTGCGTCCTTGTGCTAACTCTGTCCATTCCACTTTAACAGCAGCCAAGAGTTTGCTGAACAAGAAGACAGCAGACGGCGTCAAGGTGAGTCTGTCCTCAGTTTAATTTGGCCATGTAATGATCTGTGGCTAATGGATATTACAAAACTGGGATGTGATCTTGTGGAGGACGTTTTGTGTTATGACGTCACTTGTCTGATTCTTGCGTACTTCATCATCTAAATTCATTACTGCTTCTTCATGACTGCTTCTGTCACATATCTGTTCTCATTTCCTATGTAGATGTGTGTCTTTCCTGCTGTTTCGTCCTGCTGATTCACTGTCATTGTGTCATTCAGGTTTTTTCTCTTTTACGTCATTTTTTTCCCCTTTTATGCACCACCTGTGATTTCTATTCTAGATATATACTTGATGTGTGCTCCCATATGGCAAACAAGACTAGTCTGTCCTGTGTCATGTCTGAGGTGTTCCCTCACGCATCAGATTTGAGTGACAGGCTTGTGTTGAGCGGTTAGGGCCTTGGTTTGCTCTCATCACTTGAATTATGTTATAAGGTTGTCATAACGATGTCATAAATATGTCTTGTCAGTCACCTCTTTCTCATAAACTTTCATCACAGTCTGTGTCCAATGATGTAAAAATGTTACGTTGTAAAAATGTTATGCTGATCATTTTCAAACAGCTCTGAATATGTTTTATGCTACGAAAACTCAGTAGATTGTGACATAAACTGTTATAACTTTTATAAAATTGACAATAACTGATAATGATAACATGATATAGTTATACCACATATCACACTGACTGTCATAATGACTAATGATTGGATATGGTGTCAGCTATGATGTATTTATGACATGGTTATGCCAACATCATGGTGGATGGAACAAGTGATTCTGACTCAGGCAGTCACATAGACAGGACAAGTAGACTTTCAGTTCTCTATTATGCATGTCGTGGTTTCCTCGTCTGGCAAACCAATTCAGTAACGTACTTTAAGTCATACAGTTCATAAAAAGTATTTATTAAGCACTTCCTCTGAGTTTTTAAGGTCTTTTGACAATGTAGTGTCGTCATCAAATCTGATGCACTTAGCATTAAACATAGGGACCTGGACATGGGGACACTCAAGCTACTTAAAGCACACATCTGGTGATTGTACTCTCTATCTGGGTGACACCTCATTTGGTTACGTCGTTTATTCCAACTGTCTTTTTTGTGTGCATTTTATTGTTGGGTTGTGTCAGCACTGGCTGTAATGACTGCTTTACACACTCCCACAGGTTAACAACAAAACCAACATAGCCACCAGCCCTAAAGAGACAGGCGCTGTCCCAGCACTGGTACCCACAATGCACTCTCCATGCATGCCCTGTCACTACACTTCATAGCCATCAGGGGCCAGATTTACTGAAGGCTGTTAGAACATCAGATGCCTAGTGAAGGCTGAAAATATTAAAGCCTTGTGCTGCCTTTTCCTTGAGTAAATGTGCCCCTTTGGTCCTGATGATTGTCCTTTTAAAAAAAAGTGCTTGCTGCTATTCGTAGCCTGCCTTTTCTTCTTGCATGCAGATTTGTTAGATTTTCTTTGTAATGAATGTGGCTTGTGCCTTGTTGATGTAGCAGTGCATGGTATGTGTGTATGTGTGTGTGTGTATGTGTGTATGTGTGTGTGCACGCTTGCAATCTGGTTTGACGTGGTGGTCATGTGCCTGACAGTCTGCATGACGTGCACTAGATGACGCACGGACACCCCTCTCCCTGACACTCTCACACACACACACACACACACACACACACACACACACACACACACACACACACACACACACACACACACACACACACTGTTATGGTTTTGTTTCTCAGACAGATGATAAAAGCGACTCAGTGTAATCTTCTCTAATCTCTCGCTATGATTAGAGGACTCAGGCGGAGTCATCAGGATCAATTCAGATAAAGCCTGCACAGTGCCCACTATGGCACATAATTACTGCGTGTGTTTGTGTGTGTTTCATCAAAATACTCATATTTTGGAAGACTGATATCATCTGCTTGACAAGAAGTCATTGATAATTTAACGATAGGAAAGTGATATTGTGCAGTGAAAAATGATGGAATTAGAGAGACACTGAAACACACCACTGCCCTGCTGGGAGAGGTGGGTGCGAACCATCAGGGATATTACTGATACGCACGTGGGAATAGGGTGTTGATGAAGAGATTGGAAACGAAAGGCTAACAACAGCCATACCCCTATGACATTAAACCATATGGTGTGTTGGAATAATTCTAAGAGTAATTTAAAATGAGCAGGGTTAGTTGCAGCCTGGTCCTCTAGAGAGAGAGAAAGAGAGAGAGAGAGAGAGAGAGAGAGAGAGAGAGAGCATCCAAGGTCTGGGGTGAGACAGTAAGATAGAGGGCAAAGCTAACTCCAGGGGACTAGTGTACAAGGGTGAAGTGTACAGTGTGGGCGTTACGTAATGCAACATGCAGTTGGAGGCAGCTGGTCATGACAAATTGAGTCCACAGAGGCAGAACAGTGCAGAGCAGACAAGGGGCGAGAACCGCGTCCAGCTGCAGACTCCTGCTGTCCAACCCCCCCCCCAATCACCCCAGGGCCAGAACTCTCTGGGGCACAGCATTCACATGTGCTCCTCTCCCCAGAGCTCCTCTGTAGAAAAGGCTTGCCAAACTCAGCGGAGCCACCGTTTTTAATTACTATTGAGCTACGTGACGTTATAGTGTGTTGCAATGTGAATCTGTGGTTTGCTGTGGTTTGCTTTGTTGTGTGATTAATCAAAATGGCCTCTCTTTTGGTTAGAGCATCAAATTTCAGGATATGATGTGAAAAGCAGAAACACACACACTCACACACACACACACACACATGCAGGAAACTGATTCAGCACTTTGCTGTCTGTTAATTCTCAAAGCATGCAGTGTCCTTCCAGCATTGATTTGATGCTGTTTTATTCCACTCATTTGAAAATCTTCAGTGACTGATATTTTTTTCTTCTGTGCCTCCATGTGAAATACTACAGGAACCTCAGACGACCGTGATTCACAACCCTGTCGATAGAAACAAGGTGGAATATCATATTTTTAGGAGTCAGTTGTCTTGAATGTAATGCATGAACAAAGATAATATGTGTACATTTCACAGTATACTTTAATAAGACATGTTAAAATGGAATGAGCCACGTGTTTTCTTTTACAATTATAATATCATTACATCAGATTATGTTATGTTATTTCCTTGTTGATTTTTTGGATGGATGTGCCTGTGTTTTGTTGTAATGCTAGGAGTCCACAGAGAGTGTTAATACCACCATTGAGGATGATGACCTGAAAGGTAGGGTGTATGTGGCTGTCTTATGGCCTGCTTGTGATCTAATATCTGACCATCCACCCCATAACGCAATCCATTTCATTTGCCTTTGTTACCATTTTTCCTCTTAAACTCCTTCTCTTTGATCTCCTCGTATTTTAGGCCTGTATCTTTTCTTATAATTCCTTTATTTCATTATCCCCACATTTATTTATTTAATTTTTTTAACCTTTACTACTCCACCTCCCTGTTGTTGTTTTCCCCCTCTTCTCATCCCTATGTTTCAAACTTTTCTCATCAGTGTCTTACTCGAAAATGCCTTTCGTTTGTTTTCCTCCGTCCACTCCCGCCTTTTCTGGGCAGCCAAGCGCTTTGGAAGCCTCAGCATAAACTCTCTGTGGCAGCCCAAGCCCCGCTCCCAGACCACAGAGGCCAGGCAGGTGCCCACCTCCTCGGTCCAGAGTAAGTCCCACCTTTAGTGGGAGAAGAGACACCCCCCACCACCACCACCTTCCCCTATCCCCGACATGCCCTCTGTCCCTCTGACCAGTAGAGTGAGAGACCATAGGCTTCTGAAGTAGCGCTGTGTCTTCCATCTGACCCCCTTCCCCCCAAATCAGTTGCTGTTGTCATACAGTGAAAATGGGAGACACTAGAATTCACCTTAGCAAGAAACCTTCTTTTTTACATGTTGCCCTCCTCCACGTCTTATTGTTTCAATTCCTTTTCACCTTATCACAAGAGATCCCGTCTGTCTCTTGAAGCAGATTACCATTGTAATCTGTCAGTAGATAAGTTTTCTTTTTTCATATACTTTTAAAGTTCTTTATTGCTTTTAATGTTTCTTCAGAAAATAGAGAGCCATTGGCGGTATTCTGATGACCTTTTGAGCTCTCACCTCTATATTCACATTCTCTCCCAAGCTATGCTAATGCATGCGTGTCACGTCAGAATATCGCCATTAGTGGCCCAGAAACAATGGAAAGTCTATGGCAAAATATGGATCCAAACGAATGGCAAAGTCTCGACAGCATGCTCTCTATGACTCAATACGGAGTGCAACTTTTCCTTTTCCTAACCTTTTGATGATGATTGCGACTTATCGCAAAACGTGCTTTATGACCAAAGTCTGAGTAATGTTTTTGCTGTCCCTCAGCTTGCCAAGTTATCAATAAAGGTAAATTGAATTGATCTTTTGAATGAAAGTGTTGCCTGTGAGTTATCATCACTGAAACACTGATCATTCTGAAGTATGAATAATGGTGAAAGAAATCAAGAACAGTAATAACAATCTTAAGTGGCTTTCTTTATTTCCTGCCCAATGGGTCCTTGGACAATAGCTGTGGCATTTTTGTGTTCCCAGCTCGTAAGCAGGAGATTATCAAAGTGACTGAGCAGCTGATCGAGTCCATCAACAATGGTGACTTTGAGGCCTATGCGTAAGTGTGGCGATTCCTTCCTTCTGTTGGGAGAATCTGGTGAATATTATAGGAATCTCGATGCTTCTGGGGACTATTTTCAAGATACTCAAGTGGCATCCTCAGAATTTGTGGAATATGTGGGATTGTTGCAATACAGTGTTTTTATGCTGGCACGAATCTGACACAGTAAGTATCGGTAATGAGTATCGGTGTTTGCCTGGTAGGAAAATCTGTGACCCTGGCTTAACATCCTTTGAACCAGAGGCGCTGGGAAACCTGGTGGAGGGCCATGACTTCCATAGGTTCTACTTTGAGAATGGTAAGTGGGTCCTTCAGTGAAATCCTCAGAACCTCCTTTAAGGAATTTGAGAGTTTTTGCAGAAGTGCATAACTCTACATCACTGAGACAAAGAAACCTGTGAAATCTCCCTCCCTCCCTCCCTCTTTCTCTCTCTCTCTCTCTCTCTCTCTCTCTCTCTCTCTCTCTCCATCTTCACAGCTTTATTACTTACTTAACTGTAAATTAAGAGTTATCTAGATTTTAAGTGTGAATTATAAAGCTACCTCTAATCACCTCCCATATACTCCAATAATCCCTCTTATTTCGGTGATAAGTCAAGGAAAGAGGAGGAGAGGAGGCTCTCCTAGATGACTGGTACATGGCAGAGGCTACAGGCCTTCTAACTAAGCTTGATCTAATCAGTTTAATCCAAATCAAATAAAACTTGAATCTTATTGGCTTAAATGGAGATGATGGATATGACCCTCTTCTGGCCTGTCATTCAGCACACTAACAACTGTAGAAGTCACTATTATAGGGAGGTTCCGTACTAAATCCACAGCTGACCACTTTATAAGATGTTGAGGTACATTTATTCCTTGACGATATACTCTGTTGAAGGCATTTTTTATTTCTATATAATACTGTAGGTAGCACGTGTCACCTCCTGTGCGTGAATATAAGAATAACAGTGGTACAATTCTTTTTCCTTCTCAGTTTGTAATGTAATCTTTATTATATGTAAATCTGGTCCCATACCCTCCCTTTGACCTAACCACCATTCCTGTGTATAGCCGATCTGTTTATCTGCATATATGGGAGTCACATCTGTTAACTATCTACTTGTTTGCATTTGTTAGGGAGATACATCCAAGCTTTTTGGTATAGCACTTCTATACTTCTGGCTCACACAGTATTTTACTAACTAACTAAACTAACTAAATTCATACTCAATGACTCACCCATATTGGTTTGGCATTGTCTATTGTATTGTGTTTTGCCAATTTAGTCATTGCACAGTATAGATGGCTCCCCAAATTAAATCAAATGATCAATGCAGGACGAATGATTTATTTGCCAGTCCGGCAGAGCTGTATTGAGTCTGTAGCGTTACCCCAACGTTTAGGCCCACGATGCTGAAATCAGTAGAACCATGGTAGTATTACTTCTCACACAAGATTTGGATTTAAAAAAAGGTGCGGCTGTATCCTGGCCTGTTGTTCATTTTGTGGGGCTTTTGCTCCAGCTCTTTCCAAAGGGAACAAGCCAGTCCACACCATCCTGCTGAACCCGCATGTGCACCTGATCGGCGAGGATGCTGCCTGCATCGCCTACATTCGGCTGACCCAGTACATGGACGTCAGCGGCATGCCCCGCACCATGCAGTCCGAGGAGACCCGTGTGTGGCACCGCCGCGACGGCAAGTGGCAGAACATCCACTTCCACCGCTCCGGAGCGCCCAGCGTGCCCGTCAAGTAGAGATGACCGGAACAGCTTGGCACTGTGCTCACAAAGCCCCTGTCAAGAACCCCACCCTCCACCCCTTTCTACTTTGCCCCCTCACACCCATTCATCTCTCTCTCTCTCTCTCTCTCTCTCTCTCTCTCTCTCTCTCTCTCCTACTGTCATCTGCCCATCTTCCTCTCTTTACCACCCACTCAATCACACTGAAAATTGCCAACTTTATCGATCCTCCAACATATATAGGCAGATTGTCATGTCAGATGGAATTTGAGTTATTTAAGGTAATACAATTGTTAGAATGGGTATTAATATACAGTTTGATTGCATAATTGTGAGTATATACTTAGGCAGGTAACAGATCTGGAAACCTGTGAGGTTTTAGAATACAACGTCAAAGAAACACTTGAAAATGGTCAGGCTCGATGATATCCCAGGTATGAGGTCTATAGAAATAGAAGACAGAGGTTTATGAATTTTATCATTCAGAATATTTACATATTTGGCCCATTTGCTGTCCTATAGTCACGCTCTTTTATTGCCATATCATAGTCCTCATAACCTCCATCTCTGTATCTCTTACACACTCTCTCTCTCTCTCTCCCTTCATATTCACTCTCTTCAGACGTCCATGTCCTCTATTGCTTGGAGGAGCTTGTACACTGAACTGTAGCCTTGGGGAAAGAAAAAAAAGCAAATGCTTTCCATTTGCATAATCATTTATCTCTTTCTATTACAATTAACAAAAATATCTTTTTGTCTTTGTGCGTATTTTGTAGTTAATTGATTATAAATGCTTCAGTTTACCCTGGTTGAAGACAGCCACCAACAAAATAATCTTGAGAAATCAGTCACAAGATGGCACTATTTCTCAGCCAATCATCCCACGTCCTGCCCCCTTCTTGTCATGAGGGTCGTTTACACCCAATCGCACAGGACCAGTGTCAAGACATTTTTTGAAAGGACTCACTTTCTCCATAAGCGGGCCATACACATATTTGGACATTATGAAAAAGAGTGTATTTTTAACATATGACTTAGTTTTTCTGTTTTGGTATGCATTTTAAATGTATAGATATGTGTGTTATGTATTTTTATGTCTGTGTGTGTGTGTGTGCAATACGAACAATTTGAAAGATAAGAATGTTAATATTGAGCTTGCTATTGTTCTGGTGATGTACATATGTTGTGGTTGTTTAAAAGAATCTAAATGAGCATTCAACTGATATTCTCGCTTTCAGCCGAGCTATGATTTTAGTAAATGCAGTTCAAAGGCGATGTTTTATTTTTCGCTAGCTTACAATGTTTGGAACAAAAATCCAACAGAGAAACGTAATTGTAAAGGGTAGTTCAACTGCAGACTGTTTGCAGATGTTGTATGTTTACCTTTACACGTTGCATATTTTAAAAATTAAAGATAGGAGAATGTAGCATATATAATATATATCAAATTGACAAATTGAGTTATGCATGGGGGGCTATTTTCCAGGATGTGTTATATATTTATTATTTAGTTTGTTTATGTTTTTTTTAAATTGTGGATTTAATGGTCTTCCTATGGAAACAATTCTTTTTTTTCCAGTATCATCCAATAATAACAACACTACCGATAATGATAGTTGTACTACCACATATCCAGCACAATTAATCAACCATAAGACTGTAGCTAATTTTTACCTTTTGTCAGTTGTTGTAGTTCAATTCTGTCTTTACTACTTTACATTCAAATGGCACAAGGAGAGAGGATCATTGACTCTCAAGCCACTCTTTCTTTTGTTCGTTGCCATGCAGTATGTCAATCTCCAGACGCGTGGTTACGGAGAGAAGGGAGGAGGCCAAGCCCTCATATCTAGCATGCACACTGCCCATGTAGCGCTCTTGTGTCTCATCATCAGCCAAGAGGAGAAGAGCGGGGGGTCGTACTGATGTCAGAATGGTCTTCCTTGAAACCAGGAGCTTTAACCTCTGGTGCGCTCGTGTAAATGGGACTATGCCGATACCATCATTGCCGTTTTCTTTTTTTGTTAATGTACTGTACCTTTTCCTTTTCTTCTCTTGGGGGTTAAGAAATTCCTCTGCTGAAAGTTGCACCACCACAAGGGCCAATTTGGAGACAATAGAGTAAATCATTTGCTGCCATGGTGGCGATAGAAATTCAACATATTTAAGACACAATAAAATTAAAGGTGTGATATTTATGGGGTTTGAAGTGTTTTGTTTAGTTTGTCTTTCCACTTCCCTTCCTTGACTTTCATGAGCTGGTTCATGATTTTTCGGGTTTGCAAAAAAAACTTTTGTCCTGAATTACTAATAATGTATGATCCGAGTGGTAGCCGCTCAAAACAATCATAAGAATATCATTGTAAGTAGCCAAGAAGTACATTAGTAATGAGTTGGATTTTTCGTGCTAGAAGACACTGCTAGATCTGCTAGAATTAGTTTTTGCAGTAACGTGGCATAAACATGGCTTAAACAGTGAATGGCGAGGTGATAGAGGAGGCTGAACTTTTATAACAGGAAGTCTATGTAGTTGCAACAATAAGGCATATACAATACAATAATAACTCAATAGCAGATTTCTGTGGCAATTCTTCCGATGCAGCGTGGACATGAGGGAGAATGTGAGGGAATGACAGATATGATAAGATAAGATATTCTAGAAGACAGAACACAAGCCAAAAGATGAACAGTTGTACAGTTTTATTCTCTTTCAGCCATGTACACACTGCAGCCATTGTATTGTGTTTAAATGTTTTTTAAAAGTCGGATAGTAAACTAATACATGCCCTGGTAGATAGATATATTTATGTATATTTGTATATAGTCATCACCACAGACACAGGATGTTGGCTCAAATTAATTCATTAAATAAATAAAAATCAGCCTGTCACAGTGAACTCTGTAATTTCCTGTTGTTGATTTCACACACAAAAACCTGTGAAAAAATAAATTAGAACATTCAGTGTATAGCTCAACCAGCATCATCATCGCACGTGTCCGATAAGTGAATCTTGCACCCTGGTGCTCCATACTGCACTCCCTCCCTCTGTAACAACAGCCACTCATACAGTCTCCACACATACACATGGTCAGGCATTCAAAGGTCACAATACATTTGAGATAATAGAGAAAAATAAAACAGCAAATCCTCTTTACTGCTGAACTCATTTAGCCAAAGTGTATAAGTTGTAATAACAGGTCATGTCAGAGAGACATGAAACTCCACACAAATGCATTCTTCTTTCCAAAACGGGCTTGGACTAAACCAAAACAATACTTCCAATAAACCTAGCTGCAGAATTCCAAATAAGACCCATGTCAGGCAAGCCATCACAACACAGACCTGTAGACACCCATGGACTCTGGCACTCCCCTTATGCTGACAGTCTGAACCACTCTCAGCTTCTTATTTACCCTTGTTCAGAATACAAGACCTGAAACCCTAATGTTCCTTTGATCAGGTTCCTTTGCTGTCATAACAGATGCTAGCCTAAAAACATCTCTCAAGTATAATTATTTAATACATCTGATTTTTTTTTTTTTTAAATGGTTAGGGTAGTCTGCTACATCTGAGGGGTATAATCATTACCCCTTGAAAATAGGGGAGAGAAGAGAATACACAAAGTGCAGAAGGAGACATCACATAAAATAACCCTGACGGGTTTTGAAATGACAGAAATGCTTGATATTGTCTGGAGTATTCATTCACTTGTTCATCCACTCATACACAACACATACACAAAGAGAACGAAAGCAAATGGACCGATTTCATCTGATGGGGAAAGAGAAGGTGCTAGTGCATCTCAAAGCACAGACAGACTGAGGGGCAAAACATTAAACACCTCGTGCTGCTCTTGTATTTCTGATGGGGAAGACAGTCGGGAGAAAATGCAGGTAGATTCAGAATTTGAAATTGATTTTGCAAATAGTAAGTGACAGATGCTAACTAGTCATGCCAGCTATAATCCTTATAAGAAGCTAATGTGGAATACTGTCATTTTTTCTCTAAAAATGCACATTGTATATACTTTCAAAGACAGGTAACACATACACAGAACACTCTGACAGCAGATAGAAGCATCTGTATCAATAGATGACTTTAACACTTTACTTAACATGACCACTTAAATCCAGTGCATACAGGGTATCATACAGAGTCAGGTCTGTGTACAGTGGCCTGGTTGTTGGGGAAAACACCAAAATTGATGTCAATTTTGGGTCATTTGACATGAAGGCCATGTGTAGACAGACATGAACCGCTATGATACGTACATATCAAATCCAATTGTCATAAGGTCATGTCAAATAAAGTGTCATGAATATTTTTAGTTTCATTTTCTGAGAGCTGTAACCTTTACCCTTGAAGAACAATCAAGTTATGTGATGAGTGATGAAGCCGGTTATCATGATATCTAACTACAGTTATTATGACAGACAGTGCAGTAAACACATTGTCGGACCAAAGCAGGTTTGTTATGAGAAGACATATTGTTTAGTGTCCGTCTGAGGTGGGGGTTTGGGAAAATGTCTTCTAGACTTCTTTAAAGGTCATCAACAGTGTCAAGACATAAAAATCAGGATAAACAACAACAACAAGGAAAATCAAAAAGGAAATTCTTTGGTCACAAAACAGCAAAAAATTACAGTCATTATAAAGGGAACAAGGAAAACAAATCTATCCAAGTGAAAACAAAGACTAAAAACAAAAACTCAAAACGAGCTACCTAACAAAATAAGGAAAACAACAGCAATCCTCGCTGCCTGTAAACTCAAGCCAACCAAGACCTTTCCTGTGTTTGAACAGGAGGACTGATCAAGACACGTGTTTTCTGAGAGGGCAGAGCATGATGCATAGAGTATTGGCGTGTTTGGGTGGGGCCACATCTTAGGTCACGGGGATAATCAAGGAACAAGCAGGGCGAGAAAGAGCGGAAGCCCTTCACTCCTCCTCCTCATCTTTTGGCCTCTTGCTCTTTGCACGATACTGGTGGATGAGTTGGTGAAAATGCTGCTGGACGTTGTCAGGATGACAGTTGTGAAGGCAAGGGCTCTGAGCTCTGCCATCCAGCCGCTCAATGGTGACCCTCCTCTGACCCTCAGCATCCTTCACCAGGGTCTTCCTCTG
The DNA here is from genome assembly GCF_900700415.2 of Clupea harengus. Classification (NCBI taxonomy): domain Eukaryota; kingdom Metazoa; phylum Chordata; class Actinopteri; order Clupeiformes; family Clupeidae; genus Clupea; species Clupea harengus. The sequence continues at coordinate 5,380,601 of NC_045173.1, forward strand.
TGTGTGCGCCTTACGCATCCGGGTCCTGGCCCAAAGAGAGACAGAAAGGATGACTTGGTTAACAGCTCAGTAGGGTAGACGAGGTACACGAGGGAGAGAGCAGAGGCAGACACAGACAGAGCAGACAAAGTCATTACATAATATATTACTATATGATATTATATTATGATAAGGGAATGTTATTACATAATATATAACTATATTATATTATAATAAGGGAGTGTTATTACATAATATATTACTATATGATATTATATTATGATAAGGGAGTGTTATTACATAATATATTACTATATGATCTTATATTATCATAAGGGAGTGTTATTACATAATATATTACTTTATGATATTATATTATGATAAGGGAGTGTTATTACATAATATATTACTATATGATATTATATTATGATAAGGGAGTGTTATTACATAATATATTACTATATGATATTATATTATGATAAGGGAGTGTTATTACATAATATATTACTATATGATATTATATTATAATAAGGGAGTGTTATTGTTTCCCCTTATCCACATGATCATACTTCTCACACATTATCTAGAGTTCCAGCACCCCACTCTTAATACCATGCACCGTGCCTCCATCTTTCTGTAACAGTTGTTTTGTTTCACACACACAAACACACACAAACACACACACACACACACACACACACACGTTTCATACATGTACACACACACACATGCACACACACACGCACAAACACACACATACGTGTTTCATACATGTACACACACACACAGGCACAAACACACACACACAAACACACACACCATGCATATCTTCCAAACCTCCTGATCACAGATCCATCCTCCTTTATAATCTGCTGCTCTACAATCCGGGGAACATGAGCTTTCTTTGAGAGCCCCATATACCTCATGGCCTGGGTGGGAGAAATTACGAAGGGAGAACACTGAAAACTAAAAAACAAATGAGCCCCACACCTATAAACCCACCTGTGAGTGCTGGCCAGACTCACTCCTGGTATACAACTGATAAGAGAGGGATATGATGAAAAAACTAGTATCCCATGGAAACACAACACATTATGTAACGGGAACGTTTTCTTTATTTACGCAGGACTCCTCTGACTCAGAGTTGCACTGTCACTGTTTGGCAGGTCGGCGTAATCCATTTATGTCAAAAAGGAGTTCAGGTGTCAGTATAGTAGTCAGTGTAAACATGGTTGCATTCTGCTCTGACAGTGTGAATGATCACTGACCTGACTGAAGTCATCTTGAGCAGAGGGGAGATCGGAGGCGAGAGTGGGGTCTCCGTGGTGCATCTCCATCCTCTCACCCTGCACTAGCGACGTCTGCACCACCTGGCTGACCTCGCCACTGTCGTCCTGCTCCGCTCCAGAGGCAGACGCACCCGGCCTTTCACAAAATGTCACCTAGAAGCACACACACACAGGTATATATGCCCACTACCACACTACAGTTACAATTGCATTTAGAAAACCGCACCTGGTGCCCCAATGCAATCAGTGCCACACACACACACACACACACACACACACACACACACACACACACACACACACACACACACACACACACACACACACACCTCTGTCTGGTCTCCCTCACTCTTCAGCACTGTCCTCTTAATTACTTTGGAGTAGCCGTCCCCTTGGGCCACACTGACAGTGTCTTGTGGAGTTCCCTCAACCATCACTTCCTCCCGTTCGACTCCATCAGATGACACACAGCGCTTGATTATCTTCCTGGTAACCTGAAAAGTCAACAAACCATCCAGACTGACTAAACAACACAACATGTTTATAACATCAAACTCAATTCAGATATTTTTGCTGTGAGATTGCGCTAAAGTACAGCAAAATATTATCTGATTATGTTTATTCTGAGGTCCTATGTTCTTCTATTGGTAGAAATAATAAGATAAAATAAAAGGTACCTTTTTCACCACCATATTCCCATGTTCATCCACATATTGCTCCTCAGAAGTGGTCTGCGGAGCAAATTCTGGGAATTCATCTCCCTGTTTGAAGAGAGAAGGGAAACATTAAGAGACATTCTGACCACTTGCTAGTCATTCACTGTCCACTGGGGGGCAGTGGTCAGGCAGAGGTCAGCTGTAAGAGAGGGGTTTGGTTTTAGTGTCAAGAACAGAACTCTGGATTTGTCTTGAAAGCCAGAGACAAATACACACAAAACACATGACATGCTAATGGAAGATGATCATGGGTAAAAATTAAAGTAATGACAAAATCTGTTAAAAAGTTCAAGAACCCAAACACCATTAATATTTTACATCTTTGATTAAAATGTTGCTCTGATCTGTACTGAAGGCTCACATGTCCGCCCTAGACTTCACACTTCACACAGAATCCCCACTGGCAGGGCATCACACATGCAGAGCAGGCCAGCAGAAGCTCCTCCTCGCTATACCTGGATGATAACTCTCCTTCGAACCACTCTGGTGATAAGAACATCCTCTTCAGAACTATCCGACTGCGCACCTAGCTCTTTTGCAATTTCCTAGCCAGGCAGGGAAAATGAATATCGTTTCATAACAAAGCCTTTACTCTTCAGAAGAGCACAGATGAAGTTCACAGACATAGTATTTGTTAGATCATTAGTTTCTTCCATGCACTACCATGTTTTTTTTTTTCAAGAAACCAGTTTGGGGTTACCGGTTTGGGGTTACCAGTTTTAGGGTTACCAGATTTAGGGTTAGGGTTAGAAACCAGTTAGAAACCAGGGACTTAGAAGCATGTCTGAGTTTGTGTGCAAGTCATCTCTACAAAATGAAGAAACTTGACTGAATGCTTGTTAATTTAACTTGTTAAACCGAAACGGACTTCTAAAAAAATAAACCACACCAGTTAGTTTATTAAACAGGTTAAATCCAAATTTCCAAGTTAAATATATTTAGTGCCAAAAGTGCCAAAGGGCTGAGACAATGTGGTAAAAGTGCAGGATAGGCAGCTCCAGGCAGGATTCAGGAGCTCATGCTCAAATCTCCTTACCCTCTTCAGACAGTCGCCATCGCCCACATACTCAGCTGCCCTCTGACGGAGGACCTCCTGGGGGCGCTGCTTGAAGGCTTGTCCAGTACTCCGTGAATTTGCTGTATTTGCTGTATGACCTCTCTTTCCGTGTGACCTATCTGAGAGTTCATGGGTGAAAGGAGCATCTTCATAGTCCTCACTTCCTGATGAGAGTAAGGATCTACGGTGCTGCTCTCGTAGCATAAAATGCATAGTGTTCCTACAGCTCCCCTGTCTCTTTTTGACACCAAGGATGGAATCCATCCTTGGATGAAAGGGTAGTTTCTTAATTTCATCGGGCTCTGTTTCAGAGTAATCTGAAATGGCTTGTTTACAGTCAAAGTACATCTCTGGGTCTGAGTCTTCATGGAATTGGAGTGCTTGAGCTTTAGGCTTTACATCAGCGATAGCATCATAGAAGTCATGTAGAGTACACACATCCATAGGCATGACCTCTGGGCTGAAGAACATGTCCGGTTCCTCAGTGGTGGGAAGATCCCTCAGAAAAGATTCCGCCTCTTCATTCAACAGTTGCTTTGTGCATACAGCACTTGGCTCTTCATGTTTACTTTTGGACGTTTCAACAGTTACTGCCTCTAAATTGACAGGAGGAACAGCCAAAGAACATTCCTCTGGAGTTGTAGACAGCTGGTAAGAGGAAATCTCTTCGACGTCTGCCTGGCTTAGGCTAACTGAAGCTGACAATGGACGAGTATTTTGTGAAAATGAATGGGGAGATTCATGAACAGTCTGGACAATATCTTCCTCTAGTGAGTGCAAAGCAGCTGTCATCGGTACAAGCTGTTGGGACCCGGGGATGAATGTAGGATCGGCAACAGTTTCCTTATCACGTGCGAAGGTGATGGTGACCAAATCATTGGAAGCCGTTTCCATGGGCTCAACCTGTTTTTGAGTGAAGGCAGTGGCTTGTTCCTCAAAACCAAAGCATTTTGATGATCTACTTGTGTCTGGTGTCTGTGCAGTCACATCTGAAGTACATACATTTGTGTCATCAGTAGTATACGGAGTAGCTTCACAAGGGATCCATGAATGTGTCATGTCAAGAGTAGTTTGACACACATATGTCTTCTCATCATGTCCACTGTCATCAGTAGGGGATGCAGCTGTAACAGAGCTTAACTGGTATGATGATCCAGCCAGGTCACAATCCAGTATACTACTTGCTGCAGCAGTTTCAATCATGTCTAAGGGACCTTGGCTAGGGGCAAGATGGGTCTGGCCAAGAGAAATAATTGTTCTACTTTCTCTTACATCAGATTCTATCAGGGTATGTGGCAACAGCTGATTCTCAGGTGTTACAATAACATAAAATGTTTGGTCAGACTCCTCTGTGTGGAAAATTAGTTCTGTGGATGAGGCTTGGCTTACTTCACTCCCCATTGCTTCTTCACATTCTTCGTGTGACTTGGGGATCTTCATATCTGTGACTGAACATACAGTAGGATCTGGTGTATCAGGTCCTTGGGTTTGCCATGACACAGCTGGAGCCATATTGCTCAACTTTCCAGGATCAGTTCCCTGATGTTTCACTGAGCCAGAGGCAATTTTGATAAGATCAGGAGTTACTCTAAGTCCTTCCGAACATGTGTGACTGGACAAAAACTCACTAGATGTCAGGGGAACATCTGCTAAACTACCCTCTGCTATGATGTCACCTGAAGGGCCACTGTCCACTGACTCCAGACTGAATGGGTAACCTCTATCTTTCTGAGGTGAAGAATCTTTGCTCTCCACGGATGTAAAGCCCACTCTGTACAAACTTCCTGAGGTTTCCTCATATCTAAGAGCTGCTTCCTCGTCAGGTTTGGGGATCTCACCAGTTTTGTGCTCCTTTTCATTTGTTTGACATTCAGATCCACCAGATGACACTCCTTGCATAATAGATTTGTGTGGTGCACCTGTATGTTGACCTGGAGATTGTGGTGGGCCATCCTGACTATCCTTGGATGTGTGTTTAAGGAGATCTGGCACTAGTGGGATAGGCTCATGAGCACTAAATGGCACGTCTATTGACTCTGCAGGTGCCACTCTCTCATTTGGATACGGACTGAAATCACATGTGTTTTCACTCGGTTCAACTGTCTCCACTTGACTTGCAGGGGAGAAGGAGTTTCTTACAGGTGACATCAAAGATGCACTGGCCTTATACCAAACCTCCAGTTTACTCGGCTCAGAATCAGGTAACACTGCTTGATCCAAAGTGCCTGAAACCTATGATGTAATCATGAAATGGGATGAAAAAAACACAAATGAGATGTCTTCTTTGAGAAAATAGCTAACAAATAGTACAATCCCACACATAAACTCAGTGCATTAATAAGATACAGTACAAATGTGTCAAGCTCAATTGTGTAGTAGCCCCCATACATTCTTTGGGACAATTTTTCAAACAAAACTCAACTAAAGCAAAACATTAGGGCAAGTGCATAATTGTAAAGGCAATGTAAAGCACATATAGATTTCAGGGGCACTTATACAAAGGTATCTTTATGCCTGAAATCTTTTTTTCCTGACTACTTGATACAAAGCATACATATATATGTATATATATGTATATATACTGTATATATGTATATATATATATATATTATTTGAAAGGCCTATGTGGGACCCAAGTCAGACAAAAGCAATGTCACCACAAGGCTGATTCGACACCATTCATGTTACATGTCACCTTTACTTTGCGTCATAAGTGAATGAATGCAAAGCAGTGCTTGTACTCCCTGGGAACTGAACCTGTGAGCACGGAGCATGCACCATGCTCTACCACTTGAATTACAGTGCAGCTGTGCAGCTGTACAGCTGTGAGAGATGTGACTGTTAAAATATTGCCATGCCACTGCTCATTTTCTATATTTGACAGCATGTCATGTAATCCGGTGGTTGGTGAAGTAGTTACGCATCATGGTGCTGGGGCACTTTAGGACAGGATCAGAATGGGGGCAGCAGTAAGAATCACAATGCTGAGACTTCCTGAATCAGCCTTTTTGTTTGGGAGGGTTGGGAGACTCATCCTGTTGGCCTTATGCAAACATGCGAAACAGGGCGAGTCAAACTCTAAGAAGCAGAGACATTAGTAGGCGTTTATGCTTTATGTCTGAAACTATGCTCAGGGATTCAGCACTATTTCCTGTGACACAGCATCCTTTCAGTGCAAGCGCTCTTACCAACACTGGGAGTCAGCTGCCAGCCTTTGTCATCTTTCCGCCTGAGTTGTGTCCACCCCCATTGTTTCTTGGTGGCAATTTTTCCAGCTTTCTCTTTCTACACTGATGAACAAAATCTTATCTTCTTCTGCGGTGGTTCTTTTTGTTGATGCTCTTCAGATTGTTCTTGACAAAGGGGTTGTTGCTCTGCTTTCTTTCAGTTCAAGGATTACGCCAGCTGGCACATGACTCAAACATTTAGATTATCTTCAGCTTCACTCTGATTCAGCTTGAGCTCAAAAATGAAAAGTGCAAGATTAACAAGTTATTTCAACCAAATCAAAAAAAATCTTCACTGCAAAATGGTGGTGCCTAAGCTATCAAAGCTCCTAGCCCTGGCTCATAACTGTTACATATCTGTAACACTTCATCTGTCACTGCTCTCTACACCCTTCATCTGTCACTGCTCTCTACACCCTTCATCTGTCACTGCTCTTTACACACTTCATCTGTCACTGCTCTTTACACACGTCATCTGTCACTGCTCTTTAGACCCTTCATCTGTCACTGCTCTCTACACCCTTCATCTGTCACTGCTCTCTACACCCTTCATCTGTCACTGCTCTTTACACACTTCATCTGTCACTGCTCTTTACACACGTCATCTGTCACTGCTCTTTAGACCCTTCATCTGTCACTGCTCTTTAGACCCTTCATCTGTCACTGCTCTCTACACCCTTCATCTGTCACTGTTCTCTACACCCTTCATCTGCTCCCTTGTCTGCTGGATCTTACCTATTCAAAATCAGATGATGGCAAAACCACCTCCCCGTTAAACTGGGTTGTTGGTGAGTACAATTAACCTACTGGTACCACTTTGTGGTTTTCACACATTATAAATACTTAAAAAAAAACATGTGCTAAAAAAACAACCCAATTACACCAGAAACCAGTAGACCTTTTCCAGCAAAGTAACTGCAATGTCTGCTGATACACGCTATTGTGGAGCACAAAAAAGACAGGCATATGTAACAAATTATGATCCTCTGACTAAAAGAGGACATTAAACCAAATCCGCTCATCAAGAAGAACCGGCAAACGCTAATGGCAAAGCTATGTTCTGCATGACAAGAGGGTCAACAACACAGCAACAACTGTTTTCTACATTTGAGCACACAAAATTGGATCAGAACTTAAATATGACTGAATTCAGTTCGATCCCATTCCTTTCCAATACAATGGTGTGATAATATAACAAGAACATTTCATAATGTGGAAAGGAAGGCAACAGATTTGTATCTTCATCAAGCTCACCAGGGAAATTACTAGGAACAGGGTGATGCATTCCAAGGCTACAGGACGAGACATTTCAAATTTTAAGACATAAATTGTTGTCTCAATTTCAATTAGAATAGTAATAAATATCGGCTTTGCTTGTACTACATTATTGTACCTTGGAGGATAATTTCCTAATCAACTGCACTGTGCTTCCTAACACAGTATGTCAGAGTTAACCAAATCCATAAAATGACCAAAATATTCTACTGGGCAAAATCCTATGACGTCATGGATCATTTATCACTAATAAACTGGGGATTTGAAATAATCACACCTACCACACTTTGTGGTTACAAATGAAATCTGAATGGCATTTAATAATCAGCTAGTTGGGTCTATGGACATTTCATAAAATTTCATATGGTCTATAGTTATCATAGTTATCATGACATATTAAATCAAGGTGATGCACAAACAAAAGAGTGTGGTAGGTGTGATTTATAAATGTTGTCTTTCATTGATACCTATTTGGGTTTAAAGCATAAATGTGCCTGCCTGGCCTGTTTGGCATGTTCAGTACTTTTCATCAGTTTTTCCTATCCTCCATCCTCCATCCAGCCCTTTCAAAAACACCAGTCTTGCTTATGAAGGTTTCTCCCTTATACAGTGGGTCATACATATGTGCCATAAGTGTGCTTGGGACTGCTTTGTAAACTAGCTGGAACATAGGAGACATGATTGAGGCCTCGTTATCAGCTATGAATTTAGTCTGAGCCAATGAATATTTGCCACTGGAGAATGATGTACTTTCTTGAGGCTCATTATCATAAAAGTCAGATTCGGGAGACTCAGGCCGATTCTGGAACATTTCTTCAAGATCAAAGCTGGAATCATCAATGTCTGATGTTACAAACTCAGGTGAGGATGACCTATCTTCAAAACATGGTACTCTATGATCAGATAATGATGTTCTGAACTGAGGAACTGGCGAGTCAGGTGGCAAACATGTCAATTCATTAATTGAAGAAACGGATTCAGGAGAAAGAGGCCTTGTGTCATCTTTTGGGTAATCCAGATACAGAAGTGCTCTATCGCTCTCAGAAATGTCTGATTCAGGAGACAAATGCCTGTGTATAGCTGCATCACTACGGTGGCTATCACTATGTTCATATTGCACTGAGTCTGGTTCAGGTGACTCTGGTCTTCCATAATCTAAGAGAGTCTCTAGGCATAACTCAGACAGCTCAGTGTCTGAGATCAATGATTCAGTTGAAGGACATGTACTGTCTGGAAGAAGCATAATACATTCAAGCTGTGGGGGACAGAACTGAGAATACTCAACGTCTAGGATTGGTGATGTGGGAGAGGATGATCTACTTCCTGTGTAGATTGACGTCTCAAATTCCGCATGACCATATTCAGGAATAGGTGAATCAGGAGACAGAAGTTTACCTTCATCACATAAACACAATGGTTCCGGTGAATCTATTCTCCCTTCTTGGAACAATTCCTCAAGATAAAGGTAAGAGTATTCAATATCTGATGCTAAAGATACGGGAGAGGATGATCGTTTACCTTTGAAGTTTAACTGTTCAAATGTATGGCAGCCATATTCAGGAATAGGGGAATCAGGAGACAGGGGTGTATATTCATCTAATGATGTAAAGGCTTCTGGTGAGGACGTTCTTTCTTCCTCTAACCATTCAAGGAAAGATAATGAATAGTCATTTTCAGATGTGAGGGAGTCTGGTGATATTGGTCTATGCTCACTCAGGCCTCTCACAGTCCCGTTGGTGTTTATTTCTGATTCCAGTGACTCTGGTCTGTCTTCACTGAACAACTCTTCAAAACACATTTCAGAGTATTCATTATCAGATACTAGAGATATGGGAGATGTTCTACTACTTCCATAGACAAACTGCTCAAGTATTGGGCAAACAAACGCAGGAATAGGTGAATCAGGAGACAGAGGTCTACATGTATCTGGTGAATATGATGAATCTGGAGACCACGATCTGTCTTCATTGAACAACTCATTCAGACACAAATCAGAATATTCAATGTCTAGGATTGATGATGTGGGAGAGGATGATCTTCTTCCTGTGTAGATTGACGTCTCAAATTTAGCATGACCAAAGTCAGGAATAGGTGAATCAGGAGACAGAAGTCTACCTTCATCACATAAACACAATGGTTCTGGTGAATCTATTCTCCCTTCTTGGAACAATTCCTCAAGATAAAGGTCAGAGTATTCAATATCTGATGCTAAAGATACGGGAGATGATGATCTGCTAGTTGAACATATCAGCTGGTCACATGTAGAATGAATATATTTAGGAATAGGGGATTCAGGAGACATGGGCCTTCTCTCTGTGAAAAAATCTAAATACAGCTCTTCCTCTGTGTTTTCTGATGTTAGAGATGCCGGTGATGTGCTCCTGAGATGTGCGGAGTGAGTTATACTAACCGCCAAAGGACATTTGTACTGAGGGACAGGTGAGTCGGGTGAGAGGGCCCTGAACTCATTCAATTCAGCCAAAGATTCAGGTGAAGGTGGCCTAAACCACTGACACCACTCCAGGAAATCCTCAGCATAATCTTCAGATGCACTTAAGGAGTCTGGAGAAAGAGATCGATTTTCAGATTCATAGTCTGGAGGCTGTGACTGAGGTGAATCTGGTCTGGTCTCGCTGAATAGTTCCTCAATACCAAGTTCAGAGTATTCAATCTCTGATGATACAGATTCAGGAGGGGAAGATGGGTATTCATTAAATGATAACATATAAGTGTCCAGAAAGTTTTCGTACTGTGGAACTGGAGAATCCACAGAGAGCGGTCTGCTCTCATCAACTGATGTAAAGGATTCTGGGGATGATGGTCGGATATCTACAAATAAATCTTCTACAGATAAGAGGGCTCCATCACTATCTGAAATTACCGATTGACATGATGGTGATCTGTAGACAGAAGATGATTTAGAAAGTAAGGACTCAGAATCAGATGTAAAAGCATATTGCTTTCCTAGTTGTCCAGACTCCGAGGACTGCAATGGCAAAGTGGAGATAAGTTCATCATGACGACAAATCATTATTTCTGACTTTAAGCTTGACAACTGTACTGACAGCACTTCTGGTATCATTTTACTTGTAAAGTCACTAGAAGTTTCAGCAACAACAATAGTAGCCTGAACTTCCTCACTCATTTGGATTTGATCACTACACTCATCTGTCTCATCTCTTTCTGTTGTTCTTTCTGTGTCAAGTATTCGTTCAAAAATTCCCGCCTTAGTACAGAGATGTTCTCCTTTAAAAGGTGGGTCATACATATGGGACATCAGCTTGCATGGTACGGTTTCGTATACCAATCTAAACTTTTTGGGAAATGAAATGTCAGCAGAGACTGCCCCAACACTTTCCAAGGCCATGATTTTTACTGGTGGCCCCATTTGACTCTCAAGAGATTTTGATCCCGGCCCCCTCTTTAAGGAAGTATCATATGGCTCTCCTGAGTTTGGAAAGTTTTTACAAATCACAAAGCCTGCAGCATCTGGAGATATAGGATGATGGCTACTTTCATCTATGATTGAATCAGGAGATTGTGGCCTACCCTCATCATAATCCCAAGAAAAGCAGGACTCATTATCGGATAATGTTGGTACGGGTGATGGGCCCAGATCACTTTTAACTGCTCCTGTCAACATGTTCTGAGGCAAATAGTTAGCATATTGAGGAATAGGAGAGTCGGGAGAGAGAGGTCTAAACTCCAATGACGTATGAGAACCTGGTGAGGATGGTCTCAGCTCTTTCAACCAATGCTCCAGGAAAGACAGCTTGTAGTCAGACTCTGAGGATAGAGAATCAGGTGACAGCGGTCGTAGTGCCATCACACATTCACCAACCACATTTTTGAATGCCTCATCTGATCCTGATAGAGGGGACTCTGGTCTCACCTCATATGGCACTTGTTCATAGTTCCAGTTGGTATCAAAGTACTCTATGTCTGATGTTGCTGAGTGAGGAGATGCAGATCTGTTCCACTGAATGGCAGGCACTGTAGACATATTAAACTGAGGTACAGGGGAGTCAGGAGTAAGGGCTCTAGTGAAGGAATTAGACTCAGATGAAGGCCTGTCCTCAAGGAAGAAGTCTTCCAGATAATACTCTTCGCTCTCACTGTCTGATATTGCAGAAATGGGAGATAAGCTTTGGATACCAGTGGAGTGCATAGAGATAGTCAATGGAATTTCATACTGTGGAACTGGAGAGTCAGGGGAGAGCGGCCTGTATTCATCGAGTGATGAAATAGATTCAGGAGAGAAGGCTCTCACTTCTTCAAGCCACTTTGAGAAAAATAAGCAGTAGTCTGTTTCAGATATCAGTGACTCCGGTGTCAATGGTCTATATTTAGTCAAATATTTACTGGTGGTTTCATCATCTAAAATGACTGATTCTGGTGAATCGGGTCTGTCCTCGTCAAACAACTCTGCCAGACAGAGGTCAGAGTACTCAACATCTGACGCTAGAGATACGGGAGATGATGATCGTTTACCTGTGAAGTTTAACAGTTCAAATGTCTGGCAGCCATATTCAGGAATAGGTGAATCAGGAGACAGAGGTCTACATGCATCTGGTGAATATGATGAATCTGGAGACCACGTTCTGTCTTCATTGAACAACTCATTCAGACACAACTCAGAATACTCAATGTCTAGGATTGGTGATGTAGGAGAGGATGATCTACTTCCTGTGTAGATTGACGTCTCAAATTTAGCATGACCAAAGTCAGGAATAGGTGAATCAGGAGACAGAAGTCTACCTTCATCACATAAACACAATGGTTCAGGTGAATCTATTCTCCCTTCTTGGAACAATTCCTCAAGATAAAGGTCAGAGTATTCAATATCTGATGCTAAAGATACGGGAGATGATGATCTGCTAGTTGAACATATCAGCTGGTCACATGTAGAATGAATATATTCAGGAATAGGGGATTCAGGAGACATGGGCCTTCTCTCTGTGAAAAAATCTAAATACAGCTCTTCCTCTGTGTTTTCTGATGTTAGAGATGCCGGTGATGTGCTCCTGAGATGTGGCGGAGTGAGTTATACTAACCGCCAAAGGACATTTGTACTGAGGGGACAGGTGAGTCGGGTGAGAGGGCCCTGAACTCATTCAATTCAGCCAAAGATTCAGGTGAAGGTGGCCTAAACCACTGACACCACTCCAGGAAATCCTCAGCATAATCTTCAGATGCACTTAAGGAGTCTGGAGAAAGAGATCGATTTTCAGATTCATAGTCTGGAGGCTGTGACTGAGGTGAATCTGGTCTGGTCTCGCTGAATAGTTCCTCAATACCAAGTTCAGAGTATTCAATCTCTGATGATACAGATTCAGGAGGGGAAGATGGGTATTCATCAAATGATAACATATAAGTTTCCAGAAAGTTTTCGTACTGTGGAACTGGAGAATCTACAGAGAGCGGTCTGCTCTCATCAACTGATGTAAAGGATTCTGGTGATGATGGTCGGATATCTACAAATAAATCTTCTACAGATAAGAGGGCTCCATCACTATCTGAAATTACCGATTGACATGATGGTGATCTGTAGACAGAAGATGATTTAGAAAGTAAGGACTCAGAATCAGATGTAAAAGCATATTGCTTTCCTAGTTGTCCAGACTCCGAGGACTGCAATGGCAAAGTGGAGATAAGTTCATCATGACGACAAATCAATATTCCGGACTTTAAGCTTGACAACTGTACTGACAGCACTTCTGGTATCATTTTACTTGTAAAGTCACTAGAAGTTTCAGCAACAACAATAGTAGCCTGAACTTCCTCACTCATTTGGATTTGATCACTACACTCATCTGTCTCATCCCTTTCTGTTGTTCTTTCTGTGTCAAGTATTCGTTCAAAAATCCCCGCCTTAGTACAGAGATGTTCTCCTTTAAAAGGTGGGTCATACATATGGGACATCAGCTTGCATGGTACGGTTTCGTATACCAATCTAAACTTTTTGGGAAATGAAATGTCAGCAGAGACTGCCCCAACACTTTCCAAGGCCATGATTTTTACTGGTGGCCCCATTTGACTCTCAAGAGATTTTGATCCCGGCCCCCTCTTTAAGGAAGTATCATATGGCTCTCCTGAGTTTGGAAAGTTTTTACAAATCACAAAGCCTGCAGCATCTGGAGATATAGGATGATGGCTACTTTCATCTATGATTGAATCAGGAGATTGTGGCCTACCCTCATCATAATCCCAAGAAAAGCAGGACTCATTATCGGATAATGTTGGTACGGGTGATGGGCCCAGATCACTTTTAACTGCTCCTGTCAACATGTTCTGAGGCAAATAGTTAGCATATTGAGGAATAGGAGAGTCGGGAGAGAGAGGTCTAAACTCCAATGACGTATGAGAACCTGGTGAGGATGGTCTCAGCTCTTTCAACCAATGCTCCAGGAAAGACAGCTTGTAGTCAGACTCTGAGGATAGAGAATCAGGTGACAGCGGTCGTAGTGCCATCACACATTCACCAACCACATTTTTGAATGCCTCATCTGATCCTGATAGAGGGGACTCTGGTCTCACCTCATATGGCACTTGTTCATAGTTCCAGTTGGTATCAAAGTACTCTATGTCTGATGTTGCTGAGTGAGGAGATGCAGATCTGTTCCACTGAATGGCAGGCACTGTAGACATATTAAACTGAGGTACAGGGGAGTCAGGAGTAAGGGCTCTAGTGAAGGAATTAGACTCAGATGAAGGCCTGTCCTCAAGGAAGAAGTCTTCCAGATAATACTCTTCGCTCTCACAGTCTGATATTGCAGAAATGGGAGATAAGCTTTGGATACCAGTGGAGTGCATAGAGATAGTCAATGGAATTTCATACTGTGGAACTGGAGAGTCAGGGGAGAGCGGCCTGTATTCATCGAGTGATGAAATAGATTCAGGAGAGAAGGCTCTCACTTCTTCAAGCCACTTTGAGAAAAATAAGCAGTAGTCTGTTTCAGATATCAGTGACTCCGGTGTCAATGGTCTATATTTAGTCAAATATTTACTGGTGGTTTCATCATCTAAAATGACTGATTCTGGTGAATCGGGTCTGTCCTCGTCAAACAACTCTGCCAGACAGAGGTCAGAGTACTCAACATCTGACGCTAGAGATACGGGAGATGATGATCGTTTACCTGTGAAGTTTAACAGTTCAAATGTCTGGCAGCCATATTCAGGAATAGGTGAATCAGGAGACAGAGGTCTACATGCATCTGGTGAATATGATGAATCTGGAGACCACGTTCTGTCTTCATTGAACAACTCATTCAGACACAACTCAGAATACTCAATGTCTAGGATTGGTGATGTAGGAGAGGATGATCTACTTCCTGTGTAGATTGACGTCTCAAATTTAGCATGACCAAAGTCAGGAATAGGTGAATCAGGAGACAGAAGTCTACCTTCATCACATAAACACAATGGTTCAGGTGAATCTATTCTCCCTTCTTGGAACAATTCCTCAAGATAAAGGTCAGAGTATTCAATATCTGATGCTAAAGATACGGGAGATGATGATCTGCTAGTTGAACATATCAGCTGGTCACATGTAGAATGAATATATTCAGGAATAGGGGATTCAGGAGACATGGGCCTTCTCTCTGTGAAAAAATCTAAATACAGCTCTTCCTCTGTGTTTTCTGATGTTAGAGATGCCGGTGATGTGCTCCTGAGATGTGTGGAGTGAGTTATACTAACCGCCAAAGGACATTTGTACTGAGGGACAGGTGAGTCGGGTGAGAGGGCCCTGAACTCATTCAATTCAGCCAAAGATTCAGGTGAAGGTGGCCTAAACCACTGACACCACTCCAGGAAATCCTCAGCATAATCTTCAGATGCACTTAAGGAGTCTGGAGAAAGAGATCGATTTTCAGATTCATAGTCTGGAGGCTGTGACTGAGGTGAATCTGGTCTGGTCTCGCTGAATAGTTCCTCAATACCAAGTTCAGAGTATTCAATCTCTGATGATACAGATTCAGGAGGGGAAGATGGGTATTCATCAAATGATAACATATAAGTTTCCAGAAAGTTTTCGTACTGTGGAACTGGAGAATCTACAGAGAGCGGTCTGCTCTCATCAACTGATGTAAAGGATTCTGGTGATGATGGTCGGATATCTACAAATAAATCTTCTACAGATAAGAGGGCTCCATCACTATCTGAAATTACCGATTGACATGATGGTGATCTGTAGACAGAAGATGATTTAGAAAGTAAGGACTCAGAATCAGATGTAAAAGCATATTGCTTTCCTAGTTGTCCAGACTCCGAGGACTGCAATGGCAAAGTGGAGATAAGTTCATCATGACGACAAATCATATTCCGGACTTTAAGCTTGACAACTGTACTGACAGCACTTCTGGTATCATTTTACTTGTAAAGTCACTAGAAGTTTCAGCAACAACAATAGTAGCCTGAACTTCCTCACTCATTTGGATTTGATCACTACACTCATCTGTCTCATCCCTTTCTGTTGTTCTTTCTGTGTCAAGTATTCGTTCAAAAATCCCCGCCTTAGTACAGAGATGTTCTCCTTTAAAAGGTGGGTCATACATATGGGACATCAGCTTGCATGGTACGGTTTCGTATACCAATCTAAACTTTTTGGGAAATGAAATGTCAGCAGAGACTGCCCCAACACTTTCCAAGGCCATGATTTTTACTGGTGGCCCCATTTGACTCTCAAGAGATTTTGATCCCGGCCCCCTCTTTAAGGAAGTATCATATGGCTCTCCTGAGTTTGGAAAGTTTTTACAAATCACAAAGCCTGCAGCATCTGGAGATATAGGATGATGGCTACTTTCATCTATGATTGAATCAGGAGATTGTGGCCTACCCTCATCATAATCCCAAGAAAAGCAGGACTCATTATCGGATAATGTTGGTACGGGTGATGGGCCCAGATCACTTTTAACTGCTCCTGTCAACATGTTCTGAGGCAAATAGTTAGCATATTGAGGAATAGGAGAGTCGGGAGAGAGAGGTCTAAACTCCAATGACGTATGAGAACCTGGTGAGGATGGTCTCAGCTCTTTCAACCAATGCTCCAGGAAAGACAGCTTGTAGTCAGACTCTGAGGATAGAGAATCAGGTGACAGCGGTCGTAGTGCCATCACACATTCACCAACCACATTTTTGAATGCCTCATCTGATCCTGATAGAGGGGACTCTGGTCTCACCTCATATGGCACTTGTTCATAGTTCCAGTTGGTATCAAAGTACTCTATGTCTGATGTTGCTGAGTGAGGAGATGCAGATCTGTTCCACTGAATGGCAGGCACTGTAGACATATTAAATTGAGGTACAGGGGAGTCAGGAGTAAGGGCTCTAGTGAAGGAATTAGACTCAGATGAAGGCCTGTCCTCAAGGAAGAAGTCTTCCAGATAATACTCTTCGCTCTCACTGTCTGATATTGCAGAAATGGGAGATAAGCTTTGGATACCAGTGGAGTGCATTGAGATAGTCAATGGAATTTCATACTGTGGAACTGGAGAGTCAGGGGAGAGCGGCCTGTATTCATCGAGTGATGAAATAGATTCAGGAGAGAAGGCTCTCACTTCTTCAAGCCACTTTGAGAAAAATAAGCAGTAGTCTGTTTCAGATATCAGTGACTCCGGTGTCAATGGTCTATATTTAGTCAAATATTTACTGGTGGTTTCATCATCTAAAATGACTGATTCTGGTGAATCGGGTCTGTCCTCGTCAAACAACTCTGCCAGACAGAGGTCAGAGTACTCAACATCTGACGCTAGAGATACGGGAGATGATGATCGTTTACCTGTGAAGTTTAACAGTTCAAATGTCTGGCAGCCATATTCAGGAATAGGTGAATCAGGAGACAGAGGTCTACATGCATCTGGTGAATATGATGAATCTGGACACCACGTTCTGTCTTCATTGAACAACTCATTCAGACACAACTCAGAATACTCAATGTCTAGGATTGGTGATGTAGGAGAGGATGATCTACTTCCTGTGTAGATTGACGTCTCAAATTTCACATTACCATAGTCAGGAATAGGTGAATCAGGTGAGAGGAATCTACCTTCATCACATAAACACAATGGTTCCGGTGAATCTATTCTCCCTTCTTGGAACAATTCCTCAAGATAAAGATCAGAGTATTCAATATCTGACGCTAAAGATACGGGAGATGATGATCGTTTACCTGTGAAGTTCAACTGCTCAAATGTATGGCAGCCATATTCAGGAATAGGGGAATCAGGAGACAGGGGTGTATATTCATCTAATGATGTAAAGGCTTCTGGTGAGGACGTTCTTTCTTCCTCTAACCATTCAAGGAAAGATAATGAATAGTCATTTTCAGATGTGAGGGAGTCTGGTGATATTGGTCTATGCTCACTCAGGCCTCTCACAGTCCCGTTGGTGTTTATTTCTGATTCCAGTGACTCTGGTCTGTCTTCACTGAACAACTCTTCAAAACACATTTCAGAGTATTCATTATCAGATACTAGAGATATGGGAGATGATGTTCTATTACTTCCATAGACAAACTGCTCAAGTATTGGGCAAACAAACGTAGGAATAGGTGAATCAGGAGACAGAGGTCTACATGTATCTGGTGAATATGATGAATCTGGAGACCACAATCTGTCTTCATTGAACAACTCATTCAGACACAACTCAGAATATTCAATGTCTAGGATTGATGATGTGGGAGAGGATGATCTACTTCGTGTGTAGATTGACGTCTCAAATTTAGCATGACCAAAGTCAGGAATAGGTGAATCAGGAGACAGAAGTCTACCTTCATCACATAAACACAATGGTTCAGGTGAATCTATTCTCCCTTCTTGGAACAATTCCTCAAGATAAAGGTCAGAGTATTCAATATCTGATGCTAAAGATACGGGAGATGATGATCTGCTAGTTGAACATATCAGCTGGTCACATGTAGAATGAATATATTCAGGAATAGGGGATTCAGGAGACATGGGCCTTCTCTCTGTGAAAAAATCTAAATACAGCTCTTCCTCTGTGTTTTCTGATGTTAGAGATGCCGGTGATGTGCTCCTGAGATGTGCGGAGTGAGTTATACTAACCGCCAAAGGACATTTGTACTGAGGGACAGGTGAGTCGGGTGAGAGGGCCCTGAACTCATTCAATTCAGCCAAAGATTCAGGTGAAGGTGGCCTAAACAATTGACACCACTCCAGAAATTCCTCAGCATAATCTTCAGATGCACTTAAGGAGTCTGGAGAAAGAGATCGATTTTCAGATTCATAGTCTGGAGGCTGTGACTGAGGTGAATCTGGTCTGGTCTCGCTGAATAGTTCCTCAATACCAAGTTCAGAGTATTCAATCTCTGATGATACAGATTCAGGAGGGGAAGATGGGTATTCATTAAATGATAACATATAAGTGTCCAGAAAGTTTTCGTACTGTGGAACTGGAGAATCCACAGAGAGCGGTCTGCTCTCATCAACTGATGTAAAGGATTCTGGGGATGATGGTCGGATATCTACAAATAAATCTTCTACAGATAAGAGGGCTCCATCACTATCTGAAATTACCGATTGACATGATGGTGATCTGTAGACAGAAGATGATTTAGAAAGTAAGGACTCAGAATCAGATGTAAAAGCATATTGCTTTCCTAGTTGTCCAGACTCCGAGGACTGCAATGGCAAAGTGGAGATAAGTTCATCATGACGACAAATCATTATTTCGGACTTTAAGCTTGACAACTGTACTGACAGCACTTCTGGTATCATTTTACTTGTAAAGTCACTAGAAGTTTCAGCAACAACAATAGTAGCCTGAACTTCCTCACTCATTTGGATTTGATCACTACACTCATCTGTCTCATCTCTTTCTGTTGTTCTTTCTGTGTCAAGTATTCGTTCAAAAATTCCCGCCTTAGTACAGAGATGTTCTCCTTTAAAAGGTGGGTCATACATATGGGACATCAGCTTGCATGGTACGGTTTCGTATACCAATCTAAACTTTTTGGGAAATGAAATGTCAGCAGAGACTGCCCCAACACTTTCCAAGGCCATGATTTTTACTGGTGGCCCCATTTGACTCTCAAGAGATTTTGATCCCGGCCCCCTCTTTAAGGAAGTATCATATGGCTCTCTTGAGTTTGGAAAGTTTTTACGAATCACAAAGCCTGCAGCATCTGGAGATATAGGATGACGGCTACTTTCATCTATGATTGAATCAGGAGATTGTGGCCTACCCTCATCATAATCCCAAGAAAAGCAGGACTCATTATCGGATAATGTTGGTACGGGTGATGGGCCCAGATCACTTTTAACTGCTCCTGTCAACATGTTCTGAGGCAAATAGTTAGCATATTGAGGAATAGGAGAGTCGGGAGAGAGAGGTCTAAACTCCAATGACGTATGAGAACCTGGTGAGGATGGTCTCAGCTCTTTCAACCAATGCTCCAGGAAAGACAGCTTGTAGTCAGACTCTGAGGATAGAGAATCAGGTGACAGCGGTCGTAGTGCCATCACACATTCACCAACCACATTTTTGAATGCCTCATCTGATCCTGATAGAGGGGACTCTGGTCTCACCTCATATGGCACTTGTTCATAGTTCCAGTTGGTATCAAAGTACTCTATGTCTGATGTTGCTGAGTGAGGAGATGCAGATCTGTTCCACTGAATGGCAGGCACTGTAGACATATTAAACTGAGGTACAGGGGAGTCAGGAGTAAGGGCTCTAGTGAAGGAATTAGACTCAGATGAAGGCCTGTCCTCAAGGAAGAAGTCTTCCAGATAATACTCTTCGCTCTCACTGTCTGATATTGCAGAAATGGGAGATAAGCTTTGGATACCAGTGGAGTGCATTGAGATAGTCAATGGAATTTCATACTGTGGAACTGGAGAGTCAGGGGAGAGCAGCCTGTATTCATCGAGTGATGAAATAGATTCAGGAGAGAAGGCTCTCACTTCTTCAAGCCACTTTGAGAAAAATAAGCAGTAGTCTGTTTCAGATATCAGTGACTCCGGTGTCAATGGTCTATATTTAGTCAAATATTTACTGGTGGTTTCATCATCTAAAATGACTGATTCTGGTGAATCGGGTCTGTCCTCGTCAAACAACTCTGCCAGACAGAGGTCAGAGTACTCAACATCTGACGCTAGAGATACGGGAGATGATGACTGTTTACCTGTGAAGTTTAACTGTTCAAATGTCTGGCAGCCATATTCAGGAATAGGTGAATCAGGAGACAGAGGTCTACATGCATCTGGTGAATATGATGAATCTGGAGACCACGTTCTGCCTTCATTGAACAACTCATTCAGACACAACTCAGAATACTCAATGTCTAGGATTGGTGATGTGGGAGAGGATGATCTACTTTCTGTGTAGATGAACGTCTCAAATTTAGCATGACCATAGTCAGGAATAGGTGAATCAGGAGACAGAAGTCTACCTTCATCACATAAACACAATGGTTCCGGTGAATCTATTCTCCCTTCTTGGAACAATTCCTCAAGATAAAGATCAGAGTATTCAATATCTGACGCTAAAGATACGGGAGATGATGATCGTTTACCTGTGAAGTTTAACTGTTCAAATGTATGGCAGCCATATTCAGGAATAGGGGAATCAGGAGACAGGGGTGTATATTCATCTAATGATGTAAAGGCTTCTGGTGAGGACGTTCTTTCTTCCTCTAACCATTCAAGGAAAGATAAGGAATAGTCATTTTCAGATGTGAGGGAGTCTGGTGATATTGGTCTATGCTCACTCAGGCCTCTCACAGTCCCGTTGGTGTTTATTTCTGATTCCGGTGACTCTGGTCTGTCTTCACTGAACAACTCTTCAAAACACATTTCAGAGTATTCATTATCAGATACTAGAGATATGGGAGATGATGTTCTATTACTTCCATAGACAAACTGCTCAAATATTGGGCAAACAAACGCAGGAATAGGTGAATCAGGAGACAGAGGTCTACATTTATCTGGTGAATATGATGAATCTGGAGACCACGATCTGTCTTCATTGAACAACTCATTCAGACAAAACTCAGAATACTCAATGTCTAGGATTGGTGATGTGGGAGAGGATGATCTACTTCCTGTGTAGATTGACATCTCAAATGTATCATGACCATAGTCAGGAATAGGTGAATCAGGAGACAGAAGTCTACCTGATTCACATAAACATAATGGTTCCGGTGAATCTATTCTCCCTTCTTGGAATAATTCCTCAAGATAAAGGTCAGAGTATTCAATATCTGACGCTAAAAATATGGGAGATGATGATCGTTTACCTGTGAAGTTTATCTGTTCAAATGTATGGCAGCCATATTCAGGAATAGGTGAATCAGGAGACAGAGGTCTACCTTCATCACATAAACATAATGGTTCCGGTGAATCTATTCTCCCTTCTTGGAATAATTCCTCAAGATAGAGGTCAGAGTATTCAATATCTGATGCTAAAGATAAGGGAGATGATGATCTGCTAGTTGAACATATCAGCTGGTCACATGTAGAATGAATATATTCAGGAATAGGTGAATCAGGAGACAGAGGTCTACATGCATCTGGTGAATATGATGAATCTGGAGACCACGTTCTGTCTTCATTGAACAACTCATTCGGACATAACTCAGAATACTCAATATCTAGGATTGGTGATGTGGGAGAGGATGATCTACTTCCTGTGTAGATGAACGTCTCAAATTTAGCATGACCATAGTCAGGAATAGGTGAATCAGGAGACAGAAGTCTACCTTCATCACATAAACATAATGGTTCCGGTGAATCTATTCTCCCTTCTTGGAACAATTCCTCAAGATCAAGGTCAGAGTATTCAATATCTGATGCTAAAGATACGGGAGATGATGATCGTTTACCTGTGAAGTTCAACTGTTCAAATGTATGGCAGCCATATTCAGGAATAGGGGAATCAGGAGACAGGGGTGTATATTCATCTAATGATGTAAAGGCTTCTGGTGAGGACGTTCTTTCTTCCTCTAACCATTCAAGGAAAGATAAGGAATAGTCATTTTCAGATGTGAGGGAGTCTGGTGATATTGGTCTATGCTCACTCAGGCCTCTCACAGTCTCGTTGGTGTTTATTTCTGATTCCGGTGACTCTGGTCTGTCTTCACTGAACAACTCTTCAAAACACATTTCAGAGTATTCATTATCAGATACTAGAGATACGGGAGATGATGTTCTATTACTTCCATAGACAAATTGCTCAAATATTGGGCAAACAAACGCAGGAATAGGTGAATCAGGAGACAGAGGTCTACATGCATCTGGTGAATATGATGAATCTGGAGACCACGTTCTGTCTTCATTGAACAACTCATTCAGACACAACTCAGAATACTCAATGTCTAGGATTGGTGATGTGGGAGAGGATGATCTTCTTCCTGTGTAGATTGACGTTTCAAATTTAGCATGACCATAGTCAGGAATAGGTGAATCAGGAGACAGAAGTCTACCTTCATCACATAAACACAATGGTTCCGGTGAACATGATCTGAGTTCCTCAATCCATCTCTCTAGTTCATACACTGAATAGTCATCACAAGAAGACAACGATTCTGGTGATAGAGGTCTGTTTGCAAGCTCTTTGGAGAATTCTTTTTGCCTACTGTCAATGGGAGAATATATGTCTTGAGTATCTGAATCAGGAGAGAGAAATCGGTCCTTGTCTCCACACAAGTCATGTGAAAGAGTGCTGTGGATTTTGGAATAAATCTGCCCTGATTCATTATTTTCACATTGTGATGCTGCTGACTGGGGTGGTAGGACCATTTCTTCACTGAAATATTTTTCTATTTCTCTACCTGCTTCGTTACATAATGCACTTTTCGAGTTTGAGCATTGTGTTGAGTGTACTGTGGTAACTGGGGTAGCTTGTACTGACCAGTCTGATTCATTACCTATATCCAGCTGTATGATTTTAGTTTCATAATGCTTTGTGTCCTCCGATGTCAATGGTCTATATTCAGTCACATCTTTACTGGTGGTTTCATCATCTAAAATGACTGATTCTGGTGAATCTGGTCTGTCCTTGACAAACAACTCTGACAGACAGAGGTCAGAGTACTCAACATCTGACGCTAGAGATACGGGAGATGATGATCGTTTACCTGTGAAGTTTAACTGTTCAAATGTATAGCAGCCATATTCAGGAATAGGTGAATCAGGAGACAGAGGTCTACCTTCATCACATAAACATAATGGTTCTGGTGAATCTATTCTCCCTTCTTGGAATAATCCCTCAAGATAGAGATCAGAGTATTCAATATCTGATGCTAAAGATATGGGAGATGATGATCTGCTAGTTGAACATATCAGCTGGTCACATGTAGAATGAATATATTCAGGAATAGGTGAATCAGGAGACAGAGGTCTACATGCATCTGGTGAATATGATGAATCTGGAGACCACGTTCTGTCTTCATTGAACAACTCATTCGGACATAACTCAGAATACTCAATGTCTAGGATTGGTGATGTGGGAGAGGATGATCTACTTCCTGTGTAGATTGACATCTCAAATGTATCATGACCATAGTCAGGAATAGGTGAATCAGGAGACAGAAGTCTACCTTCATCACATAAACACAATGGTTCCGGTGAATCTATTCTCCCTTCTTGAAACAATTCCTCAAGATAAAGGTCAGAGTATTCAATATCTGACTCTAAAGATACGGGAGATGATGATCGTTTACCTGTGAAGTTTAACTGTTCAAATGTATGGCAGCCATATTCAGGAATAGGGGAATCAGGAGACAGGGCTGTATATTCATCTATTGATGTAAAGGCTTCTGGTGAGGATGTTCTTTCTTCCTCTAGCCACTCAAGGAAAGTTAAGGAATAGTCATTTTCAGATGTGAGGGAGTCTGGTGATATTGGTCTATGCTCACTCAGGCCTCTCACAGTCTCGTTGGTGTTTATTTCTGATTCCGGTGACTCTGGTCTGTCTTCACTGAACAACTCTTCAAAACACATTTCAGAGTATTCATTATCAGATACTAGAGATATGGGAGATGATGTTCTATTACTTCCATAGACAAACTGCTCAAATATTGGGCAAACAAACGCAGGAATAGGTGAATCAGGAGACAGAGGTCTACATTTATCTGGTGAATATGATGAATCTGGAGACCACGATCTGTCTTCATTGAACAACTCATTCAGACAAAACTCAGAATACTCAATGTCTAGGATTGGTGATGTGGGAGAGGATGATCTACTTCCTGTGTAGATTGACATCTCAAATGTATCATGACCATAGTCAGGAATAGGTGAATCAGGAGACAGAAGTCTACCTGATTCACATAAACATAATGGTTCCGGTGAATCTATTCTCCCTTCTTGGAATAATTCCTCAAGATAAAGGTCAGAGTATTCAATATCTGACGCTAAAAATATGGGAGATGATGATCGTTTACCTGTGAAGTTTATCTGTTCAAATGTATGGCAGCCATATTCAGGAATAGGTGAATCAGGAGACAGAGGTCTACCTTCATCACATAAACATAATGGTTCCGGTGAATCTATTCTCCCTTCTTGGAATAATTCCTCAAGATAGAGGTCAGAGTATTCAATATCTGATGCTAAAGATAAGGGAGATGATGATCTGCTAGTTGAACATATCAGCTGGTCACATGTAGAATGAATATATTCAGGAATAGGTGAATCAGGAGACAGAGGTCTCCATGCATCTGGTGAATATGATGAATCTGGAGACCACATTCTGTCTTCATTGAACAACTCATTCGGACATAACTCAGAATACTCAATATCTAGGATTGGTGATGTGGGAGAGGATGATCTACTTCCTGTGTAGATGAACGTCTCAAATTTAGCATGACCATAGTCAGGAATAGGTGAATCAGGAGACAGAAGTCTACCTTCATCACATAAACACAATGGTTCCGGTGAACATGATCTGAGTTCCTCAATCCATCTCTCTAGTTCATACACTGAATAGTCATCACAAGAAGACAACGATTCTGGTGATAGAGGTCTGTTTGCAAGCTCTTTGGAGAATTCTTTTTGCCTACTGTCAATGGGAGAATATATGTCTTGAGTATGTGAATCAGGAGAGAGAAATCGGTCCTTGTCTCCACACAAGTCATGTGAAAGAGTGCTGTGGATTTTGGAATAAATCTGCCCTGATTCATTATTTTCACATTGTGATGCTGCTGACTGGGGTGGTAGGACCATTTCTTCACTGAAATATTTTTCTATTTCTCTACCTGCTTCGTTACATAATGCACTTTTCGAGTTTGAGCATTGTGTTGAGTGTACTGTGGTAACTGGGGTAGCTTGTACTGACCAGTCTGATTCATTACCTATATCCAGCTGTATGATTTTAGTTTTATAATGTTTTGTTTCCTCCGGTGTCAATGGTCTATATTCAGTCACATCTTTACTGGTGGTTTCATCATCTAAAATGACTGATTCTGGTGAATCTGGTCTGTCCTCGTCAAACAACTCTGACAGACAGAGGTCAGAGTACTCAACATCTGACGCTAGAGATACGGGAGATGATGATCGTTTACCTGTGAAGTTTAACTGTTCAAATGTATAGCAGCCATATTCAGGAATAGGTGAATCAGGAGACAGAGGTCTACCTTCATCACATAAACATAATGGTTCTGGTGAATCTATTCTCCCTTCTTGGAATAATCCCTCAAGATAGAGATCAGAGTATTCAATATCTGATGCTAAAGATATGGGAGATGATGATCTGCTAGTTGAACATATCAGCTGGTCACATGTAGAATGAATATATTCAGGAATAGGTGAATCAGGAGACAGAGGTCTACATGCATCTGGTGAATATGATGAATCTGGAGACCACGTTCTGTCTTCATTGAACAACTCATTCGACATAACTCAGAATACTCAATGTCTAGGATTGGTGATGTGGGAGAGGATGATCTACTTCCTGTGTAGATGAACGTCTCAAATTTAGCATGACCATAGTCAGGAATAGGTGAATCAGGAGACAGAAGTCTACCTTCATCATATAAACATAATGGTTCCGGTGAATCTATTCTCCCTTCTTGGAACAATTCCTCAAGATCAAGGTCAGAGTATTCAATATCTGACGCTAAAGATACGGGAGATGATGATCGTTTACCTGTGAAGTTTATCTGTTCAAATGTATGGCAGCCATATTCAGGAATAGGGGAATCAGGAGACAGGGGTGTATATTCATCTAATGATGTAAAGGCTTCTGGTGAGGATGTTCTTTCTTCCTCTAACCATTCAAGGAAAGATAAGGAATAGTCATTTTCAGATGTGAGGGAGTCTGGTGATATTGGTCTATGCTCACTCAGGCCTCTCACAGTCTCGTTGGTGTTTATTTCTGATTCCGGTGACTCTGGTCTGTCTTCACTGAACAACTCTTCAAAACACATTTCAGAGTATTCATTATCTGATACTAGAGATATGGGAGATGATGTTCTATTACTTCCATAGACAAATTGCTCAAATATTGGGCAAACAAACGCAGCAATTGGTGAATCAGGAGACAGAGGTCTACATGCATCTGGTGAATATGATGAATCTGGAGACCACAATCTGTCTTCATTGAACAACTCATTCAGACACAACTCAGAATATTCAATGTCTAGGATTGATGATGTGGGAGAGGATGATCTACTTCCTGTGTAGATTGACGTCTCAAATTTAGCATGACCATAGTCAGGAATAGGTGAATCAGGAGACAGAAGTCTACCTTCATCACATAAACACAATGGTTCCGGTGAACATGATCTGAGTTCCTCAATCCATCTCTCTAGTTCATACACTGAATAGTCATCACAAGAAGACAACGATTCTGGTGATAGAGGTCTGTTTGCATGCTCTTTGGAGTGTTCCTTTTGCCTACTGTCAATGGGAGAATATATGTCTTGAGTATCTGATTCAGGAGAGAGAAATCTGTCCTTGTCTCCACACAAGTCATGTGAAAGAGTGCTGTGGATTTTGGAATAAATCTGCCCTGATTCATTATTTTCACATTGTGATGCTGCTGACTGGGGTGGTAGGACCATTTCTTCACTGAAATATTTTTCTATTTCTCTACCTGCTTCGTTACATAATGCACTTTTCGAGTTTGAGCATTGTGTTGAGTGTACTGTGGTAACTGGGGTAGCTTGTACTGACCAGTCTGATTCATTACCTATATCCAGCTGTATGATTTTAGTTTTATAATGTTTTGTTTCCTCCGGTGTCAATGGTCTATATTCAGTCACATCTTTACTGGTGGTTTCATCATCTAAAATGACTGATTCTGGTGAATCTGGTCTGTCCTCGTCAAACAACTCTGACAGACAGAGGTCAGAGTACTCAACATCTGACGCTAGAGATACGGGAGATGATGATCGTTTACCTGTGAAGTTTAACTGTTCAAATGTATAGCAGCCATATTCAGGAATAGGTGAATCAGGAGACAGAGGTCTACCTTCATCACATAAACATAATGGTTCTGGTGAATCTATTCTCCCTTCTTGGAATAATCCCTCAAGATAGAGATCAGAGTATTCAATATCTGATGCTAAAGATATGGGAGATGATGATCTGCTAGTTGAACATATCAGCTGGTCACATGTAGAATGAATATATTCAGGAATAGGTGAATCAGGAGACAGAGGTCTACATGCATCTGGTGAATATGATGAATCTGGAGACCACGTTCTGTCTTCATTGAACAACTCATTCGGACATAACTCAGAATACTCAATGTCTAGGATTGGTGATGTGGGAGAGGATGATCTACTTCCTGTGTAGATGAACGTCTCAAATTTAGCATGACCATAGTCAGGAATAGGTGAATCAGGAGACAGAAGTCTACCTTCATCATATAAACATAATGGTTCCGGTGAATCTATTCTCCCTTCTTGGAACAATTCCTCAAGATCAAGGTCAGAGTATTCAATATCTGACGCTAAAGATACGGGAGATGATGATCGTTTACCTGTGAAGTTTATCTGTTCAAATGTATGGCAGCCATATTCAGGAATAGGGGAATCAGGAGACAGGGGTGTATATTCATCTAATGATGTAAAGGCTTCTGGTGAGGATGTTCTTTCTTCCTCTAACCATTCAAGGAAAGATAAGGAATAGTCATTTTCAGATGTGAGGGAGTCTGGTGATATTGGTCTATGCTCACTCAGGCCTCTCACAGTCTCGTTGGTGTTTATTTCTGATTCCGGTGACTCTGGTCTGTCTTCACTGAACAACTCTTCAAAACACATTTCAGAGTATTCATTATCTGATACTAGAGATATGGGAGATGATGTTCTATTACTTCCATAGACAAATTGCTCAAATATTGGGCAAACAAACGCAGCAATTGGTGAATCAGGAGACAGAGGTCTACATGCATCTGGTGAATATGATGAATCTGGAGACCACAATCTGTCTTCATTGAACAACTCATTCAGACACAACTCAGAATATTCAATGTCTAGGATTGATGATGTGGGAGAGGATGATCTACTTCCTGTGTAGATTGACGTCTCAAATTTAGCATGACCATAGTCAGGAATAGGTGAATCAGGAGACAGAAGTCTACCTTCATCACATAAACACAATGGTTCCGGTGAACATGATCTGAGTTCCTCAATCCATCTCTCTAGTTCATACACTGAATAGTCATCACAAGAAGACAACGATTCTGGTGATAGAGGTCTGTTTGCATGCTCTTTGGAGTGTTCCTTTTGCCTACTGTCAATGGGAGAATATATGTCTTGAGTATCTGATTCAGGAGAGAGAAATCTGTCCTTGTCTCCACACAAGTCATGTGAAAGAGTGCTGTGGATTTTGGAATAAATCTGCCCTGATTCATTATTTTCACATTGTGATGCTGCTGACTGGGGTGGTAGGACCATTTCTTCACTGAAATATTTTTCTATTTCTCTACCTGCTTCGTTACATAATGCACTTTTCGAGTTTGAGCATTGTGTTGAGTGTACTGTGGTAACTGGGGTAGCTTGTACTGACCAGTCTGATTCATTACCTATATCCAGCTGTATGATTTTAGTTTTATAATGTTTTGTTTCCTCCGGTGTCAATGGTCTATATTCAGTCACATCTTTACTGGTGGTTTCATCATCTAAAATGACTGATTCTGGTGAATCTGGTCTGTCCTCGTCAAACAACTCTGACAGACAGAGGTCAGAGTACTCAACATCTGACGCTAGAGATACGGGAGATGATGATCGTTTACCTGTGAAGTTTAACTGTTCAAATGTATAGCAGCCATATTCAGGAATAGGTGAATCAGGAGACAGAGGTCTACCTTCATCACATAAACATAATGGTTCTGGTGAATCTATTCTCCCTTCTTGGAATAATCCCTCAAGATAGAGATCAGAGTATTCAATATCTGATGCTAAAGATATGGGAGATGATGATCTGCTAGTTGAACATATCAGCTGGTCACATGTAGAATGAATATATTCAGGAATAGGTGAATCAGGAGACAGAGGTCTACATGCATCTGGTGAATATGATGAATCTGGAGACCACGTTCTGTCTTCATTGAACAACTCATTCGGACATAACTCAGAATACTCAATGTCTAGGATTGGTGATGTGGGAGAGGATGATCTACTTCCTGTGTAGATGAACGTCTCAAATTTAGCATGACCATAGTCAGGAATAGGTGAATCAGGAGACAGAAGTCTACCTTCATCATATAAACATAATGGTTCCGGTGAATCTATTCTCCCTTCTTGGAACAATTCCTCAAGATCAAGGTCAGAGTATTCAATATCTGACGCTAAAGATACGGGAGATGATGATCGTTTACCTGTGAAGTTTATCTGTTCAAATGTATGGCAGCCATATTCAGGAATAGGGGAATCAGGAGACAGGGGTGTATATTCATCTAATGATGTAAAGGCTTCTGGTGAGGATGTTCTTTCTTCCTCTAACCATTCAAGGAAAGATAAGGAATAGTCATTTTCAGATGTGAGGGAGTCTGGTGATATTGGTCTATGCTCACTCAGGCCTCTCACAGTCTCGTTGGTGTTTATTTCTGATTCCGGTGACTCTGGTCTGTCTTCACTGAACAACTCTTCAAAACACATTTCAGAGTATTCATTATCTGATACTAGAGATATGGGAGATGATGTTCTATTACTTCCATAGACAAATTGCTCAAATATTGGGCAAACAAACGCAGCAATTGGTGAATCAGGAGACAGAGGTCTACATGCATCTGGTGAATATGATGAATCTGGAGACCACAATCTGTCTTCATTGAACAACTCATTCAGACACAACTCAGAATATTCAATGTCTAGGATTGATGATGTGGGAGAGGATGATCTACTTCCTGTGTAGATTGACGTCTCAAATTTAGCATGACCATAGTCAGGAATAGGTGAATCAGGAGACAGAAGTCTACCTTCATCACATAAACACAATGGTTCCGGTGAACATGATCTGAGTTCCTCAATCCATCTCTCTAGTTCATACACTGAATAGTCATCACAAGAAGACAACGATTCTGGTGATAGAGGTCTGTTTGCATGCTCTTTGGAGTGTTCCTTTTGCCTACTGTCAATGGGAGAATATATGTCTTGAGTATCTGATTCAGGAGAGAGAAATCTGTCCTTGTCTCCACACAAGTCATGTGAAAGAGTGCTGTGGATTTTGGAATAAATTTGCCCTGATTCATTATTTTCACATTGTGATGCTGCTGACTGGGGTGGTAGGACCATTTCTTCACTGAAATATTTTTCTATTTCTCTACCTGCTTCGTTACATAATGCACTTTTCGAGTTTGAGCATTGTGTTGAGTGTACTGTGGTAACTGGGGTAGCTTGTACTGACCAGTCTGATTCATTACCTATATCCAGCTGTATGATTTTAGTTTTATAATGTTTTGTTTCCTCCGGTGTCAATGGTCTATATTCAGTCACATCTTTACTGGTGGTTTCATCATCTAAAATGACTGATTCTGGTGAATCTGGTCTGTCCTCGTCAAACAACTCTGACAGACAGAGGTCAGAGTACTCAACATCTGACGCTAGAGATACGGGAGATGATGATCGTTTACCTGTGAAGTTTAACTGTTCAAATGTATAGCAGCCATATTCAGGAATAGGTGAATCAGGAGACAGAGGTCTACCTTCATCACATAAACATAATGGTTCTGGTGAATCTATTCTCCCTTCTTGGAATAATTCCTCAAGATAGAGGTCAGAGTATTCAATATCTGATGCTAAAGATACGGGAGATGATGATCGTTTACCTGTGAAGTTCAACTGTTCAAATGTATGGCAGCCATATTCAGGAATAGGGGAATCAGGAGACAGGGGTGTATATTCATCTAATGATGTAAAGGCTTCTGGTGAGGATGTTCTTTCTTCCTCTAGCCATTTAAGGAAAGATAAGGAATAGTCATTTTCAGATGTGAGGGAGTCTGGTGATATTGGTCTATGCTCACTCAGGCCTCTGGCAGTCCTGTTGATGCTTATTTCTGATTCTGGTGACTCTGGTCTGTTTTCACTGAACAACTCTTCAAAACACATTTCAGAGTATTCATTATCTGATACTAGAGATATGGGAGATGATGTTCTATTACTTCCATAGACAAACTGCTCAAATATTGGGCAAACAAACGCAGGAATAGGTGAATCAGGAGACAGAGGTCTACATGTATCTGGTGAATATGATGAATCTGGAGACCACGATCTGTCTTCATTGAACAACTCATTCAGACAAAACTCAGAATACTCAATGTCTAGGATTGGTGATGTGGGAGAGGATGATCTACTTCCTGTGTAGATTGACATCTCAAATGTATCATGACCATAGTCAGGAATAGGTGAATCAGGAGACAGAAGTCTACCTGATTCACATAAACATAATGGTTCCGGTGATTCTATCCTCCCTTCTTGGAATAATTCCTCAAGATAAAGGTCAGAGTATTCAATATCTGATGCTAAAGATACGGGAGATGATGATCTGTTGCTTCCATAGACTAACTGCTCATATTGATTACAGCCGTACAGAGGAACAGGTGAATCAGGAGACAGAGGTCTACAGGTATCATATGAATATGAAGATTCTGGTGAATTTGGTCTGTCCTCATTGAACAGCTCATCAAGACAAAATTCAGCGTATTCAATGTCTGATGCTAGAGACGAAGGAGATAAAGATCCATCACTCATGTAGATGAACTGTTTAGAAGTAGGATGGCCATACTCAGGAACAGGGGAATCAGGTGACAGTGGTCTATGTCCATCAAGTGACATTGTTCCTGGTGAAGGCAGCCTTGTCTCATTGGGCCACTCTTCAGAATAGACATCATACTCAATGTCACTTTCAGAGGCTAAAGAATTAACAGAGGAAGATGCTGCTCCAACCACAGAAATGAATACTTCAGGTTGGGGACATTTGAACTGAGGAATTGGTGAGTCAGGACATAATACTTCATCCTCTGATGACAAAGAGTCTGCATATTCTGGTGAGTTCAATGTGTACTCAGAGTACAACTCTCCCATGTCTGAATCTGAGGATCCATTTTCAGAATATACATATCCAGGAGAGCATGGTCTAAAGCCATTAATTGAATTGATACACTCAGGGACTCTGTAGTCAGGCACTGGGGAGTCAGGAGACATGGACCTAAACTCATTCTGAGATGCAATAGATTCTGGAGAAGATGGTCTACTGGCTTCTGGTGTAAAACTTAAGTCTTTGTTTCCTCTAACTTCTGAGGCCAGTGCTAATGGTAAGTTTCCACTTCTGGCCACCATGACTTCAGGCACATTTCTATACTTTGCAATGCAAGGCATCAGCTGTGGCTCAATGCTAGGCTCTGGCTTCATCTCACCTAACCGGGGTACATAGTCTTTCATACATGTATTGAGTAAACAAGGCCTTCTTTCATTGAAATGCCCTTCTAACCCTGGACCCAGGGGGCTGCCACCTAAAGAAACACCCAAGGACAATTCCTGTCCTGAGAGGGGTGTTTCAGGAGGCACTCTTAAGTCTAGTTTGGATATCACAGCCTCTGCAAGCATTCTCTCTTCCAATGGGACAAGACCATGCTCTACAGGTTGTGAGAATGGCTGGGGACCTGAGAACTTTACTTTTTCAGAGGGAGATGCAGGGAGTGCAGATGCCTTATTACATGACCTGGAAGTCCTTGGCATAAATACATTTGATATGTATGATTTTCCTTGGCTGATAAAAGATGTCTTTGCTCGCACCACTGGATTATCCTTATCAGTTTGCCCACTTGATGAACTGGCAGAGTCATTTACCAGCTGATCATATTTGGTGTCATGATGGGGGTGTAATGTGTCTGTTTGGGTGTCCCATGGTTTTGAGGCTCCCTGTAATGATTCAGGACCTTGGAAAGGGAGTCTTTCTTGTGTTAAAATGCTCTTCTTAGACTTGATTGGGGCTGAGTTATTGAGAAAAGCCTGATGCAGACTTGTGGTTTCATAAAGTTCATCAATAAAGGGTATGAGGGGTTCTTCCCTGGGACAAGTTTGGGCCTTCAAAGCCTTGCTTGCCCCACCAAGTTTGGAGTTTGTACAGTGTTTATCTGGGTCGTCATCCTCTACAATGGCCAAAGAAACTGTGTGATTCTCAGTTGATCTTGTGTGACCATGCTCACAAACTACACTGCTTAAGTTCATGTCAACGAGGTCCTCTCTGAGTTCAGTTAATAGCTCACTGAAATCTGTCTCAGCTTGGTCTGACTCTGAGAGACAATGGCCAAAGTCTTGAATAGATATAGGTGCCAGTGGATTAACAGGTCTGGGAAATGATGACCTTGGATCGCCTTGGATAAGTTCCTCATCGCCCATTGTATTTTGGGGATGTTTTCTCAACCCAGACTGAAATCCATGTTCAGTGGAGTCCCATGGTACAGGTGCAGCAGCACCAACTGTGGACTCAGTCATAGGATTTGTGTTTTGCGGTGGGGAGACCCTTCTGTATTGTGGATCATACACTTGCGACATCAGCTTCGAAGGCTCAGCAGTATTGTCAAAATGTAGATGACTTACTTGTCTGTCAAGGCCCTCATTTGATGACCCAGCCCTCATCTCTCGAGCAGCCCATGGGTTGGTGATAAAGTCCCTAAGGAAAATGGAAAATGAGGTGTATGTTAGTGCTGATTTACTTCAATAAAATGGCCACAAAGATCAAATCAAATAATTTCTTTACTATTTTTCGGTATTTCGACCTACTGTGTAATGTCAAGTTCTTCTAGGAGGTCTCCATGCATGCTTTCAGAATGGGTGTGCCCCGCAGGCTCTGACCAGGACGGGATGTCCAGGAGAGAGGCCACGGACAGGTCTTCCTCAGAAACCGCTGGAGGTTGCCGTTGTGAGGATTCCACCCTTCTTACCAGTCGCGGACTTTCTACATCTTCCTGAACTGAGGAGAGAGCTGGACACAGAAACATACAGAAAAGTGTGTATGGATGCATACACACACACACACACACACACACACACACTCAGTGGAAACTGAATAGCTAGAAGATTAAACTTCCTCATGCAGTACAACAAGATATGTGCATTTGATGTTGTCATTAAGCCACTGCTTAGTAACCACTGCGGGGTAGTATTTGAAGCCAAAGATGTGGCCTCAAAACATAGCACATAAATGCAATACCGTGTTGAATGTTTTTATTATGTGTTTATAGCATTAGCTGACCAATACATTCTACCTTCACTGTGATCAAGAGTCCTCTCAATTTCTGCATACGTCCGTGAGGTCTGCTCCTGGACTGACTTGTTCATCTGTGTCTCAAGGAGGTGGACTATGTCCATGCGATTTATTGCAGTGAGCCTCTTGATCAAGCAATCCTCTGCGAGGATAAATGACATAAAATGAGTTATGCCTATCCACACATTAATACATTTTTTAATTCAAAACAGATTAAGAATAGGGTTTGGGTAGTATGTACAAATGTAGAAAAGGGTGATGAGCTCATATTCACCAGTGGCATGCTTCGCCTCACGCTCCACCCAGCGCTGCAGCAGTGCCTGACTTTGCTCCTGCAAGGAGTTTGGGTTCTCTGACCGCACCAGCTGTATTTCATCCTCATTGAACTCCAGTTCTTTTGCCAGCTCTGGAGAATTTTACATTTATTGAATCTTATGTTTTAGAATCCCTCTTTGCGAGCAAGCTCTGATCCAGTAAGATTCATTTAAAAACAGAGTATATATAATATCAGGGAGATTGGTGGTCATCACATCCACATTCATTAGCATATGAGACTTACCAGTCCAACTAAACCCAAGGAGGTCAGAAACTATTGCCAATGTTTCTTCCTTTCTGTCTGCATCTTCCTGCCAGTCCACTGGAAGTTCACACAAATCATTAAGAGTAAGATACCAGTACAAGAGTAAAAGACCAGAGGCCACATATGCTGCTAGAACTCAATTTATTATATTAATTGAAAGTGGAAATATCTGCCTAAAAACCTGTAAGTGCTGCTTCTTTGTCATGGTCAGTTCTATCTTTATTAAGAATGGCATAAACTAGCTGATCTGTGATGACTGAAAAAACTTGACCAAGGAATCTAGAGTAGCACACTCATGTTTAGTACCTCGAGATTATTAAGTGCTTTTCACAATGTTAACATATACATATGCATATGCCTTAAGACCCACTGATCAGAGCAGACGCAGTAGGTAGGGTCAATCAGAAACCCAGTATTGTTTATATGGAGTATGTGATAATATGATGGTACATTCCCCATATGGAGGTTGCCTCTGAAATGGATCTGGCCCTGATTGGTTCCATACTTAGCTGTCTGAGTAGAACTATAATCTACTTATGTGATCTGATTGAAAAAAATAGACCTTTCTAATTCACTTCAGCTGCTATCTGAGTAGAACTATAATCAATCTACTTATGGGTTCTGATTAAAACGACTTTGTTAACATGACTTCTAATTCACATCAATTATGTTTCAAAATCTACTTATGTGTTCTGATTAAAATGACTGCGTTAACATGACTTTTCTAATTCACTCCAGTTATGTTTCGAAATCCTGGATTTATGCAACAGTGAAATATGGTAAACTAAAATAAAAGTTTAGAGATGTGGATATACATAAGGACCCACTAATCTTGAGACCTTAAACATGGAAGTGGTGCACTCATCATTTATAATTTGATCATTTTTATGTCATTTCTTTTTCCACTGTCCATGCATGGAACTCACACCTGTAAAAGGAGTGTAAAGTACCATGCTGAAACTAGCAACAGCATGTTATAAAAACTATGTTAGATTTTCATGTTTGGGTTAGAAAGACCTTCCATGCAAATGACTATGGAATTCAGTAATGCTTATAAAAATGGGTTATCACATGTTGAATTTGACGTATACAGTGCCACATGCAGAGTAGTTTTATTCTATTATCAGAGCATTTCTGACATTAAACTAAAAAGGGAGAGAGTCAATCTTGAGATTGGAAATGTACACAAAGATGGCTGGATGGAAAGGCAGCAGAAAAAAAGTGAGCTGATAACTGAACACACAGAAACACAGAGGACAACACAAGACAACAACACACAGCACA
This sequence comes from Clupea harengus, assembly GCF_900700415.2. Classification (NCBI taxonomy): domain Eukaryota; kingdom Metazoa; phylum Chordata; class Actinopteri; order Clupeiformes; family Clupeidae; genus Clupea; species Clupea harengus. The sequence goes on from NC_045173.1 coordinate 5,417,679, forward strand.
AAACAACACACAACACAGTGACAAAACAGAACAACAAAGAGGTGACGATGGACACTTAGGCAGGAAAAAGAGGTCTTTTGGTTGAGGGAAGTAGAGGAAAAAGAGAGGGGGACAGACCCATTGAGATGATACCTTGACATTGTTCTGAGGTAGCGCTGTCAGAGATGCGCTGCATCTGAGTCTCCACACAACTGTCCCAGTGGGGCCTTGACTCAAAGACATCATCTGTAATGGAGGAAGGCCGTACCCCTGGAACAGCTCTACTCTCTGCATCTGGAGCACAAGAGGCTCTCTCATTCTGTTTGGGGTCTCCAGAGCCAGGCAACTCTGAGTTGCAAGAGGTCTTACTGATGTGACGAGATGTAATGGTTTGTTCATGTGAGATACTGTGCTGGATTTTTTCAGTGTAAGAAGAATGTGAATGTCTGTGTTTACTTATGACTGGGAGTCTTGAGCTAGAGATCTTTGGTTTGGTCAAGGACTGACTCCTCTCTGAAAGACTACGGGTGTGTGTAGTAGATAAGAGATGCCCTGTGTGTTCATCACCAGCATCAGACTTTGAACGATGCTCCTGTAGAGGAGTCTCTGATTTTTTTGCAGAGCTTATGTCTGATTTCACTGAACCTGCTTTCACTGGAATCTTTGACTTGGATTTAATTTCTACTGAAAACACAGAGATGTCATCTTGAGGGGGATCTGAGATTTCAGATGCAGTGGATTCAGTGAGACTGGTGTGGCCCAGCACGTCGTAGGTTAGGGAGGGAATTTCAATAACGGATTGCGGCTCATCCTCATTAGAGGAGTCAGAGGATTCGGAATCCTGATCTGAGTACACAGACCGCGTGACAGTAGAGCTGGCTGTGTCCACATCCATTATAGTGGACACTGAGGTGTCAGGAGGTTCAAGGAAATCTCTCTCTTGGTGTGAATAGTTGGGGCTACCAGGATGAACGTCAAGTGAGTCAGACGGAGTGACATTTGAGAAGTTGGAGGTCTGCGGTGTAGAATCAAACTCTTCCTTTGTTTGATCCTCTGTTACTGAGTCTCTGTTGTCCATTTTAGAGTCTTCGCTTACATCCATATCACTTTTTTCTGTGTCCTCCTCCACAGCATCATCATTTAATGGGAAAAAAGCTCGCTCTTCAATCTCCTCTTCCAAGCTCCTCCTGGTCATATCAATAGCACCACCTCTGGTCATCTCAAAGAGCTTCCCCTCCTGGAAGAGGAATGGATTTGGAGTTCCCTCTTCTGTGGGCGTTCGGCCTGGTGTGGAATCTGGTGTTTGCCGCTGGGGCAGCTCTTCCAAGGGAAGACCAAAAACCCTGCTTTCTTCAGCTTCCACTCGTGCCTTAAAACTTTCATCATCTTCTAAATCAGCACTCCATGGGACCAGATCTCCTTTAATATCCTCAGGGATGCCCGTTGACAGTGTGTCATGATTGGCAGCCTGTGAAACCTGATAACTTACATCTCCCTCCTGAATGCATATTTTCGTGTTAAGATCTTCCTGAAGATTCTGTGTCACAGCTTGCGGACAGAGAGGGAGGTCAGCAGAGTGATCGTCTTGTTTTACAGATGATATCAAATGAGCTCCACTGCTATCATCTAAGACAACAGATACGGTATTATTGTCAGTGGCTGAGTAGCTGGACATTCCTTGTTTTCCTGCCTCTTCAGTAGAGGTAAGGCACTTCAACAGATCTGAACAATCCTCCTCACTCTCATCCACAAATGTTTGCATAGATATAATATCCTTTGTATAGTCCTCTCTGTGTTCAAAGGCATCTTTTTCCTGGTTTGTGGTCCCAGGTGAATCATCCTTTAAGACTCCTTGGAGTAGTTTAACCTCTTGAAGGCTATGGCTTTCAGGTTTGGGAGATGATGACAGCAATGGGTTTGGGTCAGCTGTGATATCAGAATGGTCTTCCCATGCCATCCAATCATCTTGGGCTTGTGATGGACTCTTGTGATCCTCTGACTCCTCTAGAGCAAACCTGACCTCCTTCTTACTTTTAACGTCCTTCTCCATTTCGTCAAATGTTTTGATTTTTGCTGCCATTTTAAACATTTCCTCTTCTGGAGTAAGCTGCTTCTGATCTGTTTCTGAGTTCTGTTGGTCCATATCTTTGTCCGCATTGTCTGAGGAGGAAGCAGATAGATTTGTGGACATTGGAAGGCACTGTTGGTGAGATGGAATGCCAAACTCAAAATCGCAATCTTCAGAGGAATAGGCTCTTTCAAAATCAACTTCTCTTTGAAAGTCAACTTCAATCCCTGATCCAGGACTGAGTGGACTGTCGGGAGACTGAGCAGCTTGCTTTGGTTCTGAGAAAAAATCTGCCCTCTCTCCTATCGGGCTTCCCTCCAGGGAGTCTGGACAGGGAGAGTCTTTGGTTGGACTTGGCTCAAGCGAGTCAGGAGATTTATGTGAAGAGCCATCCTCTATGACAGGACTGACCTCCAGGGAGTCCCTACGACATACACTGGCATTATCATCCATGACAACAGACCACAGAGCGTCTATGTTTGAAGGTCTGGATGGGGTATCTATTCCCTCTGTTCCAGAGCTTACAGTTATCTGTCTGTCTTGTATGGATACCTCGGACTCTGCTGAGAAAGAGGAGCCAAATGAGTCTCCAGTCATAAAATCTGAAGTTTTGGTAGGGCTTCTGGAATTACTTTGTACAGCATTATCATTCTCCTCCTGGGTGTTGGGGATTACTTGGGGAAGTTCAGAATATCCCTCATGTCTTTCTCCTTTATCTATACTTGTATAAGGTGTATCTCTTGATGAACTGGAGCCAACTTCATCTCCATCAAGCTCAGGACCAGCATCGAGATCCTTGCACTGAAACTCTTTTGAAATGATAATGGCTCTCTCCTCATCCAATTTAGAGGATAAATCTGTGTCAAATTCTACCTCAATACTACTCTCTCTTTGGTATTCAATCTGTGAATTATTAATCCCTGAGCAAAATATAAAGTTGTTGTCCACTGTGGTAGACGTCTGCCTGAAAATTTGGTACTCAGGATTGGCTTCTAATTCTGCTTTGATGTCAGCACTGAAGTCCTCAGAGGTTCTCCTGTCTGGGCTAATCTGAAACTCCTCTGATGACATTGGGTCTCGGCTCAGCCCTGGAGATAGAATATTGAACTGTCCAGAACTAGTTACCCTTTCCTCACCATTAATTACCCCTGACTCAGTCTCTGGCTTCTCTCTTTGAAATGTTTCTGACATCTCTGATTGATTGTCATTATCACTGATGGTTTTCGTTAGAACAACCTCCTCAAAACTTTCCTTAACAATCTCCTGACTTAACGAACGATCAGATACAGCAGGTATCTCCTCTAGGTACTGCTCTAGGTCTCCACTTAAATGTGAGACCATGCCAGATATGTCCTTCACCGAAGCTCTTGACGTGGAGAATTTTTTGTCAATTTTAACTTCTTGGAAGGCAGCTTCTTGTGACTGCTCTAGAACTGGATCCTTATTTGGTGAATCTTCTAAACTGCTCCAAGGCTTTTCGAAGTCTTCTGATTGTGTATAATCTGTACTTCTAACTCTACTTAACACAACCTCTTCCAACTTTTCCTCGAAAATCCCCTGATTTGCAGACTGATCATTCACAACTGGTATTTTCTCTAAGTACTGGTCCAGGTCTCCAGTAAGATGTGAGAGCATGCTAGACATGTCTTTCACTGGTGCTGATTGTTTATCATCTACAATGGTGACCTTTCTTAACATAACCTCTTCAAATGTCTCCTCTATAATGCCTTGACTTGCACAATGATCAGAGACAGCTGGTATTTTCTCTAAGTAAAGGTCAAGATTGCCAGTAAGATGCGAGACCATCCCAGACAAGTCTTTCACTGGGGCTGATGATGTGGGGGATGTCTCTCTAGCTATTTGAAACTCTTGGAGCAGAGGTTCCTGTATCTGATCTGATGTATTAGCCAAACTCTCATTCGGAAATGTGCCCTCAACCACATCACTTGCCTTTGCCTCTGAAAGCTCACCCTGACTGTTATCTTGTTTTCTCTCCTCTTTTGATGAAATATGAACAAGCTCATCTTTTGGAGAACTGCGACCAAACTCATCTGTTGGTGATGTTTCTAAACTATCCCCTGATCTCTCAAATTGACATGCATCTGATTCTTGATCGTCTGTGGTGATGACTCTACCCAACACAACTTCTTCAAATGTCTCCTCTATAATGCCTTGATTTGCAAAATCATCAGAGACAGCTGGTATTTTCTCTAAGTACAGGTCAAGATTGCCAGTAAGATGCGAGACCATCCCAGACAAGTCTTTCACTGGTGCTGATGATGTGGGGGATGTCTCTTTAGCTATTTGAAACTCTTGGAGCAGAGGTTCCTGTATCTGATCTGATGTATTAGCCAAACTCTCATTCTGAAATGTGCCCTCAACCACATCACTTGCCATTGCCTCTGAAAGCTCACCCTGACTGTTATCTTGTTTTCTCTCCTCTTTTGATGAAATATGAACAAGCTCATCTTTTGGTGAACTGCGACCAAACTCATCTGTTGGTGATGTTTCTAAACTATCCCCTGATCTCTCAAATTGACATGCATCTGATTCTTGATCGTCTCTGGTGATGACTCTACCCAACACAACTTCTTCAAATGTCTCCTCTATAATGCCTTGATTTGCAAAATCATCAGAGACAGCTGGTATTTTCTCTAAGTACAGGTCAAGATTGCCAGTAAGATGTGAGACCATCCCAGACAAGTCTTTCACTGGGGCTGATGATGTGGGGGATGTCTCACTAGCTATTTTAAACTCTTCATATAAAGGCTCCTGTATCTGATCTGAGGTATGCATCCATCTCTCATTCTGTGATGTGCCTTCAACCACATCACTTCTCATTGCCTCTGACACCTCAGACTGACTATCATCTCCTCTGACAACCCTGCTTAACACAACTTGTTCAAAGGTCTCCTGGACAATGTCTTTATCAGGAGAATGATCAGGTGCGGATGGTGATTTCTCTAGGTACTGATCAAGGTCCCCAGTCAGATGTGAGACCATTCCAGACATGTCTTTCACTGTTGTCTTTGACTCAGCGGGAGTGTTTCTGTCTACTCTGACCTCTTGCAGAATTGACTTCTGCAATTGTGGTGAACAAGGACTTAAATCTTCCTTCTCTGATTTCTCTGGTCTAATAACAGGTATGTTTTTTTCAACCTCCTCTGGAACACAAGGTTTTTCAGGTGTGCTGACACCTCTTCTTAAAATAACCTCTTCAAATCTTTCTTGGACAACCTCCTGATCTAATGAATGAGTTGTTGTTTGTATTTTTTCTAGATACTGGTCCAGGTCTTGAGTAAGATGAGAGGCCATTCTAAATTCTTCCACTTGTAATTTTAGTGGACTAGAAATAAGCGTGTCATTTTGAAAGTCTTCTGAAATTTCAGATTGTATTTCATCTTGGCAAATCACTTTCCTTACAATAGATTCTTCAAAAGTTTCCTGAACAATCTCTTGATCTGAAGATTCACTAGTAACTGCTGGAATTTCCTCCAGGTACTGCCCTAGGTCTTGCGTGAGATGTGAAATCATGCTGGACATGTTCACTGCTGTTCTTGAGTCAGGGTAAGTGTTACTGTCCACTTCAGCATCCTGCAAATTGATCTTGTAATCTGAACTTCGCGATGTATCTGAACTGATGCAAGGTTTATCAATCTGCAGTTTTTCTGGGATGTCAGTTTGATTTATGGCTGTTTTCTCAGAAATGCTCAGATCATGCCCAGGAGCAACTGTGTCAAGGCTATCCTCAATTTTGTCAGACTGAACAAAATCTGAACGGATGTCTTGCTGCCCAGAAATACATTTTGAGGTTATTTGGCTTGATTGACCATCGTCTTCATGATTTGCTTGAAAGATCACTGTGGTTGTTTTCATGGCTTTGTGCTCAAAAAGGCCAGATTTGCTTTTGGATGGGTCTTGGCCCTCCTGAAATGCTTTCATTAATTCCCTCACAGACATAGTTTCCTCCAGCCTCTCAGTCTGAGATCGGGGAGATTTGGGGGACTTTGGAGGAGGTTCTTCACTCTCTTTCAGATAAGACTTACTTTGAATACCAGTCACTTGTGGAGGCTTCCGCTTACGGCTTAATCCCTCCTCTTCTTCAACTTTATTTTGAAGTGCTTTTACCCTGTCTTTAATGGAGCCTATAGGTCTCTCCTCCACCAGAGGTGAGGCTGGGAATAGGCCTGTGGTGGATTCAGGTTCACCAAGAATGATGTCTCCATCCAGAGATTCCTCAGAGCTGAACCTCTGCAGTTCATCTTCTGAGCTTTCACCAGCACATTCCCTGTCCCTAATCTTTCGCCTAGCAGGCTTTTTGACTTTAGGAAGATGCCGCCTACCATCTCTGGTCGCCACAATCTCATTGGATTTATCCTGTGTAACTTCATGTTTTGAAAGATGATCGGACACCACAAGTGTGCTATTGAAATGCTGGTCAAGGTCTGCACTAAGATGAGTAGTTGCACTAGGCATGTCCTTCACTGATGTTGAAGATGTGGAGGTGTCTCTGAAAATTCGGATTTCCTGAGAGTCAGTGTTAGCTTTAGCCTGTGTGATTTCGGGTTCACTGAGAACTACCCATTCCCCCTTCTTGTTTTTTGACCATTGGGTGTCTCTCTCCTCTCCAGTTTCTGACAATGCTCCTCCTCGCAGTATTTCATCAACTTTTTCCAGATCCTCCTTTACTTTCCCCATGATTTCAAAAGGTTCTTCAGGATCTTCATGCACTTTTCTAATGGTCTGTGATTGCTTTGTGTCATCTAAAGAGTCAGGTTCTTCAGATAGGTCAGTTGTAAGGATAGCCGACACTTTGATGAGGTCTTGTTTCATGTCAGACACCTCTGAGAGAAGGTCTGGACTTGCTAATGTGGCTGGGTCATTCACCATGTGTGTTTGCAGGATGGATAATTCAGTTGACTCTGTTTCGTCATCATCTTTTTGATGACATAAAAATAAATTTAAAAAAGGAAAATGAAGGGGGGATAAGAAGAATCTCTGGTCAAGGCAGGAGAATAAGTATTTATCTTCAGTTGACAGGACAAGGAGGCTGGTTCACATGAAAATGACAGACATTACATTTGACTGATGGATCCAGGAGACTTTGAGGTTGGCACAGCAACAGCAAAGCAAAGCAAAAAGAAGATAAACCGTATGAAAATAGATGGCGAGGAAATAACTTGCTTAAACATGTTACATGTTGAACTGCATATTCCTCATATATGAAGAAGGGAGCGAGGAAACAAAAGTACAAAAGAGAATGTAAATAAAGTACAAACAGAGGGGTTAAACAAACAAATAATTAAAACAAGCAAACAAACAATAGAATACAAACCAAATGGACGACAGAAAGTGGAGATAAACCATCTCAAGATTGTCAAGTGACAAATCAGAACAGCAATTTCATTTTTTTAGTAAAAAATCATATCAGTTTGACATTTTTAGAAATTATATTTTTTTTCTGTTTGAATCCTCAGAGGCTATGGCAAAGAAAGTCTGAGATATAAATTGTTGTGAACTCTCATTCACTTGAGGACAAATGTAAATGAAAGAAAACATTCACTGAAATGATAACAATAATGGTGAACTGAATGAAAGAGTGAGATAAATACAAAGAAAACTCAAAGTTTGGGAAAATGCTTTCTTACAGCCAGAGGCAAGACCACAGGCACACATACTGTAGTCAGTAGATTACAGTTACAAACATATAAAATGTGAAAGTCAAGTTATTTCCATGCAAAACCAAAAGCTTGTGTTCATGCAATCCTAAACAAACCAAAAGCAAAGAACAGCAAGCAAAATGAAAAAGCAAAACCTAATTTTATCTGAAAATGATAAAATTGTCTACCATTATTTTTTAAAGTTGATATCCCCACATAATGGTACAGACTCAAATATTACTGTAAACCAAATTCAGGATGGATAGTCAAACCGTGCTAATACAACCCTAATGCTATGAATAATGTAGTGGTATGAGGAATGATATGGTTTAAAAATACAACAAAAGAGAATAGAAAAGATGAAATAGATGGAGACGGCAAAGTGATTATCAGCCATAGGTAGCATATCAGCTTGGGATCCATGTCCATGCTTTACTCTAAAGGCTCTGACTTAACTACTGAATCCATAAATCGGTTAAAAGGTACTGTTATGCAGAACAACATTTCTAAGCCTATATATCTACTGTATGATTAATACAGCCTTTACTATCAATATGCTTTAACAAGGTAAAACTATGCTAATTGCTCAGGTGGTAAAGTTAGTAAAGTTATTCCAAGATAAAAGTGTCTTACATTTCTCATGTGTCTTGTCACTCTGTAGGGAAGGGACAATTTAAAAAATTGTTATGATGATCAAACACAGTGTTACATACACCGTACATATACTATATTATTAACTAACAAATTAAGAATATTTACTGTTGTCTCTCTTTTATAGGCACATAATAATGCATTTAATGATAACTGTTAATGATAATGCTGATAAATAGAGTAAATAAATTAGATTTTTTATTTCATAATATTTGTAAAGAAATAAATGTACCTCCTCATCTGCATCCTGATCAGAATCAGAGTCCTAATTAGAAGACAAGATCAGTTAATTTAGTGCAGGACATGAACCAATCTATGTACTTATATATATATATACAATTCTAAAACCAATGAATTCTTACCTTTGAGTATGTGGGCAGAGTGATGTTCAGATTACAGATGGCATTGTGTGTAAGACTTCTGTACGTACGAGGCTCCTTTGTGAAAGACAATCTTCCACAAGGTTCTTGAGCGCTATCTCGAATCTGTTGATAAATCAAGTTTATATGTTGTGAACAGTCAGGAATGCAGAGGTAGTGGCATTCTAATAGAAACAGTCATATAACTTTGGAAAAAAGAATGCTTGAAAGTCCATCTCACCTTGATGAACAGTGCCAAGCGGTTCTCTTTGAAGGCAAAGAAGCTGAAGACATGATGTTGACCACTCTTGGTAAGAGGCACCAGGTTTCCAAAACAGTCAGCAAAGATTGGTTTCCCCTCTAAAACCTGAGAAACATACGACTGGAATTTACTTCACACCCACACACTCTATACTGTGAACTTTAGTGTAGACTGGGAGAGAGGCTCAGGGCAGCAAGGGTGCCCATCAGCATTACCCCCGTCACACTGTCCTCCCCTCAGCTCTTTCTCTTATGGCCTATTCCCTTTACTTGTGCAAACCAGTTGGTGAACTATGGTGCTTTCATGACCCACAGTGCTATGTTCATGGGTTCAGTGTAAACATTTTAGATGTGTACCTCAACATCTCGACTCCGTGCCACCTCTGTGAAGTTCTCCTGCTGCTCCAGTGTCTTGTCCATTTTGTCGTCTGTCATGCAGAAGCATCGTAACCGGGCTTCTATGGGGTCCAGTGTTTTGGCAAAGATAACAAACTTGGCCATGTATGGAACACAGATCATTTCCCGGTATATCTGGGTAGAGAAGTTCACAGACTCCTGGATCTGTCGGCAGTCAATCAACCAGAATCTGTGAGGCGGGAGAGACAAGACCATTAAACGCAAATCTAATTTACAGTCTAAAATTCACTGTCTTTATTACTTTGTAAAATAATACAAAAAGACAGATTTACTGCTGAAATAATTATACAATGCTCTACTAATTTGTGAAAGTTGACCACATTTCCTTGTCAGCCTTTTCCATGTCCTACTGTTAGAATCCTCATTAATGCTTACCTGGCTGACACATTAGTGGTAAAGGACACACACTGGTTGATAAAGGTCAGAGGAGTGGATCCTGTGATATCTTCCCACTGAGCTGGAGTGGTACCTCCTGGAAAAGATTGAGGCGATAATTACAAAAATCTGTTTCTTACACTTTCTTTTTTTATGAGGTTTGTTGGACAGCACTTGACTTGCCTGTGATGCTACACAAAAGTCTGAGGGTAGGCGTATCTCCCCCAAACACACAGTCGGTTCCGTCGCTTGTTGAGCTCTTGGGAATTGGGATTGTCATAGTGATTGGCTTGTGGAACTTCCTCCTCCTTGGCTCCAAGGTTACAATAGGACTGAAAGTTGCTTTGTTACCCAGTATCCTCCTCACTAAGTCAGCATGGACTGGTTGGGCCTGTACGAGTGGTTGTAGAAAATTAATCAAGCCTTTCAAATTATAAAAAAAAATATTACTGGTCTTTATATCTAGACTGTCAACACACATCATAATTATCTAAGCCAAGTCAAGAAATTGATTAATTTACCAAAACACTTGTTGGTTTGTGGTATTACACAATCAGAGTTCCCCAACTCCACCTTTTACTCCACTAACTGTTCTGAATGTGCTCTAAGGTACCTGGAGTCCGACACGGATCCGTTTGGTGAGGGCACCCTCAGGGAAGACTGCCTGGACCTGGGGCACTAAGGTGCTACTGAGCAGCCCTCCCTCTGGGCCAATTAGGTGGCTGTCCTGCTTGATGCGGGAGACCACCGCAAAGTACTGTGGGAAGTCTCGTGTGATGATGCGACAAATCCGCTTCTTCTCAAGCTCCTCAGGAGAGTCCAGCTCTGTTTCAATACATAAGAATTCCAAAATCACACCACTGTTTTTATACCTCCCCTTGCCTGTGGGGATTATACAGTCACCTAGGGGAAATGAATTGCATGTTCTATGTTAATCTTAAAGGAAGTGACGCGTCACTATGGTGATTCCTAGCAGAACTGATCATGTGAAGTGAAGGGAATATATTTGCCATGGGTTACAGATCTCAAGTGCAACCGGAAATATGCAGAATAATTGTAAATTGTAAATCCGACTTTGACTGATAGCAGTGCTGGGCTGACAGCGCCATGTGTCCTGTCTCACCCTCGTCCATGCCGTTGAGGATCTGGTTGAGCTCCTCCTCGGTGTGCTCACAATGGTGCTCCCTCCAGCTCTCTCCGGTCTCACTGCGCAGGATCACCAACTCCCGCTCGGTTCCCCGCAGGGCTGCAAAGTGGGGAATCTCCACTATCACAGGCCTAGGTCACCACACGGAGGTCAAAGTCAGCAGGTGTATATGGGGGAATGTGTGCATCAATGTGTACATATACAGTGCCGCTGCTAGCCATTTTGGTGCCCTAAGCATAACTCCTTTATGATGCCCCCCGCCCCCCCCCCCCCCCGAGAAAAAAAAACGTTTGTTTCTGCCAGTTTAACATTTTATTAAAACGACAAAGAACAACATCCTCAACCCCAAATGAGGGACACTTTCTTCCAGGTGTGCGAGCGCGCCAACAGCTGACCAACAATAATGGAAATCGCAAGGTTTCATTAGCCATACCATAAACCTATTAATTTCAGTGTAATTTTGGCAAACCCCTACTGTACTTGCTTGGATGTATTGTTCATAGTAATAGTCATGACAATTATTACAAGTTTCTCTCAAATTTAATTTTGTTTTCTTGAAATATCATTAGACCAAGGCTGTCCAATTTGGGGCCCGTGCTCGATTTTTTTTAGCCCGCGCTCCCATTAGAATCAGAGTCAGAACGTCATTCGTAGCATTTCGAACAGGGCCTCTGTCTCAGCGTCCTATGTAACTCAGACTGGTTGCAGTTCACTGCCTGGCCACAGTTTTTACATTGTTTTAGATGGGTCAAGGGGGCGTGCTATTTACCTCTTGTCAGATCCATAACTTTGCAGCTAAAGTTGTGATTCCTGGTTGCTATGGTTATCTAGCTAAGGAAACTTTTAATAACAAACGATTTAAATGGAAGATTTCCGTTTGCATGAAATGATAGCTAGTTATCTAGCTACGGTTATAGTCTCCTCGATTTAACTTCTACACCACCGTAACTTTTTTGGAGCAGTTAAATATATCTCTTGTTCTGCCTGTTTTGTGATAAACATGCCTACACGGTGCCTAATATTTCTATATGAAATAATATCGGCATTATAATTATTATAACTATGATAATTTTTCAGTTGCCTATTTTTTGGTGCCCCCACAGGAGTTTGTGCCCTACGCACAGCGCGTAGTGCGCGTTATGGGAGCGGCGGCACTGTACATATATCACAGTAAGGTTTTCAGGATATCAGTGTCAGCTTGGATTGATTGACAGTTCACTGACAGTTGACTCAGATGGAAACATAATGTCTGCTGCACAGAGAGAAAAACAAAATAATAGATACAAGGTAGTACACTTCATCATGCAAAATTAAATGAATCTATATTCACATGCGCAATCATATCTCCAAATAAAAGGGGAACTCATCTGATCAATCTGGTGTTTTGTGTAAAAAATGTTTACAAAAAAGAATTATGCAGCTTTACAGATGATGGGGTCAAAGGTCAAATCAAGACAGGACATCACTATAAAAGGGCAGCGTCCAGGAGAGAAGAGGGGTTGCGGGGGGGGGGTGGAGGGAGTGGAGACCAAGAGCCAGCAGACGTCTGTAAACGTCAGTCCTACCCGAGGAATTTTGTTCCAGGTGGGCCCAGTTGAAGAATTCGGCTGACCAGACTCTCTCCCTCATTGAGAGGGGGAGGGGCGGTAGGGAGGTGAAGTTTACTGATCCCAGTGCAGCATGGCAGAGAGAGAAGAGCGTGATGCTCAAGTCTTTACCATCAAAGAGCCACACAGACCAGACAGAGGATGGGAGGCCAATATCTCTTTATTCTCATGTTCATACTGCACTACCTAATTACTATCCATAATTATTCATCTTTCGCTCTGTGTTAAGTCCATTACTTGCAGTTAAACTACAATTACCCTAAAACGAATTCAAAACACATCAGGTCACATAAGAGAGACTACTCAAAATTCCTGTAAGAATTAAATGAAATGAATCTCTTTATTTCTACATCTAAAAGGAATTCAACTTCACTTCTTCTGTTTATTTTCTTCCTTTTAACCTGTTAAGCCTGTCACTCCTACAGTCCCCAATCTGCAGATGGCTGTTTTTTCTTACCCAAGAAACTGTGCTCCGGTGGGGCCGACTTCTATGATCCTGCCGGCCAGGCCTTCCCCCTCCACCATGGGTGGCATAGAGGCCAGCCGGTGCCTCTTGACCAGACGGCAGGTGACTCGGGTGGGGGCAGAGCACTTCTGGGGGGGTATGAGGATGCGCAGGCCGTTATGGCGACAGCCACGCATAGTCCCACCCCTGGCATCGACCATGAAACTGACCAGGAAGCTATTATGAAAGGAATACAAAGGAAGGTAAAACAGACACAGAAAGAGAGATAGAGAGGGAGAGAGGGAGGGAGAGAGAAAGAGAGAAGGCTTCAATAGTAAAAGTGTTTTTTTTTCTCTCTCTTCTTCAACAACTCATTTAGTTAAAACTCTTTCACCTCTTTCTCTCAGGCATATAACACACATAAACACAGAGGTCAGACTGCACATATACTTCACCACTCACACAGTATAAAAGGTTTCACACAGGGGAAATGCTGTATGGGACGTGTCATCTTTCCCCTCAACACTATATATATATATATACATATATATATATATATATATATATATATATATATATTTATACTGTATATATTTACTATATATATTTATAACTCCCTCTTAGGAATAAACTCCAGCATGCTGCTACTATGTCTGACCTAGTCACTCTATGCTCAGTGTGTTAAAAGGCATTCCTCTGCATGCCATAGTAAAGAGACCATAGGAAGAGATCCTTAGCATCATGTGGTCAACATGCTCTGGCACAGCATACTGAAGTCATATATAATACATACTGTGTAGGCGGACAGAATCATGTATAAAACATATTATTGTGTATTTAACATATTTTAAGCATGCATACAGTTAAAAGCATGTATACTGAACCATGCTGATCCCAAATAATTGTAATGTATGCTGTACCTTGGATGGGATAAGATTAAAACAAGGTGTTAGAACAAGCCATGCAAAATAAGGAAAGGAGTAACAGTAAGAGAGAGGTGAAAAGGGAGGACAATACATAAAGAAAGAAGGTTAGAGAGAGAAAGATAGAAAGAGAGAGAGAGAGAGAGAGAGAGAGAGTGTCTCCAGGGGCCAGAAGATCACCTGCTGTTGTCATGGTCAAGGAATGGAGATGACTGGCTGGAAGCAGAATTTCAAAAAGCAAAGAGAGGGAGAGAGAAAAGAGAGAGAAGGAGGAGGGGGAGGAGGAGGAGGAGGAGGAGGAGGGGGAAGAAGGAAAAATAGAAACGAGTGTATAAGGGACACACAAGGGTTATGAGAGTGAGGGGAGACAGAGGGAGCGAAAGGAAGACACCAAAGGATGAGAAAGTAAGCTTTAGAAAATAAAAATGATAAACAATGATAAATGAATCATCATACTATTGTGCATGAGTGTTCAGCAATCAGCTATCAAAACTTCTACTATTCAACATTCATGAGAGAATTTCAAAATGTTATGAACGTTTAACAGTAGCATTGCATATTGTGTGTGTGTGTGTGTGTGTGTGTGTGTGTCATACCCAGAATGCAGCAGGGTATTGGTCAGTAACACGTTGTCCAGGTGTTCCGCCCCCCAGCTCAGTCGATATGAGTCCTTCTCATGCTGTCTGGAGAGGGACGCCACCTGAGGCACAGACACAGACTCATGCATACTACGCCACACATACATGCTCACTATAGAGGTCAACATTGGATAAAAACTCAATTTATATGCAAAAATATGTCAATGTACCTGATGACTGGTAAACACTTCTTCAATGAAAACACCGTCTCTGTTATGATATCCTGGGTGTGGGGGGGTCCCATGACCCCTACAGTGAAGACGAGATATGAACAAACAGGTATCGATCGACAAACAGGTATCGATCGATAAACAGGTATCGATCGATAAACAGGTATCGATCCACAAACAGGTATCGATCGATAAACAGGTATCGATCAACAAACAGGTATCGATCGATAAACAGGTATCGATCGACAAACAGGTATCGATCGATAAACAGCAGCACAATATCTATGCTGTTCAATGTGGTAGGCTATGTCTGTCACGGATTAATTGATGTTATTAGTACATGTTGTCATTTCTACATAAAAGGTTTTAAGTCAGGGACAGTAACATTACATGTTATCTGTGATACAAACTGACAGCCCTGTCATCAACCCTGTCACCCTGTTTGGTGCAGAGATAGCGAACAGAATGAACTCATGCAGACATCTGATCAATGGAACTTTGATGTACCTGTCCAGGTTGTGACTCAGATAGGTCATCCCATCCAAGTATTGCCCAGGCAGGGAGTCGTCTCCCAGCTCTCGCAGGTCCTCTGCCCTTAGGTACTCTCCCCCGTCTCCTGTCATGGTATCTTCACCTGTAGAGAGGGACGGGCTAGTGTCTCAGTGTCTCAAAACTCGATATGTCCCAGTAAGACATTTGATCCTTTTAAAACGTTAATACTCAACCTCACTGAGACACATTGCTATAGTTATCAACAGGACAGCAAACAAGGGACCAATGTCAGCTTCAAGGCAGAGTGGCATACACAGCATCTGGCTGCTGCCCACTGCTGATCATGATTTCATATTCAAAAAGTTTGAAAATTGTAGTGCAAAAGGTTATGGTTAGTATCTCACACACACACTTATCACATCAATTGTTATTAATACCACTGATGCATACTAGTAAACAATACCTTGGATGAGTAAAAATATGTACATTACAGCCAAAATTATGATTGTCGTTATCACTCAAGGTTGATGTTACACTGATTGTCTACCCATAAAAGCAGGAATTGTATGCTTGCATATAAAGACTTTTGGTGAACACACACAAACCATGCTGTTAGACGGCTAAAGCTAGAGTCTAAGGTCCCACACCAAGCTTGCTATAACCAGACATGTCAAAGGGCAACACAAGCCCTCATATCACCTTTAAAACAGAACCGACAGAACTCATTCCTGCTTTAACATGCCTGAAAGAGGATGACACCTCAGGCTCCTGGCCTCAGTGCTTAACATTCCACTGCTTATGGTAGATCACATTAAGGAGATATTGTCTAGAAATGTCACTGAAAGGTCCCTTCCAGAAGTAATGCAAGTTCTGTCAATTCTATTTTGGCAACCAGGTACCTTCCAATTCCACTGAGACGTCTGAATAAGGGTCCTCTTCAATCTGTTGCAAGGCTACACAACACACAGCCACTAAGCACCAGTGGGCAAAATTCTTGAAAAACTACATGGCCCATAATTCACCACACCATTCCCCATTGTCTGCCTGCCATTTTTATGTGACAGGTCCTCTCACACAAACATACATACCCACGTTACATTATGTTACAGACTTGTGAACTGCTGCAGTTAATCATGCACTGATGGATAGGATTCACTTACCCTCCTCATCAGAAACATCCAAGACTTCAGTCATTGTCTCCGGAACATTCAGCTTATGTTTCTCAGTAACGGTCTATGATTGGGACATTAACAGACAACAAAATATCCGAGTTGAAAAGAAACCCACATGGAAATGGCGCTTTCCCAAAGGCACTAATAACTGCCAAGGCTGCCATTAAACCACAGTAAAAAAAAAACTCTGGATGCCTCTGGATGCCTCTGTGTCAAACAACAACCTTTTAAAGATAAAATAACTGAGAACGTTGTTTCCAAGCAATTTTTCTTTAACTCAAGAGGTCATTAAAGACATTAAAGATTTCAGACAGAGGGTGAATAGAGATGTACTATTCTAGTAGACCCCAAAATAAAATTACAAACATTGGAAATGGATGGAAATAGATCCTGTTTAAAAATATAGCCAGAATCGATTATTCAGTGTCCCAAAAAGACCAAGAGAAGCTCATCCATGCTTTTATTTCCAGTGGGGTGGACTACTGTAATGGTATCTTAACTGGTCTGCCCAAAATGCCATTTAGCACCTGCAGCTCATTCCAAATGCTGCTGATTGAGAGAACAGAGCACATTACTCTACTTCTAAAATCTTTACACTGGCTTCCAGTATAGTGACATAATCAATTTTAAAGTGCTGCTACTAGTTTATAAATCACTGAATGGTTCAGGGCCAGAATACATCTCTGATATGTTTAAAGAATATAAACCAAGTGAGGCTCTTAGATCCATGGACTCAGGTCAGCTAGTGGAGCCCAGAGTTGAAACTAAACATGCATTAGCTGCATGCATGCAACTGGCACAAAATGTAGCAATCCAGGTTAAAAACATTTCTCATTTCATGCGGCTATGTTTGAGCTCTAAGATTTGCACTCTAGCAGTAACTATTCTTACTGCATTTTACTTGTAATTATACTACTCATCTTTTAATTATGGTACTCATATTTGAATTGCTATTTTATATACTTTGTACTTATATTTATATATATGCTCATATTTTTATCTTTCAGTGTTTTTAACTCCTTGTGTGGTTGCTCCTTGCTTGTATGTGTCAAGCACTCCGATTTTCCTCTATTTGAGTATGAAATGTGCTATACAAATAAATATCCCTTGCACACATTGGGCATATGTGCTACAATAATTCAAGAGACATCAGGTCACTTACTGTAGTGGTGGTGATAATTTCCTCTGTGACTACTTTCAGTGTGTCCACTACTGAGATGTAGCCAAGGCGTTTGGCAATGGACAGAGCAGTGTTTCCATTCTATGCAGGAATAAAAGATAAGAAGAACCTCATCACAACTATAATGACCACTTAGCAAGATCATCAACATCATCCTAATCAATATACTGTATGATAGATGCATGGGCATAGACTGGCATAAATGTATTACCACAGTGGTGGCATTGGGTTTGGCTCCATGTTGTAGCAGCACATTGATAACATGTGTGTTCCCTTGTTGAGCTGCTTGATGAAGAGGTGTGTAGCCACTCTGGAAAGGACAGATATCAGCATTTTAAATATTTCATTTTTGATTGATTGATTGATTGATTGATTGATTGATTGATTGATTGATTTTACATGAAATATAGAATATACTTGTGGTGAGCCAACAGATATGAAAGTCGTCAGGGATTAAATAAAATGGTCTGACACTTATTTCCATCATGTCCATAGTCAATTCACTGTTGATAATAGTCATCTATTCCTTGAAATGTCATAAAGTCCTTTGGAAAGATTTACCTTTGTTTTGGCATTGACACTGGCACCTTGCTGCACGAGGAAGTTTACCATTTTGACATTTCCATAGTGACAGGCTACAATAAGTGGGGTGTAGCCAAGCTGTGGGAAAGAGACATAAATGTAACCAGGGCAATGAAGACCATGTTATGAAACCAACATTTAACAACAAGATGTGACCCCTGGAGTGTGAGGCTCCTCTGAACCCAATGCAGGTCTACATTATGATAAATCATTGCTATGTGGCACCAAAATAATAAACATGCTCTGCCACAGGAGTGAATGGTTAGAGATCTGACTCATGAGGCTGTTTAAAGAGTGAATGGTTTAAGATCAGACTTGTGAGGCTGTTTAAAGAGTGAATGGTTTAAGATCAGACTTGTGAGGCTGTGTAAAGAGTGAATGGTTTAAGATCTGGCTCATGAGGCTGTGCTTCTCTTACCTTTGTCTGATGATCGAGGTTAGCGTTATTCTTGGCCAGTGTCTCTGCAGCACTCACTCTGTCCTCCTGTGCTGCGAGGTGCAGTGATGTCAGTCCACTCTGTGACACAGAACAGTGAGACTCAGTACATATCTAAAGGTCCCACTATTATAAAGCACAATAAGTTTCATTGATCAAAAAACCAGTGAACAATACTCGTATCCTAGCCTACTGAAGGATATGATTGCATGGTTGGAATAGGTTTGACTGACATGTAATGATAATGATACAGTTCAGAAATGATAACACTGTATTATGGGGCTTTCCTTTAAGTATTGATTTCCTCTCTTACAGATGTAAGAGATATAAATGCTTTGAGATATAAATGCACTAAAAGGGCTCCCAACAGTACTCCTTCCTTATTGTGCACAGAGGTTGTTTTCACATTAAACTACCTACATCAATGTCTGACCATACTATAATCTTACTCTTCTAATAGCACCTTCTTTTAGTATAGCAGCCACTCCTAATAGTCTCACCTTAGTTGAGGCGTTGACCACAGCACCCTTCCCCAGCAGTAGAGTGGCCATCTCACTGTGGCCCTCCTGAGAAGCCAGGTGCAGAGGGCTGACTCCTTGCTTGGTGAGCACGTTGGTCTCAGCGCCATACTGCATCAGTGCTGAGGCAATGGCTGTCTGGTTCTTCTTCGCTGCGATGTGGAGGGGGGTATAGCCGTTCTATCCCGAGTAGACAAAATGGACAGAGCATTAGGAAGTACGCAGACAGACATTACGGTTAACCGACATGATTTCATTTACTATTTTTTATTTCTTATTTGGAGCTTTTAGGGATTCTATTCAGACACTTTAGAACTGTTCAAGGACAACAACACTCTCCTCATGGCTCTCAGGCACTTTTATGTGAAAATATCTCTGTTGTTTTGGCAGCTGTTCTGACTTTGGAGCTCACTCTCTTCTTACTGTATATTTGTTTTATACTACACCAGTTTTGAAATGATCTGAAAAGTTGTATTATGATGGTGTCTGTGTCGTTGACTGGAAAAGTGCTCTGTCTGACCTTGGCTGTGGCATGAGGGGAGGCTTCTTTCTCCAGGAGCAGGAGTGCCACCTCCTGGTTGTCATAGTGCGCTGCTACATGGAGTGGAGTCAGTCCATTCTGGGAAAAGAACCAGATATTAGGGAAATTTTTTGACATTATCACTGAAAATAATGACACTATCATTACAAAAGGTGTGTGTTTCAAGCTGGCAGTAATTTAGAATTTGGAAAGGCAGCTGTGCGATATAATTGACAGCTTGCATTTTTGTACAAATGGTTATGAAAATCTGAAGTGGTGTCATAACTCAGTCATGACATTGACCCACACCTTTCCAGCATCATCAGGAAGTGCATGACGCTTCAGGAGGAGTTTTGCCACATCCAGGCTTCCATACTTAGCAGCTACATGTAAAGGAGTAAATCCTTTCTGTAGAGGGAGAGATGAAAAGTCATTCAAACACTGATAAAAAACCACGGGTTTTGTATTGTATCTGTGCACAACTTTAAGCAAACTGTATGTGTATGTACTCTGTGTAAGTATGCATGTCTGTGTGTTTTCATCTGCACAGTCACTGAATGTTTTTCTCCAACCTTGGTGGCCAGAGAGTGTGAGGCTCCGGCCTCTAGCAGCACTGCAGCTGTCTCCAGCTGGCCCTCCCTGGCAGAGATGTGGAGGGGGGTGTAGCCGTTTGTGGTGGCTGCGTCTGGGTGAGCCATGTGTTGCAGCAGCAGCTGAACTAACTCAGTCTTCCCCAAACGAGACGCGATATGCAGAGGCGTCTGATCCTCCTGCACAGCAAGACAGCTCATCAGTAAATCATGATTATATCTTTTAATTTAGCATGGAAAGAAATGTAAATGTGAAAATGTCCATATTTGAAGTGACATGTTTCAAATTAAAGCAATTACATATTTTACATTAACCTTTTCATGTTAATGATTGATATAATTATAATCAATCATATTCTGAAATTAATATAATTGTAATTTTGTCATTTATTTCAAATAGTTCTTGTGTTTTCTATGTTTTCTTTGGACAGTATTACAGTTCTTTATTGACAACTGCCTTGTGTCCAGAGGCTATATTTGGGTGTGTTATCAGGGCTGGTGTGGCTGTCTTACTCTGGCCATGGCATCCACCAGCGCCCCATTCCTCAGGAGACAGCGCACCACCTCCGTCTGACCAGCTCGCGCAGCCATGTGGAGGGCTGACTCTCCCCGCTGCACACACACACACACACACACACACACACACACACACACACACACACACACACACACACACACACACACAGACACACAAACTAAGTTAGCATTCAACAACAGACAATGTCTTTACTTTAAAATGGAAAATGCATTATCCATTATTTTTTATGCCCAAAATGTTCAGTGAGCACGTATGTTGCATGGCCAACACTTACAATATTGCGGACATCAGGAGAGGCTCCATTTTGGAGTAGCAGCAGAACAATGTTGAGGTGGCCCATGAAGGCAGAAACGTGGATGGGAGTAAGACCCGACTGAGGAGAGAGAAAGAGAGAAGAGAGGGCAGAGAATGAGAGCAAACACCATTTAGAATAGGGGCACAGAGGGCATGTTTTCAGAACATTTAGAAACATTTTTAAAAAGGTGAAAATTCAATTTGAAATAAATTATGATAGGCTGCATTAAGGAACGTTAAAAGCCATTTCCCACCACAACAACCCATACTGGTGAATATGTGTGATAATGAGTCTCATCTGAGGGCCCACCTCAGTGATGGCCTGGATGGAGGCTCCGTACTTCACCAGCAACTCCATCACCTTCACCCTGTTCTTCTTACAGGCGATGTGCAGTGGGGTGAAACCGTTCTGATCAATATGCAAACACAAAGGTGGGTGTACATTAATCAAACGCTGTCGACAGGATGTGGCCTGATCCTGAGCACTCTGACATTCTGGTTTCCTATCTGAGAAACCAGCCCAGACTGGAATTAGATTCATTTTTCATAACCTGTGATAGCTCTTGGCATGTGAGGTGCATACCAGTGCCCGGGTGTTTGGATTGGCCCTCTTGTCCAGCAGCAGCTTGGTGACCCTGTAGTGGCCACAGTGGGCAGCGACATGGAGGGCAGTCAGATAGTCCAGGGTCACATCATCAACAGGCGCCTTGTGCTGCAGCAGGTGCTTGACACATTCCACGTGGTCTCCCTGAGCGGACATGTGCAGTGGGGACAGTCCGTTCTGCATATGTGTGTGTGTGTGTGAGTGAGTGAGTGAGTGAGTGGTGTGAAAAAAGACAGTCAGAGAGAGAGAGAGAGAGAGAGAGAAAGAGAAAGAGGAAGAGAGAGTGATAGAGAATTATAGTAGGGATTATTGATGTCAAAGGCACAGCTCACTAAAAATGCTTTGGCATTTTATTTAACTCATGCAGTGAGTTTGTGTGTGTACTGTATGTGTGTGTGTGTGTATGTGTGTGTGTGTGTGTGTGCACTGTGTGCGTGTGTGTATGTGCGTGTGTGCACTGTATGTGTGTATGTGTCAGCGTGTGTGTGTACTTTATGTGTGCGTTTGTGTGTGTATGTGCGTGTGTGTACTGCATGTGTGTTTACGTGTGTATGTGTACTGTGTGTGTGTATGTGTGTACGTGTGAATTGTATGTGTGCGTGTGTGTACTGTATGTGTGTGTATGTTGGTCTGTGTACTGTATGTGTGTGTATGTGCGTGTGTGTACTGTGTGTGTGTACTGTATGTGTGGATGGATATGTGTGGGTGTGTGTACTGTGTGTGTGTACTGTGTGTGTGTACTGTATGTATGTGTGTGTACCTTGGTCCTGGCCAGTATGGGTGCTCCTCTCTCCAGAAGTAGCTCCACAGCAGGGTCATGCCCACTCCTGGCTGCACAGTGTAGTGGGGTGAGGCCATCCTGTGAGACACACACACACACACACACACACACACACACAACCACACACACACACACACACACACACACACACACACACACACACAGAGACACACACACAGAGACACACACACACACACACACACACACACACACACACTCACATGGAATGAATCTCTTTCATTTAAGTTATACAATTCTTCCTACCGCACAAGTGCATCATAATGATGGCCTCTGATGCACTTACAGCAAAACTGTGGCGGACAGGTCATGTCTATGTTGTGGTATAAACACTGCCAGTGGGCCTTTGAGCAACACTGCAATGTTAGAAGGGTATTCTTCTCACACTAACAGGGATCCTCCTAAGGGAGCAGTCTCTGAATTAATCACTTTCACCTACCCTTGTCTTAGCATCGATCTGGGATCCTCGGTCTAGCAGGAGGGCAATCATGTTGGTGTTCCCTCGCTTGGAGGCCACATGAAGAGGAGTTATCCCATTCTAGAAGGAACCAAGATGGATGGGGTCAGAATTCTAAATGCTTAAATCCAAAACAAACAGTAAATTCATATTTATATATTGTGCATTTTTATGAACACACAATTCATTAGTATAGCTGTTAGCTCTGCCTTGAGAACCATGACAAAAGCAGTCCTTTGGATGACAGATGGCCAAACGTTTAGGAACAGTTAGTCTGTAGTTGTTTATAAGCCAATGTGCTGACTTGAAAGTTCAAGGTACTGGGGCACCTAGTTCTACTCGGAAATAGCTGAAGTGAGGTCCTGCAAGGGCACCACTGAATCAATGGCTTAAATGCACTCAGAGGGACACAGAGTGCATTCTGATTGGTTAAGGCTGGGCTCCGTACCCTGGCCGTGAAGTCAACCCCAGCCCCTCTGTTCAGCAGCAGGGTGGACACATTCACATTGCCATAGTGCGCAGCGATGTGCAGCGGGGTGAACCCACTCTGTTAGAGGGGAGAAAGGCAAAGGGTAGAGGGGGGGGGGGGAGTAGAGAGCACACATGAAGAGAAGAGAGATGAAAGAGAGCAAGGGAGGTACGTGAAAGAGTGAACCAGGAAGGCAGGGAGAGAGAGAGAGAGAAGGCAAAAAGATTTAGGATCTTTTTCAAACAGTTGCATTAATAAATAACTCCTCTAACATGCAGCATTCCATTCCAGAGTTACAGAAATAAAATAATTGCAAGGCATGAAAAAAAGGACTGAAGAAACTTGTCCAAAATAATGTTTGGTCATAAGTATATAATAACACACCCATGCATCAAATTAACCAAAAAAAAATGTTGGAAAATCCAAGACAGTTATCAATGGAAAATTAGTAATAAGAGATAAGGAAAAACTGAAACACAATGGAGTTTTCTGAAAGAAATACAAGTAGCCACTACTCACTACGGTTATCAGCTTCATAGTACAAATGGACATTTACATATGAACTTTAGATGGACATATATAAAGGTCTGCTAAGGAGAGCAGGTCGAACAGCACTGTTCTTGCCTTACCTTTCCATTCTGAGAGACATGGTGCAATTTGAGAGACAGGATTTAGGAAATGATGCAGTGTATTGTGACTGAGACTTACTACACATATACTGATATTTACAGGGAACAGAACAAGGGTGCTGGGTACAGTGATGATTGGCATGCAGAGCTGGGGTAAGTTACATTTCCTCCCACTGTTTTGCTCCTAGGCATTTATTTAACAGTTACAGAAAACAAAATTGTCAAATTGTCTAAAACACATTCAAATCAAAACATACAGTATATCTACACTATTCTGAAACTGAGAGGAATCCTGAAACAAACCAATGGATAAAAACCTGTAAAAACCAAAACCCAGGTAAAAAAATCAATTATCAAACTTAAATGGAAACTGAGGCAAAACATTCACCAAAAACTATCCATTTTGAAATAAGAGCAGTCCACCATGCCTTTACCAGGCTGAACACTGACAACAGACCATGAGAACAGAAGGACATACACTAGTGCTTCAACTCCCCTCATGCAGTGACCGACAGAACACAGACACCCCGAGCAGTAAATGACCCATACGAGCAACAACATGAAATAATACAGTGAGTTGAAAAAATCCAGAGATGAACTGAATGTGTCTCAATACCTCTGTTGTCCTATTGACCATCATCTGGGAGCGGGCGGCACAAGGAAGAGCAACAGAACATTTCAACTACTCCCAAAAAGCAAGAGCTTTGTGAAGGTCATACCCACAAATATTCTTGACATTTTAACCAATAACACAAAACAAGGGCTTTGTTTTTTTTTGGCAAATTAAGAATCCACCCCTACTGCTAGTGAACAATACTAAGTCTAGCCACCAAAACTAGAGCTACTTAACTTACAGTTAGCTGTATAAAAATGTGTCTGTTATGCATTGTATTCATTCGCCATGTCCGGCCTCCATATCATCACCTCCATATCGTCTCCTTCATCTTCC
Source organism: Clupea harengus (assembly GCF_900700415.2). Taxonomy (NCBI): domain Eukaryota; kingdom Metazoa; phylum Chordata; class Actinopteri; order Clupeiformes; family Clupeidae; genus Clupea; species Clupea harengus. The sequence continues at coordinate 5,442,608 of NC_045173.1, forward strand.
CCTATCTTTACTTCTTATGTCTCTCCCCTGCAGTTCCCACTCGCACACACTGCCCCCCTCCTGCCCCCCTGCTGTCCGGCGCTTCTCTCACCTTTGACTGGACGTCGGCATTGTGGTCGTTCTGCAGGAGCAGGGCAGCAGATTTGGTGTCATCCTTGCGGGCGGCGATGTGGAGGGCGGGCAGCCGCACTTTCCCCTTGGTGTCGTGCTCCAGGAGGAGGGACACCACCTGGTTGTGGCCCTGCTGCAGAGCGATGGCCAGGGGAGTGAAGCCGTCCTAGGGGACAGAGACAGGGACAGAGACAGAGACAGAGACAGGGACAGAGACAGAGACAGAGACAGAGACAGAGACAGAGACAGAGACAGAGACAGAGACAGAGACAGAGACAGAGACAGGGACAGGGGAAAGCCATAAGCACT